>NC_063352.1:31512644-31600361 GCF_021869965.1 Rhincodon typus
TTGCAATGCTAGTAATGCATGATTTTTGGAATTTGATGGCATTTCCTTTACTCTGCTTGCTAACACGATCATCTATTTGCTTAGGTTAATAATGCTACAGCACGTGTCATGACAAACAAAAAGACCGTCAACCCTTATGCAAATGGTGAGTTGTCATTCTTTGCTTTTATGCATGTTCGACTGAAGCAATGGAGTTGACATGGAAAGTGAATTTAAAAAAATCCATCTAAATGTAATTGAGAAGGTTTTAATTAGTAATCTGTCAAATGGCTTTAAAGGTCTAGATATGAGCTTTTTGTCAAAAGTCATAAAGATAACGTTTAAAATCCTCACTTAAACTTTTTTTAATTTCAATCTCCTACATAGAAAAGCAAAATACAATACAGGCTGAAAAAAATATTTAGAACAATGAAATTACAAAAAATGATTGCTGTTTTTGAACAGAATAATGAACAACGTACAATGAACCATTGATTGCAGGTCTTTTCAGTTTTCCTCAAATCAACACCAAGTATTGGCTCTTGGTGTTAAATATTCAGTGTGTAATTTGTTACTTTTTTTTCTTTTCATATACATGCATCACATTGACTGACTTGAATCTGCCACTTTTTAACCCATTTTCACATTTTAAAATATCCCCATTCAATTCCCTTTGTACTTCTAAAAAAATACATAAACCTCTTAATGACATAATGACATTGTTAAGTTCTTCTTTTCTTCAACATACATGTGTAGCCATCCACAAGAATTTGTGGATCAGTTGGGGTAAGACTATATAATGATGAGGTTAATTATAAGCTACATACAGCACATTTGATCTGTAACATTGCTAGTAAAGGATTGATACTTTCCATTTCTATTCACTTTGATGGTGATTAACAGTAACTTAAAAAATACCCCCTTAAAATATACGAATATCATATCCCAATATCCAACTTTTTTCTAACTTACCCTTAGACTCATTTTATTTTCTGATGAGATTTGGACATTGCTGGCAAGGCCAGTGTTTTTTATCCACCTGTAACTGCTGCTGAACCACGTCGCTTACTAGATCCTTTCGGAAGGAAGTTACAAGTCAGTGACATTACTGTGGATCTAGAGTCACATAAGTGGAATGGCTGATTTCCTTCTTTGGAGAATGTTAGTAAACCGGATTGTTTTTTCACTACGTTCAGTAATAGTTTCTTGGTGGCCATCATAGAGAATAGTTTCCAATTCCAGATTCTTTCATTATTAATTGAATTTAAATTCTGCAAGCTGTCATGAAGAAATTTGAACCCGTGTCCCACTTTAATCTGAGCCTCTAGATTACTAGCCAAATGACATTACCAAGATTCCACCATTTCCCCAATTAAAATACTCACCGCAAAACAAAATAACATTGGGCAGAACCTTATAGGGGCCTGAATAACATGAGCTATGGTGAAATTTGTGGGAGAATTACACAAGAAATCTGTCAAAGCCTATCTCAATATCAGGAGCAATGCGCTGCATCATTTATGCGTCTGTCAGACGTTGAGATGAGTTGGCAATGAGGGGATTATTGCTTGTGAAAAAGCTTCTTAAGCACACATTTCAGCTGATTGATATATATTCCTATCTCATCAAATGCAGCAAACAAACTAGATGTTGAGAATTCTCAACATAGAAGTCAGAGCAGGTATCTGCTAACTTCAGCTTAGCATGAACGAGTATCTCAAGGTGTGGTCCATGGGTCTCACACACCCTTGTCCATGGACATTGCTGCCCGAGATTTGCCAACCCCTCACTATCCACGTGGTACCTCTTTGATCCACTTGTAGGATGCTTTGAAAGCACAGACCTGCTTTGTAGAGCATACAGGCAACTAGCGTTGAAAGACTACTGCAGGGACACTGCATGCCTGGGGACAGGCATCCAGCTCTTAGACTAGACATGGTTGTATCTCAGGGCTGCTTGTTTGCTCACTTAGTCCATTCATCTGCAGTGCATGTGGAGTGAACATGCTTAGGGTTCAAATGCTGGTCAATGGCCATTTGCATCAGGCCACTGGAGCTTGCAGATCTAACATTACTATCTCAGCGATGCAGAATTTAGCAGCAATGACTTTAAAAATGTTGAATCCTATGCAATGGCATCCCATCCCTTGTGAAACTTCTGAGGGGTATGTGGGAGGAAGGGTATATCATGTCATTATATGTCACATATGTATGATGATGGACTCGACCTAACGCAAATTAAAAGTTGAATGATTGATGTGGGTCTGGGATGTGAAAGGGGTCAGAGTGCAGCAGGAGCTCTCTTTTTGGTGAATTATGCTCCTCACTCAGCCAGCATGGCACCTTCATCAGTTTGGTAGACGTGGTACAACCAGGGCAGCATTGCTGCTGCGTGGGCAGGTCTGAGGAGGCCCTCAAGTATAGCCTGGACAGAGTGTGCTCTGTGCTGTACACAGATGGAGCAACCAATGCGGTAACGTGCTGGATGCTGAGGAACTGGGAGAACAGCCTTCCGAAGACATGGGGAGGAGGAAACTGACATTGGCCATGACAGAACTCAGCTTTGTCAGTACTACAAGCCAGAAAAGACCTGTTTTTGGTGGCTGTAAATAAAAGCTTTTGTTTGGGATTGTCCCATTGCTTGCCTGGATGTAATGTTCCCCTATTGGACAATGACAAGATGCAGGTCTACATTGGGCATCAGGGATAGAGTAGCAGCAATTTAGAGAGGATCTTCAGACAAGATGTAGCTAAGGACAGGTAACTTTGTGGCCTGGTGCTTTCACAGTGACAAGTTTGAGAGAATAGGGTTGTATGTGTGAGAGATTTTCAGCCATGCTGTGACGTGGGGAATATGGTTTTGTAACTGCTGTGCCATTACATGACCAGTGAGGAACAATATCAGATTGCCAGTGCTTGCCTGGGTGCACAGTAGCCTTTCAGAGATGGTGTGGGTGCTGGGGGTGTTGGTCTATTGACAGGTATCTGCCGAGCGGTGAGTTTTTTTGGGAGTGGTGCATGATAAGACGGGGCTAGAATCAGACGTGAGAGATGCCATGTTGGTGATTAATGAGGCAGGCACTTAACGTGGTGAGTTTGGTAAAATACGGTGATTGATGTCACTGTGCCTTGCAGGAATAAACTCTCCAAAAAACCCAAGACAACTGGCACGTAGCCAAAACAAAAAAAATGTGCCTGAATTAAACTTTAAAAATGAGCAAATTTACATGTCTCTGAAACATGCCAACTCGAAGGTAAAGCCAGTAATTTTCCAGGCTACCTCTACCCATAAGATGATGAAACTCCAGGCCATTACGCCTGTCTTCTAAAATTCTGTCCTGCTGCAGAATTATTTATTTTCTAATAAGGATGAGAATCTTGTGGTTAATTCTGTGAGGAGGCATGGGATTGAAAGACTGGGCCAGATGTTGGCATGATCTACCTATCTCTTAGTGGAATATACATTATAGGGTGTGGAGGTAAAAGGATGAACAATGTTTTCCTGTGATCAGTTTCCTTTCCTTTTTCAATTTGGTCTTCGTCTCCAAAAATAACAGAATTTATTGAGGATATGTAACACACAAAGCTGTCATTAGTTACAGGAAACATCATTCAAATGAAAGCAGTTGACTAAATCTGTTTCAA
Organism: Rhincodon typus; assembly: GCF_021869965.1. Taxonomy (NCBI): domain Eukaryota; kingdom Metazoa; phylum Chordata; class Chondrichthyes; order Orectolobiformes; family Rhincodontidae; genus Rhincodon; species Rhincodon typus. Next base: position 31,516,268 of record NC_063352.1, read on the forward strand.
CTGAATTATCTAACTAATACTCGCACCAAGCTTTGAGACTAGAGAATTGATTGAGGTGATTGAACATATTTGTGCTTTCTACTTCCATAGCAATTTTAAAACAGGAATATAATGGGAATTATTTTTGGTGAATTTGCCACATATCTCCACATTTCTAAATTCCCCAATCACCGAAACCAAAATTGAAGCATTTATTTGGTGAAAGCAAGCAGCTAAGTGTAGTCCTTCCCATCAATGAGACTTAAAATAGCCTTCATTTTACATTTGAAAGTCCATGAATGAATTTGTAAGCATCCTTGGAAAGAAGACCAGGAATTTTATGGTGGTATTAAACACATTAACGACACCATGGATATTTTTAATTTTCAGTGATTGTACTGGTCATCTCAAAAGCCCTTGAACATATTATCATATTATCCAAAATAAAAGCCTGTCTGTCCTGAAATCCAGGTTTCCATCCTTAACACAGTACCAAAATGGTTCTATTCCTGCAACCTCTGACATAGTTGACTCCACCTTCCTCTTTCATCACCCCTCCTCTGTTATCTCGCCAGTTGGGCCTATACTTGCCTATCGCTACTCTTATCTATTCAGCAGAAACCAGAGGATATCCTGCAGGGGTTTCACTTCTCACTTCTACTCTATAGGCCTGGGTTTCTCCCAAGGATCCAGGCCCTCCTCCTATTTCTCACCTATATACCACTTTTAGGTGCTTCCATTAAAAAAACTGTATGCTGACAATGGCCAGCTCAGTTTCCCCACCATCTCCTGCACCCCCCTGTAAGTTACCAGGCTGCTTCCCAATATCTAGCACTGGATGAGCTAAAATTTTATTTCAGTTTATCGTTAGGAGGATATAAGCTTTTGTCTTTAGTCTTCACTTCAAACTCCATTCAGTTGCTACCAGCCTCTGTTCTCTCCCTGGCAATTGTTTGACCAAGATTATTTATACACTTGGTATTGTGTTGGATTGGAAGATGAGCTTCTTCTCATTTATCTGCACCATGACTAATGCAGCCTTTATCCACATATGAAATATTGCTTAAGTCCAGCCCAGTTTCAGTTCATCTGCTTCTGAAAAGGCCATTTGTGCGTTGCTCCTTCCAAACTTAATGATTGCAGTACTGTTCTAACCTGACTCCAAGGTTCCAAACTCCATCAACCCAGATCTCCGATTTTTGTACATAGTTCATACCAAAGTCCTGTTCAGTCACTATCCCCGTCATTGTTGACCTACACTGGCTCCTATTTCCATGACAACTTGATTTTAGAATTCTCATCAATGTTTTCAAATACCTCCATGATCTGCCCCTTCCTCATTCTGTACCTCCCCAGAACACTACAAACCTGCAAAACATCTGCTTACTCCAGTTCTGGCCTTTTGCAAGTCCGCAGTTTGAATTGTTTGATCCCTGATAGTTGACCTTTTGGCACTGAGTTCCAGAGGACTGTGAGCCCTGAACCTCTTCATTTCTCTTGCCTCATTTAGCACCTTTCTGAAAAAGCCTATCTCTTTGAATAAGCTTCTGGTCAAAAACCCTAATAGGTCAGATTTTAAACTGAGTTGCTGTCCTCTGTGTTGGATCGCCATCGTAATTCCACGCCCACACCATTTTTGGTCATGCACCTTAGGGGATAGATGACCTCTTGCTGGCAGGTGGTGGAAGTCAATTAGTCACGACTTCTTTTTTAACATTCCAGTGCCACTTGGCATTTTCAGTTACTAACCTGAGCATCCTATGGTCTAAAGCTTTGGTAGAGTCAGGGTGAGTAGAATGAAAGATCAAGTGAGGCCCAGTTGGCAGGCCTTTGAGGGTTTTGGCCTTCTCCTCCAGGAAGGAGCCCGCCAGGATCATCGTCAGGCTACTTTGACATTTTAAAAAGTGAAAGTGAGTGGGCAAAGATTTGGCAAATGGATTTTAATATGGGAAGATGTAATATTGTCCATTTTGGCAGGAAGAAGGAAAAGGAAGCAGATTATCTAAATGGTAAGAGATTACAGATCTCTGAGATGCTGAGGGATCTGGATATGCTAACATATGAACCGCAAAGCGTTAGAATGCAGGGACAGCAAGTAATTGGGAAAACTAATAGAACAGGGGGAACTGAAAACAAAGGTAGGGTTATTATGTTTCAGTTGTACAATTTTCTGGTGAGACCATGCCTGAAGTACTCTGCACAGTATTGGACACCTTGCTGAAGGAAGCATGTAAATGTGTTGGAGACAGTTTAGAAATGTTTACAAGGTTAATACCTGGAATGGGCAGGTTGTGTTGTGAAGACAGGCTAGACTTGTATCCACTGGAGTTTAGAAGAGTAAGAAACAACTTTTTTGAAAGATAAGTTCCTGAGAGGTCTAGACAAGAGTGGATTTGGAAAGGTTGCTTCCTGTTGTGGGGGAATCTAGAATTACGGAGTCACTGTTTCAAAATCAGAGGGTGCAGATTTAAACAGAGATGAGGCAAACAAATAAAAAACCTTTCTGTCTGAGAATCGTGATTCTTTGGACTACTCTTCTCAGACAGATGGTGGAAGCACAGCCTTTGAATACCTTTCAAGCGGAGGTAGATAGATCCTTGATCAGCTGGGGGTTGTCAGAGGTAGGGGGAATGTGGATTTGAGGTTATAGTCAGAAGAGCCAAAGTCATTTTGAATTGAGGAGCAGACTCAGGTTAAAAACAAACCTACTCAACCTTTTACCTCAAAGGCTCTGTGCTCAGATCAGCGGTTCCCACTTCAGCTGGTGGGGTTAATGATCTCTGAGTGCCAGAAGGCCTTCCATTGGTCTTCCATCAGGTGGTACCCACCGCCATTCTAGATTGGATGATGAGCCCATTCCCCAGTCTTGATTTACCTGCAACATGAAAATTATTGTGGGTCTACGAGTTGGGGATATCTAAAAACGCTGTTCAGGACCACAAGCTAGCACCCATTTTAGTTTCTGACCTCCTGAGAGAAAACCTAACCCAATATCTCCTTATAAGGGTCAGTATAATATTTAGTCTGCTAACACTCCTGTGAATTGTCCTGGAGCGCGTTAGCAATTTAAAGGTGCTATAAAAATGCAAGTTATACTTAGAGCACTGATGCAGAATTGTTTTCTTTGGTTTAACATTGACTCACCTTTAACATGTGAGTTACTCTGATGGGATTTTGCTTTCCAGCTTTGTAGACAGACCCTGAAGATAAGGATTTTAAAGTAAACAGGAAGTTCAGTTTATAAAATAAGATAAGATTATGGGCACCTCAGAACTGGACAGTTCCAAAATAAAGCAAAGAAAATGCTGTTCTGAGTTTCCGCTACCTCTTCACTGATTTAATATGAGGAGCGTTAACACATCTCTCTCCAGATGAAATGACTCTGTATTGAACTATTGAACCTTCAAACATTACACGTGTGATTTTTAGTGATTTATAAATTTGCATTGAAATTAGCAATCAATTTTTATGCTTGCTTCATGTTTTGTAATCTAATTCAAATCATTTTCTTCTAATATTGTAACTGGAATCTAGACGATGTGGTGACCGTTGATTGGAATTCACTTGCATTGACAGATACCACAAATTGATTGAATTTGATACTGGAGTGTGAAAGTAGTGTCTGCTTCATGAGAAAGCGTTTACAGCTTTCTTTTGTTCATAACCATATGGTGTTGAGATGTAAATCATTTCAAAATACTTAATTGTGTCACTGTCTTGTCACATTTTTGCAATGTAAATGATGGATGAGTTCTTCTCCTTCACTATTAAAGGAAAAAGTTTGAGAAATGCTTCTTTGTGAAGACAGTGGCCTCACATTCAAGGATTTGTTGGTTCCCAACCATTGCTCAATCCAAAATCTGGCCAGTTCACTGAGGAGAACAATGGAGAATCGAATGTTGCAGTTCCTGCTGTTTTTAGTAGCTTGTTATCAGGGCTAGAATTTCTGTCTGCCAAATGTAATGGTGAGTTGAAGGAGTCCACAATCCACAATCAAGTCTCCCTGCCCATTTGGCTCTGGATGGGAATTTGGGAAGGGCAGCTGTACCCTGGAAGCTGTTGAGCATTGGAGTTTCCTGAAGGCATGGGCAGACACCAGTCATATGCCAGAGATGACTCTCCTCCTCACTTTGAAGACTGTAACTAGGTCAGTACTGGATAGAACAATTGATTACAATCCTAGCGTTAAATCCTAGGATCAGGATACAAGGAATTTCAGAGTTATTATCTTTTAATGACAGTAGCATATGTTATCCTGTGAGCTAATAAAACTGGCACCCAAAAATGAGAACCAAACATTAATTAACAAAAATGTGTCCATCCAATCACAAATAATGCAACAGAAACAGCAAATCTTAAATTAAACCCTATGGCGTTAATAATGAGATGTTCATAGAATCCCTACAGTGCAGCTGGAGGCCTTTTGCCCATCAAGTCTACACCGACCCTCCAAAGAGCATCCCACCCATACCCACACCTGCATAACCCAATTTTATCATGGCTAATCCACCTATCTTACACCTCCCTGAGCACTGTGGGCAGTTTAGCATGGCCAATCCACCTATCCTGCACGTCTTTGGACTGTGGGAGGAAACTGGAGCATCTGGAGGAAACCCACATGGACACAGGGAGAATGTGCAAACTCCACACAGACAGTCATCTGAGGTTAGAATCAAATTCGGGTCCCTAGCCTAATGAGGCAGCAGTGCTCACCACTGAGCCAACGTGCTGCCTGCAATGTTGTTTCAGTTGTGTTAAATATCGAGCTTTATTGGCAACTTGATTTAAGATTAAAAGAATATGTTACAGAGCATGCATTCTGGTGCTCTTCAATAACTTGGAGTAAGGGTAAGCCAAGCAAATACAATCATAAAACTTGGGGGGGACAAACAGCCTGAATACGAGGCCAAGCGTAGACATTGCAATATACACGATAAAGGCTTACTAAAGTCTTTCAACAATATGAGAAATTAACAGAGACTGGAGCAATGTCTGAATCATGGGCTTTCAAAGATTCTGACTGGCATTCCCAGCAGTTGCTGCATCTTGTGATAGCAAAGAACTTGTGGACCAAAACTCAGTCCCATACCAAGCTAATATGGGCAGTGGTTCTCACTTGGGAACAAGAGTATCTGCAAAAGCAAAGAAGAATGCACATTATCTAGTGCATTAATGTGTGGATTGCATTGGTTTTACCCGGAGACAAATACTCCATTTTCTGAGGAATAATAACATCTTTGGAATAAGAACAGAAATAAGAAAATCACAATCAGTAGGAGTACGAGTAGGATCTGTTATAAAAAAAAATTGGTATTTTGAGGTCGAGAGCAGCATTACACTTCATCCTTACATTGTGACCATGACACTATGGTCAGACTTTTTTGATGGTCAGGTAATCATTTCTCAAGTTGTGCACTGGGACCCTTCAGAATCCCCATCATAGGAGACTCGGAAAAGAATTCACTCAGAAAATTGAAGATTCTACTAAGGAATTTGAACCTTCTGAAAATATTCACATAAATAGAAGAACTCAGAGGGTATATTTGAAGTCAAGCACATAATTACTCTGGAAAAGTGGGATTATTAAATAACCAGCCATACATACTGAACTACATCTCTCCCAGACTCCCAGCATGCTCCCAGAACCTTAGTGACAGCCCCTGACACCCTGGGACACCATTTGCCACCGGTCCTGACTCACCACCTCGACCCACCACGCTCCCAAACCCCAGGCTCCTAAATAGCCCCACCACTGGATTTGACACCCCTCCTCCTCAAGCCCGGGACCTAACACCCTGAACCCCTTGCTCTGGAGCCAACCTCCTTGGGAAGCAGCAGACTCCATTCCCATTATGGTCACCAGCACATTCCTGCCATACCCCCCCCCCCCCCCCCCACCCAGGCCCCCGCATTGCTGCTGGACCTGAGACTTCTCCTCCTGTACCTCATAGGACCCAACCACCATTTCCCAGCTCTGGACCTGACATCCTGGTTCCACCACTGGACCCGAGTCCCTAGTCCCCATTCCTTCCCTGGGCCTGACATGTCCATCCCTGACCTATCTGTCCCCCTCTTTGCCTGATATCCAACTCAATTGGCATCTATCCCTCAGCACCTGTTCCCTACCCACTAGGCACTGTACCTCTGGAATCTGCCCTCTGCACATTTGGCACTCTGCCATCCAAGCACCCTAGCCTCACACTTAGCTTATAGGATTTAGATTTTGGTTTAGATTTAGATTTTATGGTCATGTGCAGTCAAGTACAGGAGTACAGTGGAAAGTGTATAAAGTCGCTACTGTGCCATCTTAGGTACAAATGTACTTGGATATAAAGTTGTAAAAGAGACGAAAGTTTAAAAAGTTAAGCATTACCTTCACAGGATAAGTAGCAAATATAAAGAAATAAGGTAAAGTTAATACTAAAATCCTTTCGATTACCCTTTCACAGTCACTGCCAAAGGGCTGTCTGTGAATGCAGCAGCTGATGCCTGAAAATAGGAGTGTGGTTTGCCTCCCTCTCACTGTTCCCTGCGGATAGCGGATCTGTCAGAATGGAGATATGGTTCCACATTTCTGTCGGAGCCCTGAGTGGAATCTACTGACAGAATGCAGAACTCTGTTGTTGTGTTATAAAGGGGCAAAATGCTTATGTGTGTGAGATTGTCATTCCTTGGAAAATCCATCCCGATGTTTCTTTCAATCACTCCATCATGTTTAATCATAGCCTGATAATAATGTTACACCTCAAATACCATATTAGGTAAATTCCAAGTCTGGTGTACAAACAAAAATAATTACAGGTGATGAAAGTCAAAAGTACTGAGGAATAAAAGCAGGACAGCCAGCATCCGTGGAGGGGACCAGAAATGGAAAAATAAAAACACATAGACCACTTAGCCCCATCAACATCTTCTGTCATTCAATGACATTGTGGGTGATCTGCCTGTTAAGCTCATTCCCCTACCTTGAGTCCATATCCTCTTACAACCTTTTCAAGCAAAAATATATCCATCTCAGATAGAAATGTATTAATTGAGCTGGAATTTACTACTTTTGGCATGAGAGAGTTCCCACCTTTCTAGCATCTTTTGCATGAGAAGTTCTTTCCCAACATATCTCCTGAAGGAGCTGGTTCTGATTTTCAGGTAATGTTCCCTTGTCCCACACTCACCATTGGCAGAAAAAGTTCTTTCTCTATCTATCTTATCAATTCATTTCAAAATTCTGTGAACCTCAATATAATCATCCTTTAACCTTCTGTATTCCAGGGAGTACAAATCTAGAATCTATAGTCACTCCTTTTAATGAAATCCTTGGAGCCCTTATAATATGACAGTTAATCTGTGCTGGACTTTTTTCAAGGCCAGCAAATCTTTTTTAACTTCTGTACTCAAAACTACACACAGCACTGCAGGTGTGATCCAACCAAATCTTTGTATAGTTGTAAAAATACATTTTCCCCTCTATCTCCTCGCCTTTGAGTCATAAAGGCTAATATTTGCCCCAAGCAAAAACAGAAATTGCTGGAGAAACTCAATAGGTCTGACAGCATCTGTGGGAAGAAGGCAGAGTTAACGTTTCGAGTCGGGTAACTCTTCATCAGATCAATACGAGCCTCATTGATTTATTTTTGTATGTATATGATATATTTCAGCAATACATAGAAGCTAAACTCTGTTTGGACTTCCACTATTCCTAGTTTTACACCATTTGCATAATACTCAGATGTAATCTTTTTGTCCAAGATTGATGACCAAATACTTATTGAATTGAAATCCATTTGCTATTCAGTTAATCTATTAATGTCTCTGTAATTTTGTGCTCCTTTCTACATTACTTGCTATACTACCAATTCTTGTGACATCTACAAACTTGGATATATGGCTCTTTATTGTGTTATTTAAATTATTATTAAATATGATGAATATTTTAGGTGTAGCACAGTATCTTATGGGATACCACTAGTCTCTACTATCTTCTCATCAACTCACTCATTTGCCTTGCCATGAGCTTTAAGTTTAGCTAATGGTCTGTTTGTGGAACTTCATATAAACCACCTACAATGACATCCATCTGTCCACTATGTTTGCTGCTTCCTCAAAAAAGTTCAGTAAAATTGTTAGACATGACTTAGTCTCTCTAACCAAATTTCTCAAAGTTCTCAGTTACTCTGTTGTTAAATATAGATTTCAATGACTTGCCTACAACAGATACTAACAATCCTTTAATTTTCTTGTTTCTTCATTTTTCTTAAATATGAGCTAAATGTGCAAATTTCCAAACTAAAAGGGAAATTACTGAATTGACAGAACCAGACGAATATGGCTAAAATATCTGCAGTTTCCTCAACAACATCATTTAAAATCTTAGCTTGAAAGCCATTAGGTCCTAAGGATTTAGCAATCTTTAATGCCATTATTTTTTATAATACTGTTTCCTTGCTTAATCTTACTTCAATAATTTTCAGAACTTGATTGCTATTAGTTTTCCTTGATTTTTAGGAATTTTTCCTCATCCTCCATAGTGATGACTGACTCATAGTAATTATTCAGCAAGTCCACAATTTCCTTTTTACATTTACAGTTTTGCCTCTATCCATTTTATTAAAGGTAACTACATTTACTCTGGACTGTCTTTTTCTTGAAACATAATGATAAAATCCTTTCGTGATAATCTTGAGACAAGTTAGACCTATAATGATTTATCAGAATACTGCTGAGGAAAAGCCTAACCTCAAATGTCACCTTGTCTGGTGTTTCAACAGATGTTGACTGACTTGTTAGGCATGATTTTAACTTATCAAAGGTGATATTAACTGTGATGCTCCTACCACTGCCCTTCAGAAGCAGGAGCATAGCCTGATTTAAGCAGTAGATCCCTTTTCATATGCAATGAGATTCTATAACATATGCAGAGCCTGGACAGGTGGTGTCCCTTTTCACCAGTTTTACTGGTGATACAACTGAAGAACTGGAAAAAGGTCCTTTGTAATTATTTTTGTCGAGTGAGCAGTTGAGGGAGTAGTCATCCATGTCCCACAAATCTAGCCCTATTGCCCGTAATTGTCAACACCTGAAATTCCTTTGCTACTGGCCTGACTCTGACAAGCTGTTCGGAAGGTTCACTTTGGGCGGTCTGTTTCAATGAACCTCAGAATTGTAACAGCCTGTTTGGTGCCATAAAGGGCAGGTAGGCAGCTAGTTTTGTAGTATACTAAATCAACCTTGCTGCATCTGTCACATTCATGCTGAGAATTTTATCTGTCCGAATCTCTCGGATACTAAGATCGCAAGATATTGTGCAAGTCAAAAAAATATATAATTATATCTTTGAGTGTGTTCAAGCTATGCAAAGCTCAAAATATTTATATGGAAGGAAGTGAAACAATATTCTGCTGATTTATTCAGTAGTTATAGATTTAGACAGATGAATTTAGAGATATTTTAAGCTGCTGAGCAATACAGGGTGCATTACTTTATTGCAGTGGTTTTAAAAATTAAAGAAATGTAAAGAAAGACAGATTCACATAATATCATATTTTGTTTTGATCAATAAAGAAAAGCTTAGCAGTTTTGTTAAAACAGAACATTTGCCCTTTAATCCCGTTTAAATAATTTGCACCTTGGCAAATTTGACTGTATATTTCTTTTCTATCTATGTGCCAGGTTGGGGCATTTCTGCTGTTGTGTTCTCACAGAGAACCACACACGTCTGACTTGACTAACCCACACAGTTATGAGCCAACACAAAACTCATAGACAAGACAAAGTAAAGTTTAATTGCTGTTATTTTCATGATAAATGAAGTCTTCTCCCCATCAGCTCTGGAAAGTTAGATGATCCAGCTATCAGGAAGGGAGTGGGAAGCTGATGAAAAATGAGGCAACCTTTCAGCTGTGAACATCGATCTGAGTCTCAGAGGATTTTTCTTGGACAAATTGAGAGACCATTAGTGTAACTTAAAGTCTGAGAGAAATCTGTCAGATCCGTGATGGCAATAGCAGCAGTGCATGAAATATATTCAAATAGCTCATGTGAGAATCTCTGCTGGGCAAACTAATCAATGGTGCTTCCAAATGGCAGAAGCTTTAATAAAATTCATGGGGCAAGAGAATGGGGCTTAAGGAAACCTCTCCCAACTTTCTCTATGATTAGGTCCATTATTTATGATGTGACAGAGATGCAGAAAATAAAAGGCATTCAATAGCAATGAAATTGAGGCTGCAGCGCAAGGTAGGAAAACATGTCAGATTGAAAATGTGGACCTCCTAAATATTCTCATTAATGTGCATATAGTCTGCAGTGGAATTTTAAAAGGAAAAAAAAATGATTAGTAGAGCTAGGAATTTTAATGTTCCACTGCATATATAGTTTGCAGAATGGTCAGATTGCATAGAGGTAATACTGGAGCCAATATCAGGAGATTCCTGTTATATCAGTGAAACTATTAACTTTCTCCTGCCTATCTGGGCACATAAAATTCATAAAAATTGATCATATAATTTCCATGCATCAAATTTCTGGTCCTTCAGCAAACTTTAAATGTGTAACATTGGATTTATGCTCTAAGGAAGTGTGCAATATTGTGAATTATGATTGCTAGATAATTAATGCTCCAAAGTCTGATGCAGCAGGACAACCATCAAGGTCTGCTGTTTGTTGGATTTACCCTTGCCACAGTTAGATCCAGTAATACCTTTCAGCACATTTGCTACAAGCTGTTATTGGCAGAGTGAGGGAAAACCAGGTGTCTGTGACCCGAGTGAGCAATCAGACCAAAGATTGTGAAATAAACCGTGCAAATACAGAGAAGGAAGTGTTTGGTGTATTGGGTGAATGAACAAGGTTTGGATATTTATCTGTGAGTTGAGTGCTTAGAGTCATGAGACTTCCTGGCTCTACAGGCCTGATTTTTAAAGGGGGCTGCCTTGCCTGGGAATATGGGCTGCGTTCGAACTCAGAAGGTGACCCCACCCAAAGATGTGCAGAAGACCTGCCTTGGGGTTCTGGCACTATGTCCAAATGTTTAAAAAAGGAAGATAATTATCTCTCAAGCACTCACTCCTCACATACCCTCACCAGCTGCACACTGCCCTTGCTCATCCACGCCAACCCAATGCACCTCATGCACTGTACACACACCCCTGGCCCTTTTTACAATCAATGCCATATTTAAAGGGCAGGACTTTAAATGCCTTGCCAGCTTGGTAGTACCTTTTGACAGTTGGCTTTAACATTCCTGTTGACACTTCTGATAGGTCACAGAATCCCACCAGTGCAGCCCATCGAGTCTGCACTAACCCTCTGCAGAGCATCCCGCCAGACCCAGCCCCCTACCTTTCCCTGTAACCTTGTATTTACTATGGCTAAACCACCTAGCCTGCACATCCATGGACATACAGACAATTTAGCATGGCCAGTCCATCTAACCTGCACATCCTTAGACTGTGGGAGGAAGCTGGAGCACTTGGTGGAAACACATGCAGACACGGGGAGAACGTGCAAACTCGACACGGACAGTTATCCAAGCTGGAATCAAACCTAGGTCCCTGGAGCTGTGAGGCAGCAATGCTAACCACTGATCCACTATGCTACTCATGATCAAATCCAAAGGGCTAACTTATCTTTATAAACAGATACTTTGGATATCCAAAGAAATCTACATCACTCAGATTTTCTTCTCTCAGATCTCCGCTGTACATTTTGGAATGTTAGTCCTTAACTCCTAAAATCCGACTTAAGTGGAAGGGGGCTGATAATTAATTCACCATTCACTTCTGTTAAACCACTCAAACACAAATGCAAATAACAGTTCTCCAGTTTTCGCAAAATTGTTTGCAAGTGTTTGTTGTGATATCTCGGTTTCATCTACCATTTTCATCATGGTGAACAGGCTTTCCCTGCATTTTAATGAAAATTTACGCCAAATTCAGGTACAGAAGGAAAAATAAACTGAAGCAAGGAACAATAAATGTGAAATGAAAAATTGAAGTAAGGATATTAAAACTGACACTTTTAGAATATGCAACAAGTTAGGCCTGAACGAATAAGGCTTCACATTGTAATTGCGAGAATCTTACAGCTTAAACAGAATAAAGACCGAAAGAACTGCAGATTCTGAAAATCCAAAACAAAAACAGAAATTGCTGGAAAAGCTCAGCAGGTCTGGCAGCATTTGTGGAAAGAAATCAAAGTTAATGTTTTAGTTCTGAGGAAGGGTCACTGGATCCGAAATGTTAACTCTGATTTATTTCCACAGATGCAGCCAGACCTGCTAAGCTTTTCCAGAAATTTCTGTTTTTATTTCTGATCTTGAACAGAAACTTTGTATCAAAGCATATAGCTGCTCTCAACTGAAGCTGTAGTGGTATTTGTGCATAAATTTCAATGAGGGCCATGAATCTTACTTGAAATCTAATGGCTATTACCATTCTTTTTAGAGTGTGGTACATGTTTCTTCATTGTGTATGGAACAAATAAATCTACCTTTTTATAAGAGGAGTCCTACTGTCTGCCCACATTGTATAAATTTCTTTTTCCCACTCTTTTTAGGATGGAAATTAAATCCAGTTGTGGGTGCAGTATACAGTCCTGAATTCTATGCAGGTAAGGGAACTCACGTTCAATCTTAATCCAAAGTTTTCACTTCAATGTCTTGTCAAATTTGTTAGTATCCCAAACAATTGGTTAAATGGCTAATGACCACGGCATTCATTTCAGGAGAGAATGGAGTTATAATGTCACAGATGAGCTTTAATTATTTCCTTCATGAATATACACAGTGTGCAACAAATTCTTATGCATTATGATATTTTTATATAATGCAGTTAAAACTTTAAAATAATTGCAGGTGAAAATTTGACCTGTTGCAATGTTTCTATTTTTTTTAATTACAAGAGCAGAAACACCAGAATACTGAGAATACTTGTCATGGTTGTCTTTTGATCATAGAAGACAATGCAACTATGGGGAATATCTATCTGCTGTACACAATCTTTGCAGAGAAATATGTTCCATTTTAATGAGAGAACATTTGAATGAAGCTTCAGTGGCTATTGAAGGTTGTGTTTGTTGGCCAGCTTGCGGTGCCAGGGTATGATTTGACATTTTATTCCTAAATCTGTAAGGCATTGGGAGATATCATCCTGATATGATAAACATGCTATAAATGCAAGTTGGTTTTCAATATTTTACTTATGCACCACGAAACTTCAGAACATTGATGAGAGGATTATTATGGTTGCAATTGTGCCAATGATGTGGTTGACCCTTGAATAATATTAAATGTAGAGCCGTTTATTTTCAAAACCTAAAGAATTGCAGATGCTGTAAATCAGAAACAAAAACAGAAATCGCTGGAAAAGCTCAGCAGTTCTGGCAGTATCCATGGAGAGCAATCAGAGTTAACGTTTCGGGTTGAGTGACCCTTCCACAGAACTGTATATTTTGAAATTGTTATACATTTGTTCAGTTTCTGTCTTCCACTTCTGTAAGAACATTGTCTCGAAGTGCACACATTATGTTACATAGAATTAATAAGGTGCCTGTGCCTCAAGTGGTCAAATACTTGTTAGACATCCTTTAAGTTTTCAATGTTATTTTACCGGGATCCCCAGCAACAAGTGAAAGCAGTGAAGGAGGGCATTGTGCAAGGGAGTGAAGAGGAGCTCTTGTAGTGCAGTGGTCGTGTCCCTACATCTGAACCAAGAGGTCTGGGTTCAAGTCCCACCAGCTCTAGAGGTGAGAAGTAACATCTCTGAACAGGTTGATTAGAAACATGTAAGGGAGCTAAGGAATTTGTACCTTCCACCACCAGTTAGCAGTGGTGAGGGAAGGCAGCTGAGGCAGTTGAACAGACTCTTGCTTGAAAAGAAAATGCCTTTGGTTGAAGCAGGACTGTTGGGAAGTGTGGGATTGGTGAACAGACCAAGGAATTCCTCAGTCCAGTGTAACCCACAGACCCATTCCAGGTAAATACACTAAATAGTTTCTTATTTATCTTTAATTTCTCTTAATATTTATAATGTTCTAATTTTAGTGGAATAAATGATCTGCCTCATGATCTTTGGACTATTGTGAGTTCAACTCTTGTTACATTCTGGTATCAATATCGTGTGACATTTGTGTTATACACGCTAGTCACACTGTTCTTCCTTGACCATATTATACCAACTTCTTGTTCAGTTTATTTTTGTAACTATAATAACAGATATTTCCTTACCTTGGTTTGTAACATGCATTAATTCTGAATATCTGTGCTCAACTCTACAAGTGATCAACTTGCACAATTCAAAACATTGACTTTAACCTAATTCTCTCAGTGGAGCTGAACATCTGTTTTATATCTCATACAATTTTGCTCGCTACTACAACCCTGCAAATTTGGATTAGGTTCTGAATATTCTGGATTTGTTGATCTCTGTAGCAGTTCACATTGTTTAACTTGAAGTTGAGATGAAATATTTGGGTCCAGCTACAGAACATGTGAAGCTGATCTGTTAACGTTACACATTAATATTGCACTGAGTTCTATTTTTCAACCATGTTGCTGATTATGGATTTTGCGATGTTAATCTGAGCTATTTTACAAACATTTCAAAGTCCTCTTGCCTGCAGGCTATAGAAGCACTGGAGAGGGTCCAGAGAAGATTTACAAGAATGATAGCAAAAATATTAGGAAAGGACTAATAGCATTTTAGTCTCATTTGGAGCACTGTCTTCAGCTCTGGACACCACATTACCGGAAGAATGTGAAGGCATTGGTGAGGGTGCATTAGAAAGATGAGAAAATTTGAGACCATTCCCCTGGAGTAGTTTGAGAGGAGTTTTGGTTGATATATTCAAAAACATGAGGAACCTGGGAAGAGAAGATAGGGAAAAACTGTTCCCACCAGTGGAAGAATTGAGAACCAGAGGTCACAGATTTAAAGTAATTCACAAAAGAAATGTGAGGAAAAGTCGCTTCACACAGTGAGTTGCAAGAAAGCACTGTCCGTGAATATGGTAGAGGCATACTCAATTGAAGTTTGGGTCTGTTTCTTTCTCAAAAATATAAGACTGCAGGCTGACCTACTGAAAGTATTTAAATTTATGGAAGGCTTTGACAGAGTGGATACAGAGATGGTTCCTCTTTTTGGGAAAAGCATAAATAGAGGTTGTCAGTGTAAGATGGTCACCAAGAAATCTTAGAATGTGTTCAGGAGGAACATATTTTCGGGAAGGCTGGTAAGAAGTGGAGGTTTCCACCACAGGTAGTGGCTGAAGTGAATGCTATAGATGCCTTGTTGGGGAAGTTAGGCAGACATTCGATGGAGAAAGAAGCAGAGAGGGTGTACAATGATAGACTTATGTGAGGAAAGATGGATGGAGGCTCAGGTGGAGCATAAACACCACCATGAACTGATCAGAATCATTGGATTGGAGCAGCTCAAAAGAAGACCACTCTGCCCATTGTCTCTGTTTCAAGCAGCAATTCACCTTTTCTGCTTTTCCCCCGCAATTTTTTTTATCTTTGGATAATTTCCTTTTGAAAACTTCAGTTGAGTATGCCTCTACCATATTCACGGACAGTGCTTTCTTGCAACTCACTGTGTGAAGCGACTTTTCCTCACATTTCTTTTGTGAATTACTTTAAATCTGTGACCTCTGGTTCTCAATTCTTCCACTGGTGGGAACAGTTTTTCCCTATCTTCTCTTCCCAGGTTCCTCATGTTTTTGAATATATCAACCAAAACTCCTCTCAAACTACTCCAGGGGAATGGTCTCAAATTTTCTCATCTTTCTAATGCACCCTCACCAATGCCTTCACATTCTTCCTGTAATGTGGTGTCCAGAGCTGAAGACAGTGCTCCAAATGAGACTAAAATGCTATTTTGTGCAGGTGTATTATAACATCTATCCACTCCTAATAAAGCCCAGAATGCCATATATTAAATTAACGACTCTCTTGACCTGTCTTGCCACCTTCAATGATTTATAGCAACCTACGTCCTCCGCTCCTGTGCCCCCTTTAGAATTGCACTTTTTTTTAATGTTGTCTCTGTGTTCTTCTAACCAAAATGAACCTTTTCATACTTCTCTGCATTAAATTTCATCCACAACTTGTTCGCCTATTCTGCCAGTCTGTCTACATCCTTTACAAATGCTACACTATTCTCTTTACGGTTCATAATACTGTCATGTTTTTTAATTACCTGCAGATGTTGAAATTGTGCCCTAAACACCAAGATTATATATCATTAATATATAAAGGAAGAGCAATGACCTTAGGATGATCACTGGGAACTCCAATATAATCCTTCCTCCAGTCCAAAAAATATTCACCGCAACTCTTTGTTTCCTGTCGTTCAGCTGATTTTGTGTCCATGTTGCAATTGACCCTTTTATTTTATGACTTCAGACTCTCCTCACCAGTTTATTGTGTGGCCCTTTATAAAATGCTTTTTGAAAGTCCCTGTACACTCTATCACCAGCATTACCCTCAGTTACTGGGTTGGTAATAAGTTGAGAACAAGGTCTCACAGTGAAAGTTCAGAAGGGATCCGAAAAGGAAATACGAAACTAGTACATGCCAAGAGACTAGCAGCTAATATTTAACGTAATCTAAGAATGTCTTCTACAGGCATATAAATAGCAAAAGAATGGTCAAAGGAGGAGTTGGGAACGTTAGGGACTAAAAAAACTGTTTGACACATGGAGGTAGGGGTCATGACTGAGGTATCAAATACTTCTTACCTGCCTTCACCAAGGAAGTAAGGAAAGAAGCAGAGATTCTGATCCGCTGCACAAACCTCCTGGCCTCTTTCACAGTGATCCTGATGAGTTTCATAGGGGTCCCTGTCGACTTCACAGTAATCATACACTGCTTCACACTTAACCTGATCAGCTGTACAGCTTGTTTCTACACCAAGAAACCGATGTAATTCTATGTAATTAATTACCTTCTCCTCATCGTTGGGTCAGAATTACAGATGCTTGCTGGTGATTTCAGTGTTCAGTTTTCATCACAATCCTTCAAATAATGAAGCAACCCATCCCACACGTGACAAAACATCCAGGCTTAGGTTGATCAGCGGCAACTAACACTTATATCACACATGTGCCAAACAATGACTGTCTTCAACCAGAGAGAGTTTACCTCCTTCCCTTGACATTCAACGGCATTATGATTGTTACATGCTCTACCATTTACCTGAAGTTTGATTGAACCAGTCATTCAAATACTGTGATTTTAAAAAATATAGCATGTTTGATATTTTTTGATGAGTGATGTACCTAACTTTCCAAATCATTTCACTGCAAACAAGGAGAGCGATGGAATACTTACACTTGGCAGGGTGAGTTTAACTCTAACAACATGCAAGAAGCTCAGCAAATCCAGGAAAATCAGGTCACTTGCTAGGCACTCTAAACATTCCGAAACATGCCTTAAACATTCAGTGTTATCACCATTAACTAACATGGCAACAGTGCGTTGCCTCTTTCAGGTGCACTGCACTAACTCACAAAGTTTCCCTCAAATGCATGTCCCAAATCTGCGACCTACGTCCATCAGGACAAGGGCAGAAGGCTCACCAATTACACCGCTCAAATCACTCAACATCTCCATTTGGAAATGTATTGTCATCCCTTCTTTGTTGCTGGGTCAAATTCCTGGAATTCTACCTCATAGCACTGAGGGAGTATATTTGCCACATGGGTCAAGTGGTGCAGTCTTCTGAGAAGATAGTTCACTACCATCTACTCATGGGCAATGCTGGCACTGCCAACTCTGTCTACATCCCGTGAATGAACAATAATTATGAGTTGTTTTTATTTCCATCAAGTAACATTTCAACAATCTACCAGCCATCATGATTGGAAGCACAATAACCTATTGTTAAATGTTGGTCTGGGTTAATCCCTGCAGTTTTATTGAATGAAAATCTACAACAAATATAGTGCAGCCTTTTTGCTTAAAAGGAGGTTGATAGGCATTTGAAAGTCTAATTTTAAGTGCCTAAGTAAATCAAGTGGAACAGCATAATCGAAGCTGCTGCATCCTGCCTGAATCATTGTCATTTGCTGCATACTGTATAACATTATGAGGAAAGTTTACAATTTCTGAAAGTTGAAGGCAATGATGGGCACAATATGGAAGGAGCATTTTCCCAACAGCGTGAGAAGTGTGTATACGAACGAGAGGACACGGAAAGTGATAGAGAACAGCCAGAGACTGAGGGGATGGTTGACAATCCAGCCCTTTCAATAATAAAGAATGACTCAACAAATAAATGTGTCTCACCCTTGTTTGTGCTCCAGCCACATCCTTAAAAAGTTGATAAATGCTGATGAGTAGCCTGGCCATATGTCATGAGGAAGCAAAGTAAAAAAAGAAGGGATAGCAACAACTTTTGGTTTTGACAAGGCTAATGGTGAAGTGGTACAAAATTAGGGGTGCATTGAATTTACCATTATAGCCCCATCAATGTTCTTGCACTCGCTTGTCCAGGATCCTCTTAAACCTTTTCACATCCTCAGAGATTGCATTACCCTTAAGTCACCCTGGCACATATCTTAGCATAAGTAATTTTCCATCTTTGGATGCCCTGAACATTCAAGCCTCTTGTATTAGTACTTGCCATACTGGTCCTATCTGTTTGTATCCTCTCCTAGTCGGTTAACAGCACAATATACAATTTGCATCCAAACGCAATCTGCTCCTTTCTCTGCAATATAGAGTTTAAAATATGAACAGTAAAAAACAAGTGCTTTACTGGATAAATGAGACTTTTGTTTGTCTTCTATTTATGAAAATGTGGCATTTGATTATGTAGTTTCAAAGGATTTATAAGTTGCATGACAGTAAGAAAAATGAATATAGTTTGTCCCGGAAATTAAGTGATATTCCTTTAATAGTACAATAAGCTGTAGGTTTTTTCTGTTAACTATTTGCATTGTTGAACATTTTTCTTCCCTAATGAGGATATTAATATTTCCCCGGGTGTCAGTGTTCTTGCTCAGTAATGTGATAACTACCTGCAGTGATGATAAAACTGATATCTATCAACCGGCAGGTAGTTGCTATATAATGGGCAGCATTCTGTGACATACTCAGGAATTGCTGGAAACAATTCCACTGTGTTATTGATGTCTTGGTGGAAACTTAAAGAGGAAAAAAATTAAACATTGAAATTTAAATGCTGAATGTTTACAATAGCTGTGACACCAATATGGAAATTGGGAACAACAACCAAATGCAGAGAAGAATTTTGCATTTGAGATATGCACAGGATTTTGGTGCAGAGTGGGAATGGAGGCAGACTGGCGTGAAATTTCCTGCTGCAGTCCTGACATCTGACCATTTTCCTGTAGTCGGATCATTGCAAGGAACCTGTTTATAAGGGGCTGATATCATGATTACACAATCACAAACCAATTAAAGCCATTCAGGTTGATTGCAATTTTCCAGTCAGCCACAACTTCATGAGCATGGCCAATGCCTGGCAGGCTGGGGTTAGCACTTCAGAACCACACTGAACTTTCTCCCCAGCTACACACAACCGCAACACCTATTCAACTAAAGCCTTAAAGAACAAAGTGGTAGTCTGGCAGCTGTTGTCATTTTTTTATATCAAAAATACAGAGAGGGCATCCGTCTCGACCTTTCCTCCAAAGGTAGGCTGCAGCTCTGCCTGTATTAGAGGGTTTCCTGTTGGTGCTCCAGTTTTGAGAACCCTCCACAAGGATGGTGAGCATGCTGACCTTGGAAATATCCTCCTGTTACTTCACTAGCATTGGATGCAGAAGTCATGGTGTGAATGCTAAACAGAAAATTCTGCCCTCTGGTATCTGGGCTCAGTTCACAAATGTCCAAGGCATATGCAACAAGCTTGTCTCTCTCATGTTTTTCTGCGTCTTTTCACTAACAAATTAAAATTAGGAGTCTATTACTTAAGCATATTGCATTTAATTATCCTACGTTCTCCTTACTTTTTGGAGTTGCTGTTTCATGAAAGCCAACACTTCTATTCTGTGACCAATTAACTGACAGTGATGCACATCTGAGCTGATGCTAGGCTCTGGACCATAGAGGTTATCCTAGTCAAGTCATTAAAAATACCTACATTCATACTCATGTAGTTAACAGCAGGCATTAATGAAGCTGAAATTTTGATTTCATTTTCTTCCTCCTACCCCATGGCCAACAATGGCAGCAAGTCCCTGATTCATTAACAACTTAGATAGGTTAACACGGTACAGATCAGCTATAAAACTGGGGGCTTTTCTTGGCTATATAAAAAACAATAACAGGGGTCATGCCTTCACTTTCCATACGAATCAGATTGCCTTCCTTTGATGCTTCAGATCCCAAAGGTGTCCCTTATACTTATTGCTTTTATATGTGTTTGCACTTCTGCGGTCTTTATTATTTAGTACCTTACAAGGCAGTCCACTTACCTGCTGTGTTCTTGAAGAAGCATTCAAAATTTATTTCTAGCGTGCCATTCATAGCTTTTAGCTACCTATACATAATTTAAAAAATAATTTTGCATATATTTAAAATAATAATGTCATCTTACGATTCACTAAAGAGCTTTTCAACTGAGTTGTTAAATAATGAAAAATTTAGCTGCATGCAAAAAGAAAGGTGATATGTCTGATGAAAAACTGTTGATTTAAGGCGCCTCTAATCTCCATAAATAAGTAAAAAACAGAAGGTTATATAAAGCTGTCAGGATAGCATTGATGAATGGCGATTTCAACAGTTCTCAATTGCTGGTGAAAACACATGCTGCAAGGCTTAACCACATTGTACATCATAACTGCCAACTCATTTTTGTGATTAAATATTCAGTCATAACAGCCTGTATAGCTGTAAAGCTTAACAAGATTCCTGTGATGCACTGCCTGAAAATACATAACTCACTGCCCAGGACATAGAACTCCCAATGCGACAGAAAGAGCAAAAGTGGGGAAAGACAGAAAACAGGTCGTGGATGAAATGATTCATCGCTGCACAACAGGCAGAGGAATGGGGTAATGTTATATGTTATGTTTATGATATAGTTATGTTTTGTCAATTTTTACAAGACAATTAAGTCAAAATTGAAAAATCATCATAGAATTTAACATGAAAACCTATGTGAACAAGTGAGTTCCTAGATCAAAGGCACTTTGAAGGGAATTTTCAGAAGTTTGTTTTTTTAAATGTAAGCTGGGAACCTTTAAGGTTTAAAACGAAAAGTTGACTATTTAGTGCATTTAACAAAAGAAGAGTCAGTGTACATCCCAGTAATTATCTCAAAATTATTGACAGGATTTTTTTAAAAATTGTTTGCTTGAAAATACGTGCTCTTTTTAGGAAGATACTTTTCTTTTATTATTGCCATCTCCCCCAAAGTGCATTCCTGAAACTCTGTTACTTTGAACATCAATGTCACAACGCTTTGCGTGGCTGAACATACAGATTAATGACACCAACTTCTTGATGGGTGTTGTTCAGTGAACCGTGAACCATCTGCAGTGAGGAAAATTATTGGAATCATTGTCCTTCGGTATCAAACTGGATTTGTTCTGTGAGATGATGAGGATTTGGGCACATCCTTTTGAGTTCTAAAATTGATATCCTGTAGGATATTATAGTGAAGAATAAAAATGGTTCAAATCACTGATTTTTGTTTTCACGCTCCATGCCTAGACTTTTAGCCTAGCCCAGGGACTGGTATTGCTTATTCCCATGCACAGGTAATGCCAAAACTAACATTATTCTTGAGACTTTATTGCACCAAACAAAAACAACTTTAATTTATATATTGCCTTTAACATTCCAAAGAGGTGCAATCAAAAGCAACATTACTGTTGTGCTGAGCAATTATTCCATAATGTAACTTGATGTCAATCAGATAAACTATATATGGGGCCTATAATTTTAGTGACCTGGTTACCACCACCTCATGAAAATTCTGCTTCATGCTAGTTTCATGCAATCCGTGTTGCAATTCAAGAAACAGGTTTGGAACGTGATTGCGCTGAAGGATTTTCAGGCAGACACATTAACTCATACTCCCGAGCAAGTGCATATTTAGGTAATATAATTACCATGCATCAGTTGCTATGTAATAGAGTGCATTACATCATTATTTTTCTCATTGTTTCCTGTGTGTCGTCGCAAAATAATTATTTCATGTATATATTTAGTAAACGCTATTAAATGATGAAATACCAAAACAGAGGATAAGTTGGATTTTTGATCCACCTTACTCCCAAATGGTGAATTGTAAGTTTCCGTGAAACAGTTTGCTAATTGTATCATAATTATATTGAAACCCGAATGCAGGTTGGTCTTTACAAGTGATGTACAAATCTGTGCTCTTAACACTTGCATGCATGGGAACTTGAAAGAAAAGTCAGGAATCAAGTGCAAAGTAGGGAAAATAAAAATCCTTGCAGCTTTTGAAAAGATTCCATTCCCAGCTTTTACCAAGGCTTATGGGGATGTGAAAGGGAAGCCAATATTGAAGTGTAAGTCTGAGAACTGGAGCATCGACGTGCATTAAATTTCTGTCAGTGTGCCGTCAGATCACAGGCAGCTTGAGCTGGGGGAGCACTGGTGTGTGCGCAGACAATGTGCTAATGCCTGGTCTGATTGGTCACCAATGATTCTGTTTATCCTTCGTGAAGCTTAGAAATAATAGGAGTCCAAGAAAAATAAGGGAAGCCGGCATATGGGACATCACCGCCTTTGAGACCCCTTCCAAATCTGCCACACCTTAGTTGGAAACAATAGCATCTTTTCTTCCTGGTTGCTGGATTAGGATCCTGTTACTCCCTATCTGAGACACTGTGGGTGTGCCAACACTACATGGACTGCAGTGACTCAAGAGGCATCTAACACCACACTGTCAGGACCAGTTAGGAATGGGCAATAAATGTTCAAATTTTGCTAGTGATGCCCGCAAACCATGTATTCATGAAAAGAGAAGAACCCCAAAAGGAAATCCATCATACCAAGTTCTGTAATTATTGGACAAAAACATCATATCAGTGGTTGTCACAAAGATTTCTCAAAATCTGGATATGGCTAAACATTAATGCAATATTGGTTTGAGACTATTAACTTTATTTTCATTAATATTCTGATTATGCTGTGTAAATATTAGCTATTCATACAGCTGGTTCAGCAGAAACCCGAGACATCTATTTGCTTGCGACTGTCAATCAGCTCCAATAAAGTTGGGGAGGGTGCTGCAGGAAGTTCTGAACCATTTTTTTCTTTATTGAAATGAAGCTCCCAGTTGTTACAAACAGATGCTGGTGGTCAAATTTTCCCAGTGTCCACCTGCATGAATCCTCCAGTGTCCATCTGTATGAAACATGCCCCAGTGTCCACCTGCATGGACCAACCCCCAGTGTCCACCAATGCAGACTATCCCACAGTGTCCATCTGTATGGACCATCTGTTAGTGTCCATCTGTACAGATCTTATCCCAGTGTCTATCTGTATGAACTTTCCTGCAGTGAACATCTGTACAGATCTTCACCCAGTGTCCACCTGTTTGGACCATCCCCCAGTGTCTGTCTGTGTGCATCTATCCCAGACAATACATACAGATCCCCACATTACCATTGCCAGGACCTTTTTGGTCTTTATCCAGCTGAGCTTTATTTTCTAGTTCTTGGTTCATAATCCCATAAATTTCAGCACTTTAAGTTCAACTCATCAACCCACTCTACTGAATGTCAATTTCCTTTTAGAATTCTACACTTCACTCCTCACAGTTTACAATTCTCCCAAATTTTATGTTGTTTGCAAACTTAGGAATTGGGCTCCGCAAACCAAGACCTATAAAATTTTCTATCAAGAAAAGCAAGGATCCCAGCACCGACCTTGGGGAACTCCAATACAAACCTTCTCCCAGCTCACAAAGTACCCATTTACCATCGCCATCAGCTTCCTATCCTTCAGCCAATTTTATTTCCATACTGCTTTCTCAAGTCTATTGTGAGACATTGTATGGAACACCTTTCAGAAATCCATGTATAACACAGTAACAACATCACCCTCATCAACCCTCTCTGTTAACTTTTTAAAAAAGCAAGTTAGTTAGGCTTGATTTTTCCCTTAACAAATCCATACCGACTCTTCTGAATCAATCAATTTTCTGAATCACATGTGACTATTAATTCTATCTCGAATTTCCATACAACAGAAGTTAAACTGAGATAGTAGGAACTGCAGATGCTGGAGAATCCGAGACAACAAGGTGCAGGGCTGGATGAACACAGCAGGCCAAGCAGCATCATAGGAGCAGAGAGGCTGACGTTTCGGGCCTAGACCCTTCATCAGAAGTTAAACTGACTGGTCTGTAATTGCTGGGCCAGTCTTAACAACCTTTTTCTGAATAAGGGTTCATGTTTAAAAATAGCCAATTTCCAGCACCATCCCCAAATCCAGGGAAGATTAAAAGATAATTATCAGTGCCTCTGCAAATTCCACTCTCACTTCCTTCTGTAACTTTGGATGCATCTCATCTGGTCCCACTGTCTTATTGACGACTCAACTCCATTCTAATCTAATCCTGTCAATTATTTTAAATCTATGCCTCACATTATTGGCCTGTCTTCTCAGTTCCTATCCACTCTATCTACGCTGTCATAATTTCATTCGGAACTTCTGTTACATCTTCCTCAGACTCCTCTGCTTGGAAGAAAATAACTCCAGCCCATCTTACTTTTTTCTGGTAGCTAAAATTCCCTATTTCTGAAAACATACTTGAAAATCTCCTCTGTTCCCTCCAATTACATCCTCTGTTAATGCAGCAAACAGAACCTCATGTAGTACTCTCGCTGTAGTCTAAGTAATGTTTTATACAATTTTCATGTGTCCTTCCTGGTCGTGTCTTCTATACCCTGATTAGTAGAGAAAATTGTCATCTAGAGAAACAAAGTCCTGGAGAAACTCAGCAGATCTGGCAACAAGTGTAGAGAGAGAAAGAGATTTAATGTCATGAGTCCAATGTTGCTCTTCATCCAAACCTTTATAATAAAATAACCTGTATGACTTCTTAACCACCTTCTCTACCTATGCTGCTACCGGGGATCTCTGGACATGCATTTGAAAGTCCCTCTGTTCCTTTATGCTTCTTAGTACATTGTCCTACCATTTATTGTCTGTTACCTCACCAAATTACACCATAACTCTTTTCAACTTTCCACTTTTCTGTGCAGCTGACCAATCCAAACTGTTAATATCTTACTCTAATCAATGACTTTCTTCTTCACCATCAACCACGCAACCGTTTTTTAAAATTGTCTGCAAACATCTTAATCATGATTCTAGATTGCCAATATATACCACAAAAAGCAAAGGCCCTCGAACTGAAGCCTGTTGAACTCCACTGGAAACAGTATCCAATCACAAAAAATATCTGTTAGTTTGCTAATGTCTGCACTCAACCAATTTTGGATTAAACACGTCACTTGCCTTTAGAGATCACAGGCTCTTACTTTTCTGACCAGTTCGCTGTGTGTAACCTTGTCAAAATCTTCGCTAAAATCCATGCAGACTATCTCAAACACAGTACCTTCATCAACCCCCTTGTTACACTCTCACAAAAACAAATTAACACTGTTCTGACTCAACATGGTGCCAAATTTGACTCTCTACTACCTAAACTCTTGCTATTTCCCACTGATATTGACCCTGTCCTGCAATTTAAATTGGACAGGTATGCCCCTCTGGAAAGTGCTATCATGAAGACGCTACCAGGAGGAAATGAATCAATCAACTAATCAGGATATGAAAGAACCTCAGCATAGTGCTGGCCACCTCATTACAAATGTTCTGAATATCCTCCACCTCTCAATAATCTATAAAAAGGTTAATTTTTTGACTCAATAATAATATCTTCGGGGCACATAGAAGTGTTTGATTAATTTTATTGATAATAGCTTTGCATTAACAGGAGATATTTAGTGAATGATCAATAACCATGATGGATCCCTTTCCATTTCTACCTTTGCCAGTGGACAGCTATTCATGTTGTACACATTTGGTGTTTGGGTGTGGATAGCCTTTACATTTGTCTCCATAAATCTGTTGACTTATTCTCAGCTGATGGTCTGCATTGTTGAATATATCTGCACACTTCCCTTTGTAAGTGCAATGTCGATAGTCTTCTCACCACCTTATTGGGGAAATTAATCCCTCATGCAGCAATTGAGCAGAGCGTTCTAGCCAGCTCCTCATTAGTCCTGACAGGAGGATTGACCTATCTTGAAGATCCTTATTCACGTAAGGCTGGCAGTCCCAAAGTAGGAGATCCAGTTTCCCCAGTTGTAGCTTTAGCTGGCTGCAGGTAATATACCTGTTATAATCCCAATGTATATGATGTTATAATAACTGCGCACTGCGGGATCATTGGGATCTGGGGAAGAATCATCGTGGACTCGAAACATTAACTCCACAGCCGCTGCTTGATCTGCTCAGTTTCTCCGGCACGTTGTATTTTTATTTCAGATTTCAAGCATCCACAAGCATTTTGCTTTTTATATCTCAATGGGATCAAGTCTTGAGGAGAGGGTTGGGATGATGGTGGGCTGATGGTTAGGAAGCCTAGAGAAGTTACAAAAGGAAAGAGCAGATTACTGCAGGAATCTGAACTGAAAACAAAAAATGCTGGAGATCACAGTGGGTCAGCCAGCATCCATGGAGGGAAGAGTAATCTAGACCTGAAACGTTAGCTTGCTCTCTCTCCATGGATGCTGCCTGACCCAATGTGATCTCCAGCACTTTTTGTTTTCAAGCCGCAAGGAACCTCGGTTTGCAAGAATCTTGGATTTTGCATATCAGCTGCAGTTGGTCATGATGAACATGGCTCAATTTCCAACCACTCCAACCTAAATATGACATTTGGAGAGCTATTCATATTGTAGTATGCTGATTCGCATTGTAGCATGCTGATTCACATTTCAAATGTACCTACTAACTGTACCGGGGCTGATCCTAACAGCAAAAGGGGAAACCACTGGGAAACTGAAATGTGTTGAGCAACAATGGATATAAGATTGAAAATCGTTGCCCACCATTTTTTCAGTCTGGGAGGCCTAAACACTCCTCTCAATGTTCTCCAGCTCTTAGAATTTTATTGAGTTATTATGAGAACCAATTTGGCTTATATATTAAAATTCTATCTAGTATCTCATAATTACTATGTTAAAAATCTGAAGGAGAACACATTTATTGCCTTATTAAAACTCAATAAGTTCCTGAAACAAATTTGAATCTTGCCATTTGTAAGAAGTAGAAAAAGATTAAATGAAAATTCATTAGTTGTTCATGTGGTGCTGTGATATGTATTTCATTAAAAGAAACATGTAACATTTATAGGACATCAGAGTGATAACTAAGATTGTGGTATCAGGAGCTGTCACATTCCCCGTGTTGAAACTGGTTAATGATTTTTAGGGCTCATTGTTTTGCAAGACTGATCTGTTTTGACTTGTTCGACTGCAGATTTTTTTTTTTCCAAGCAGCAGGATTTATTGCCCTACTGACAGATTGAGGGGTGAAATTTATTCACATATCATCATGCAGTATTCTTCATTAATATCATCAAAGAATGCAGCGCAGGTAGCATTCTGTAGTGTTGCCTACCCCAGGGATCATTACACATCTACATAGCAGTGTGATGTGAACATCTTTCTCCTCACTGTTATCCATTTCATGTCTCAGAATTATAGCTTTGAATACTCCATTCAATCACTTTGTCTCAAAGACTTAGTAGCAGAAATTGGATCTTGTGCAACTTGATTTTTGCATGGAAAAGTGGGAGCCTGAAGTTATTTCCTGCACCCAAAGACACCTGAATGGCCTTTGACCCTATCAGAAGTTAATTCTACTGGCATCTGGATAGCCAACTGAAGTAAGTGCTTCAGGTGAAGGAGAGTAAGGCCATTTTTGGGCTTCAGTAGTATGGGATCTTCTTTGCTCAGGTTTTCCTGCTGTCGGTCAGTGGCTAACAAATGGTACCTTTTTCAAAAATCATTCATGTGGTACCAGGAGAGGCATGGAGGCTTCCTTGACGGATGCAGACTTCAGAACATCCCTACAGGCACAAAGATCCTTTCTCATTCTTTTCTCCACCTTCACCACCACCTTCCCCTACCCAACCCTCACCAACACCAACCCTCTCTCCACCTGCTATCCCTCAGCATATTAAATGATGATGGCCACTCTAGTTGAAACAGCTGGCCCAAATGGATCCTTTAGTACGGCACATCACTTCTGGAAGTGTAACAGGCTTTGACAGCTTGCTAAAGTTCAGCTGAGTCCTGAGGCCTCAGGAATCGATACCCTTTGCTTCGTTTTGAAAGACCTTGAGGCTTATTTTTCTGCATTAACTGTGCTGCCTAATTGAAAATAATACAAATAGTCACGTAGTGTTGGAAGCCAAGAGAAATGCAACAAGTTGAGCGAAGCTTTTAGTTAAGGATAAAGCAGATAACCCAACCATGACAAGAAGGGACAGAGTACAAATCTAAGGGTAATCAACAAGGTCAATAACCAAATTAGATAAGACAATAAAATGACAAAATTAAAGTGTCTGTATTTGAGTGCAGATAGTATTTGAAACAAAACACTTGAACTGATAGAGAAAATAGAACTAAATAAGTATACTCTGATAGCCATTACAGTGGCTTCGCTGCAGGATGACTTAGATTGGGAGCTGAATCTTGAAGGGTCCAGGACATGAAGGAACAACAGAAAGCTCAGAACAGTTGGCAACACGGCTATGTTAATTAATGATGATATTAGCATAGTAGAGATAGATGAACAAAGAATAGTTTTCCAGATTACGTTTTCCAGATAGTTTCTTAGAACAGCATATTCTGGAGCCAACCAAAGAACAGGCGATACAAGATTTGGCATGATGGAACAAGATAGGATGAGTTACTGACCTTGTAGTGAAGATGCCCTGAGGTAGCAGCCACTGTAAATTGATTGTATTTTACATTCAGTCTGAGGGAGAGAAGAGTAGGTCCCAGATTATAATTTTAAACTTAAACTCAGGGAAATGCTGAAAGCCTGAAAGCAGAGCTAGCTAAAGTGAATTGATCAATTTAGTTATGGCATTGGTCAATAGCAATACATTGACAAACATTTAAGGAGATATTTCTGAATGCACAGAAAGCATACAGTCCTATGAGAAAGAATAAATCCAGGGGAAGAACCCAGCATTCATCCTTAATGAAAAATGTTAAAAGGTAACATCAGACTTAAAGAAAACAATCTATAATTATGCAAAGATGTATGGCAGGCCAGAAGATTAGAAATATTAAAACAGCAAAGACGATTGAAAAGAAAAATGAAAAGAAACATTAGAATACAAAAGAAAGCTGGACAGAAATATAACAACAGATAGTAAGGAAAGGAGGTACCAAAGTGGGTGCTGGCCCATTGGAAAGCAAATAAGGGAAATCAATAATGTAAAATAAGGAGACAGCAGATGATTTAAATATACATTGTAAAGGATACAAACAACATCCCAGAAATAGCTGTAAATCAGAAAATGGATGGGAGAGAGCAGCTCAGAAAATTTCAATCATCAAGGAAATGGTACGAAACAATTTGTAAACTGACAAGTCAGTAGGTCCTGACGGACTGCAGTCTGTAGTCTTAAAAGAAGTGACTAATGAGATAACAAGGTATAGAGCCGGATGAACACGGCAGGCCAAGCAGCATCAGAGGAGCAGGAAGGCTGACGTTTCGGGCCTAGACCCTTCTCATCCAGCTCTACACCTTGTTATCTCAGATTCTCCAGCATCTGCAGTTCCTACTATCTCTGACTAATGAGATAGTTGGTTTTAATTTTCCAAATTCCCTCGGTTCAGGGAATGTTTCAGTCTTTCAGTCTTGAAGTTGGGCGGGGGGCGGGAGGGGGAGTCAGAAAGCAGGAAACTACAGGCTAGTTGGATAACGTCTGTCATTGGGAAACTGGAAGAAGCTATTAATAAAAATGTTATAGGAGAGCAATTAGAAAAGTTCAAAATAATCAGGCTGAGCCAGATTGATTTTGTGAATGGGAAAATATGCTTAACCAATTTATGGGCATTTCTGAGGAAGTAAACTTGTGCTGTGGATAAAGGGGAACCATTGGGTGTACTGCACATAGATTTCTAGAAATCATTAGATAAGATAACACATCAAAGGTTATTGCAGAATGTAAAAGCTCATGTTGCAGTGGTTAACATATTGTCATGAATAGAAGATTGTCTAACCAGCAAGAAACATTGAATAAGCATAAATGAATTATTTTCTGCTTGTTAAAATGTAACAAGTGTTACAATAGTTAGGGAAATAAGTTTTGAAGAAGACATTAGGATGCTACAAATGGATATAGGTAGAACTGGCTCATAGAGTATAATGTGGGAAAATATGACAGTGACCCTTTCGGCAAGAAGAATAAAAAAGAAGCATTTTATCTAAATGGTGAGCAATGCAGATAGATCTTTGTGCTCTAGTGCATGAATCACAAAAGCTTAGTTTGCAGGTGTAGAAAATTATTTGGCAAACTTATAGAATATTATTGTTTGTTGCAAGGGAGAATTGAATACAAAGTAGGGAGTTATGCTTCAGTTATAAAGGGCATTGGTGAAACCACTTTTAGGGTACTGTGTGCAGAATAGGTCTCCTGCTAGAAATGACCAGGTAATTCTTCCTCTCCCTGATGTGTTGCAGTGAAGTCTTCAGAGAAAGTTTACTGTACTAATACCTGGAATTGGTAGTTTGTCTTCTAAGGAAGGTTCAATCGGATAGGCTTGTATCTGCTGGAATTTAGAAGGGTAAAAGAGGATTAAGTGGAGACATATAAGATCCTGAGGGTTCTTGACAGCAATGTGGAAATTATGTTTTCTGTTGTGAAAGATTCCAGACCAAATTGTTACTGTTTAAAAATATAAGATTGCCCATTTAAGAAACAGATAAGGAGAGATTTTCTCTCTGAAAGTCATGAGTCTTTGGAACTCGTCCTCAAAAGCCTGTGGATACATAGACATACTTTTAAGACACGATAGATAGATTCTTATCAGGTAATTGAGTGTAAGGTTACTATGGGAGGTGGGATTGTGAGGTAATCAGATAGCCATGATCTTAGTGAACAGCAAATCAGACTTGAAGAGCTACTCCTACTCCGAATTCTTGTGTATGTGTGAATGCATGTATGAAAGAATAGAAAATATCTAGTAGCTTAAAACATATTTTTTTTTAAATTATTAACAACAGCACTTTTAACAATTTTGCCTCTCCTGAAACTTAGGAAGTCCTGACTCTGCACACTAAAATGTAAATCCACTTATTACCAAGAAAATATCTAAACAAATTCAAGCTGGTTTTCATTATTTTCTACTGGGAGTTTAAGTTTGTTGAAGCATTCAGGCATGATGTGTGCTGAAGGGATTGTGTGGGCTGCATTAAGTTCAAATCCTTTCCCCAAGGAGCCCTTTTCTTCACCAGAGTCATGCATGAAATATCTGTTAACCTCTTTTACACATCTTCTTGTTCGTTCTCCTTGCTTAACGAAGTTCATTTCCAGCTTGATTTTTTTCTCCCTCCCATATCTCTGATATTTTGAAGACCCCAACAGTAAAAAGATTGACTGTGTGTGGCGTTCCTTGTCAGGTCTTACTTGTACATCATTGCTTGTTATGATACAAGCGGACTCCCACATCTGCTCTTCAATTAAATGCTGGTAGCTGCTGCAGAGAGCCTTCTTCACTACCTGTTTGAAATCTGTCCCACGCAGGGTTTTGCTTTGTTGCCTCAGTTATAACCAGCCTCGCTGAGTATAATTTGTCAGCGCCTCGGAGTAAACTCAGCTCTTCTCCAAAAGGACAAGTTCACAGTTTGAACAAAGGTGGAAAATTACCTGTTGCAGATCGACCACCTTTAATGCTTCAATCAATTTTCCTGTCTGTTGTAGTTCAAGAAATGAAATTATGCAAAATAGACTCACTGCTTCAAAACTATTTTCCTGTGTGACCTCTTTTTGACATTTGTAAATGAATATGACCCAAGACTCCAACAAAACCAAAACAGCGATAAAGTGACACAGTAGCATACAATTTGTTATAAATCCACATAATACGTCATTAAATATAAAAACCTGTGTGTTAATCTACATTTTAAAAATGATATTAATTCATGCACTTCTATAGATTCAATCAAGCTGTCATTATTCCCAGGTGGCAGAAGACTCAATAAAGGATTTTTTATTCCTACCTCTTGGCCCTGGATGACTGTAAATGTTACCTGCTCCTCTTTGTTCCCTGTAAAACTGGTGGCTATTAACCCATACCTGAATGTCAGAGAAGTCCTATAGCTGCCAGTCTGCTTGGTGCAAAGCTTGAGACTGGTAGCTTTTTATTCAGGGTTTGAGTTCCACATGAGGTATTTATGAAGCCTTCCATTCCAAGCCTATCATTCTCTTTAACCAGACCTTGGAGAGGTACTGAGAAAAGTGAGCCTAGGGCATGGTGGAGCCCTGTCTGGGCCTTGATGCCATTTCGGGAGCAAACTTAGAGGAGCAGGACCTTATCACCTTATCTGGTGTCTCTGTGACCTCAGCAGCTATTGTAAACCACAGCTTAGGAAGTGCTGCCATAACTTCCTTTTTACCCAGTCCAAATCAAATTTGTTTCCATTAACATTACTGGAGAGGTGGTTTGGGTAGGATGTATAACAGCTATCTGATCTCTTGTGTTGCCTGTTTCACGCTACTAATGGAAGTTAAAATAAGCGCTATCCTTTTTCTCTTGGTGACATTGAAGTAAATATTTAATTTGCCAATAGATCAGCCTTTGCTGTTGTTGCAGCACACAATACTGGAATTGCTTGTGCAGACAAGAAAAAGAGACGACAGCTTTATTTTCCTACCAACACAACCTTCTTGTTTGCACTGCTTCAGATTTGAAATTATATGAAGGAGTGAGCTTTTACCACATGAAAATATATGTCTGTTCACATAATGGTTGCCATGAAATGTAGCCTGATGGTGCTTATTTTGATATGTTTTTCAACATTGGAAATTGAATGCATTTAAGTATTAAGGACAAAATGAATTTGCTTTCAACTGGAGTGTTTAAGTGCAAGAACATGTTTTGGAAACTTAATTATTTCTATAACATTTGGTTTTTGAGGTAGAAATTCAGCTGGATGAGTGATACGCAGGTGGCATGGGATGGGTCAACCAGTATAGTGAATGCCTGCTATTTAATTCCATTGACTGCAGCAGAGCTTAAAATCAGATGCTACAAAAAAACAGTACAATGTGATGTCACCTGTTTTGTTCCGCTGCCCAATATGAGTTTCTGCCCTTGAGTTTTAACTCTAGGCCGTCAAAAAAAAACATGGTTCACTAATTTGCTTTTATTTATTCCTGTTTTCATTGGTAGTTATTAGGATTATTCATAAATGCACACCCTCTAAATGAAACAAATTCTTCTATCTCCTATTATGCACACAGTATCTTACACTTAATATTCTCTCTTTGGTCCTTGTTCTTGACTCCCTAATGAGTAAAAATAGTCAGCTTCTATCTACTGTTTCCAATCTTTCCTGCTTTTTAAAATAGGTTTAAAATGCTGAAAGGATGGGACTTCAATGAATCCATATAGTCCTGTATTTGCCCCACTTTTCCTGAAATTATAATATAATGTTAGCATTAAAGATATAGGAATTTGAATAAAAGAACCTATAAGCATGAGGAATTGGATGAGATTTGCAATTGCCAGCAAAAGCTGTAGGAGAAACCTATGGACTAGATCCTACTTCAGAACCTGTCAATGTCACCCAGAAATAGGTGACATTTGATGGACTGATCTATTTCAGGCAGGCGCTTGTTTAATGTTTTTAGACATCACTAAGTTACACAGATCGCTACATCTTCTGCCCAATTGGAACAGCTGAAGAAGACCAGTAGAAAGTAGGTCACTGTTTTCCCTGCATTGACCTACAGGCTGTACAATTATACATCAGCCAGAACAAACGATGTGCAGCCCATTTTTGGTGGCCATAGTCCACCATAGACTCTGAATGACTAGGACAATTACAAAGCAGCATCTGCGGTTCTTTCAGTTTTTATTTACAATTACAAACCTACTGGATTACCAAAGACTTGATAGAGCCCATGTCGGTCCATATGATTCAGCATAGAGAGGTGTCTCTTCTATTGATTGAAAAGGGTATGACATAATTAGTGTGCAGCCAGCATGTGAGTGCCATTTGCTTTGATGGTCAGTTTGCTAACTTTTTCACTTTAAGGCCCTCTGCTCTTCTTCACTTCTTTGAAGAAGTCCATGAAGGAGGGAGCTCATTGCTTCAGTGTGTTGATTGCCTCCTATTGCTGTGACTGATGAGGCATCTAAAGGATTCCATTGGTGTAACGTTATAATGGAACTCATGCATTCACTGCAGAGACATCAAAAACATTTGAACGTGAATTTCTAATGCCTCATTGTTGCTTGCTGTGTTGTAAATACATAAGTATTGATAAAAACATCAGAACAATTGGAATACGGACAGGCATGAGGAGGAATAGGAGCATATGCTAATACAGCAAGATGAAGCTTCAGAAAGACTGAATTGGATGGTTCTATTAGTTTTATCAGTGCACATTTTAAATTGAAGCATTGGTAAGCCTGCATGTGGAAATGCATGAAAGCTTTGAGATGTGAATTATATAAATAGATGATAAATCTTGCATTTATTGCAATAAAACAACAAATAATTTCTGAATGTCTTTTAAAATCAAAATATTGGGATGAACTTAGTTTTATGTGGTCTTACAAAATGGCAGTAGCAAATCAGCAGAACATTTTACAAGTTTCCTGATTTTTAGTCAATGGTAAAGAAATTTGAGCAGAATGTAAAACATTGTGGTGAATGAAGTAAACAGGGCACACTTCCATTCAAAGAGATTTCAGTTAGAAATTCTTTACCAATGTAATTTCCTTAATTTAGCAGACCTTCCTGTTGCCAGGTTGGCTGCATCTGCTATGGAACAAGATTTAACTGTACAAGAGATAATAAATGTACCGATGAGAAAAACTGGAAAAGCTTCTGATTAAACACACTACTGTTTAATTTTGAAATATACTCCTGGCTGTGATACAATACTGCTTCAAGGCTATATCACAAAGTTACCTTTCCAAAATACTTTCGTTTTGAGGCGTCTATCATTGTCGACCTGAAGCCCTTATGTTGAGAACAATATCTGTATGAAATGTGAGAAGGTGCAGTAAAGTACATTCGTTGTGAGGCTAAAAATTTTGGATTTTGCTTCAATATTTACCCATAACCCAGTCTGGGAAGGTAGTTTTGACTCTGCTGGCTTCACTAGAACTCATGTTATATTCTGACAGTTCACAAAGAAAAGGCTTACAATGGGACAGAAGTGGAAATATTTCTTGTTTTTTCCTTCCGGGCTGGGAATAATGAGAACAAATGAGACAGTCTGAAAATTCATTTCTGTAGCCTGAAGATTGTGAAATAAGCTTTACTATTGCTGTGCTATTTGATGCACAGTGTTTGAATTATATTTGAATCTCTGCCAAAATGTTTTCAGATTATAAGTGATTTCTTTCTAGTCTCAACTTCAAATGATATCCCAGCAGTTCTTCTGAGATAGCTAATGGTTCCACTTAATTTTAGAATCCATAGTTAGAAAATTATCAAAGTGATATTATTCAGCTGTATGTAATTGCACAGGGGAAGGAAAAAAGAGGTTTATCCACTATCACTAAGCTTGCTGAGTTCTACTGTCTCCCAGTTCAGCGACACCTCAATTTTAAAATATTTTAAAATATCCATGTTTTAAAATCCTCTCCACTGTCTCCTGCCATTGCTTCACCCATCTCTAACTCTGTAACCTCTTTAGCCAGCCCTGCAAATCCTGCATTCATCCAAATGTAGCCTCCAAACATTGGCATCTTCTCCCTTCACCTGCCTGAGACCTGAGCTCTGAAGTTTCCTCTCTACATCTTTCTGCCTGTCTATACCACTCCTCTACCATACACTGCTCCTTAAAGCCTACCTCCTTGACCACGCTATTGGTCAATTGTCCTATCCATATGTGGCTTGATGACAAATTTTATTTGATAATGTTCCTGTGAAGCACCTTGGGTCATCGTGCTACGTTAAAAGTGCTGAATAAATATGAGTATTTGTCGTGTGGGTAATGGAAAATTTAAAGCCAAAGTAAATCTCCCAACTGCCCCTCCCCCCACCCCACCTGGTGGATACAGAGATTGTGAAAGGTTGAGGGTGGGAGAGGGGAATTTGATCACACAAATTCCTGCAATTTTTATTTTCTTGAGTTCTAGCTTGGGAAAGCAGCCTATTTAAATGTAAGTGTAGTATTCTTCGATATGCACATGCCATTTTAACTGTAGGCCATTTCAATTCCATAAAAGTTCAATCAAAGTGGAGACTTTCAAGGAGCAATTTAAAGCGAGAAGATAATTTAGTGAGGGAATGGTTAAGGATAGGCTTAAAAGGTAGCAGTCACAGGTAAAGCATTGGAAGAATGCAAAGATCTCACAGAGGAGGTTACAGAGGCAAAGAGGGGACAAGCTATGGAAAGATTTGAAAATAAACAAAGCAGGAGAGTTTTCAAATTGCTGTGCTGCTAAATCAGGAGATTTTTTTAACTTGGGGAGCATCGGGTTAATGGGCAAAGCTTCTCGTTCCAAATTACACACAGCTGAGTCATGCAACTTTGATCATTTCTGAATCTGTACTTGGACAATTAAATGGAAACATGAGCCATCCCAGAAGGACTGCTGTAGTATCATTTCAAGTTGGTTTAGAAAGAAGTCACTTATTGACACATTTTGGCAGAAATTCAAGTAGAATGGTCACAGCCGACACAACTAATTATGTTTTACTTTGAAATTAACTTCTGGGGTTTTCAGGAACAAAAAAAAAAGTCCTGGCCCCACAGGGATACCTTTCGCCTTCCTCCCCTGTGTGCTGATTTGCTGACCCCACACACTCAATACCCATTTGAATGAAAATTGACCTTCTGATCTTTGTTGAACAGAATGTTGTGATATTGATTCTGCTGTTCAGTGAGACTGGAAATGGTTAACTGCAACAATGATTTTTATTCATTTATCTATGTAGATTGCATTGGTTCCAGATACTGACAGAAAAAAGCCCACTATATCGACAACTTTGATGTAATTCAGTACTTTATTCATAAAATGTGCCTGAGATTCCATGATGTATGGAATGATAATCAGTAGATGCAGTATTGACAAAGAAAAAATGCCTTCTTGTGGATATAGCCTGAACACATAAGGGCAGATCTTATAAACTAGTGCCCCCTTGTATAGCTTTATGTCTTGGGACTGGAACACAGTCATCAATGCACCCTGCTCAGTTATTAGTTGTCCATTTTAATAGGTGGGAAGTTGCCTTAGCACTGATCTCCATGTCAGAAATCCTGACGAATGCTGTTATCATGCTCAGCTCTGTGCTGGAAATACTGGTTTTTGAAATGTATTTGAAGTACAGGTGAATAACGTCTGCCCAGATTGCAATGCATTCAAAATTTGAGAAAATGTTAACAACATCGTACATTCCTCCCCTCATTTTTGTGCACCACTCATTCACTTTTTAAAATTCATCCTGTCATGTCTTGTTCCTTCCTTAAAATGGTTAGTTAGCTGTTGCACTCAGGAAGCCTTTCTGAGCCTCCTGTCATTGTTAAGGTATACTTCACTATCAAAGGTCCAAAAATGGTAAAGATCTTTTTTTTCAATTTTGTTCTCTCTTTTAGCACAAAAGCTTGGGGCATTACATAGCAGAGAAAATTAACTCCCTTTCAATTGAGGGTGGTGTATTGAAGTGATCAGCAGGTCTGTGGCTCAAAGCCACAGCCAAGTTGATGGAATATAGGCAGACTCTTCACTCTTGCTGCTGTGTCACCCCAGACAATTCTGCCTTCTGGAAATTACTGTAGTATGTTTTCCTGACACATAAAGAGACACATGGGGTTGTTCTAAGTTTGTGTAGAAATATTAAAATGATAAATCATATTATCATGGGAAGACATTATGAGTAAATTATTATGATTTGTACAGCAATGCCATATCAAGGCAGCCAGGTCGTAAGTATTTTGATAGGCATTGCTTGAGAGAGAGAATTTGCACAGAAACTGATTCCTTGCTGTTGTTATTGACATCATCCGCAATGTTGCAGGAAGAGCAAGCCATTCAGTGATAAAAAATCTTATGACCGCTTCTCATTTTCAGCTGACAGATTTAACTAGCCAAGATGGCCAACACATCATATCTATCTGACAAATAATTAACCTTTTAAACTTCCCCTGAATGAGAAGTCACATTGACCTTGTACAGGAATGGATGTAGGTGCCACTGGTAAACCCCCATGATTAACATTTTTTTCAACGATTCACCTGTCTATTTGGTGATTTCTTTAGTCTACAGGTCTGTGGAGATGAGATGCCTGAAAGAGGAGTAAAGAAATATTTAGAATTGGTTCACTTCATTGTCAGATGTTGCATTTCATTCTTGTATTCCATTTTTGCCAATATGAGAAAAGTAGTGAAGATGCCATAGCTGTAGAAGGCTTCCATATCTGAATAGCTTTAGTGAAGATAAGGAAAAGTGATGAGGACAGCCAAGACCTGTGTTTGAAATCTTGGGCTATCTTTACTTGTATATGACTTGGACATGTGGACATTGGGACTGCAGAGCCTGAATGGGAAGGGGCTTTTCTTAACATGAGAAGGGCATCATTTGATAGTACATGCAGAACTCTCTACGACTAATAAGATTGCCATAACTACAGGGAAATCAACAACCCGCTTGCTTCATCGTTCCTCACGAAAGACACCAAGTGAATAGTAGGATGGCATTAGGAAAAATTGAGAAGGCCAAATAAGGTTGCAGAAATAATAATAGAGGCGAACCACAGATGATGAATGTAAACACTTTTAACACCAGTTGAATATTCCAGTCAAGGTGAGTGTTGCTTTTTGGGACCACTTTGTTCATCAGAAGGATAAGAAAGTTTTATTTTCATGAACGTAACAGAATAAATGCCAATCTTACCCTACTTTCTGTCACCTCTGCATTCTTTAATCTTCAGCTTAGACATATTGATATGACTTAGAGTTCAGGAATCACTTGGCAAAGGGTTAACTGAGTAAGCTTTGAGTTTTAGCAGCATTTGCTGTGGGACTTGCTGTGTTGGGATTTCAAATTCATTTGCAACATGTGACATTCTGTTGGTAACCAGCATGCACTGAAAGTTAATTAATGAGGGCTATGTCAATTTCACTGCACCATGTCAATTTGCAGAGAGGTAATTAATCACAAATTGCCCTGCTAGCAGCATGTAGACGACACAATCTGTACCTCATTTATTGTCTTTCTCAATAATGTCAGCAATACAGTAGTGAAGAAACATAGCTTGGCTTTCATAATATTTTTTATTGAGGCTGCTGCACACATTGTAATAGACTGCATCCATAAGCAGCTGTAGTATAGGGAAGATGAATATTAAAGAAACAAATTAGCCTGGATTTATAGGCCATTTCTTTGCTGTTGTTGTCACTTTAGAGATTACACATAGAAAATGAATGATGAAAAATTACCCTTACATGCATGGTACTGTGATTAAACCAGTATGTTAATTGGAACTTTGATGTCAGGTTTTCATGTGCCAAGTCTGATAACTAGTCTTGCATTTCTAAATTCAATTTTAGTTTCTAAACCAATTTTGTAACACTGAAGTTAGTGTTTGCTCCTCATTTTATTTTAGATAGCTTAAGAACTAACAGAAAATATTGATAACGTAGGTACATTTCTAAACATATTCATATGTTCATTTCAATATTTAAATTTATTACATCAACAATTCACAACTGAATAAGCCAACATAATTATGATTTTAAAATGCATGGTATTATGGGTATTCATAAACAAAGCTTCTGATTAGCTTCTGATTAACGTAGCAAATAAATACATAATAAATATATTAAGTAGGTTTATCATGTGGTAGATAAATCAACTGAGATTTAATCCAAGATGTAATATTATTTATAAAAACTGCATTGCTTACATGACTTTTGGTTTTGATATATAAATCATGAATTAATTCAAACAAGTGAGATGATTTATTGCAACAAATATCCATGAGGAATTAGCAGCATGTCTTTTTACATTAATTTTGGCCTCCAATACATTAAGGTGCTCCAGATCAAAATTAAGTTGGCATTAGCTCACACAGATTTTCATTACACATGTAAATGTAGCTACAATGTGGCTGAGGTTCAGGAGCGTTTTGTAAATCAGCAAACCAAACCACACAACCATGAAGATGGTAGATGACCTTGAAGAAAAATCTGCGGTAAGTGTACACATTGGTACAAGGGGGCAACTGCTTCTAGGGGACAGTAAAAGAGTTAAATTTTCTACCAGCAGTTTTACGGTGGAAACATAATGACTGTAGTTAACGATGATGGTGACCAATGGAGCTGCATGAGCTGGAAACGCATATACCTCTTCTAACGTTGTCCACTCTTTGGCAAAAATCCACAAAAGGTGTAGCAACAAATATTGCCTTACTTTGGTCAGACAAATAGGATCTAACATATAGTGGTCAATGTGGATTACAGGAGGCATTTCTTTTCTCTTGGAATTATATTTTTTCATGTCGGGAATTCCTGGATATGTGTCCACATCAAAAGCTGGTGTTGCTCCAAAGAGTGACTAATATCACTGGTGGGAGGGAAGATAAATCCTCCTGTAGGTAGAATGTTTGTCATTCCATTGTAACAACTTTGGCTCAAGAAAACTGATAGCATTAACTGATCTATTTCAGGCTCATAGGGTTGAACATCTGGATGAATTTTATGCCGCCACGTCTGTAAAATTCCATCGAAGTGAAGCTTCTGAAGGGCCCCCAGTCATTCTGTGATAGAAATTGTCTCAATAAATAGTTTAGGCATGTGGGAAGATAGGATCTTTCGAATGTCATGCAGTTTGGTCTCAGAATCACAATTCACAATGATATACAAATTGGATGTATGGCTTTAATAAAGAAGAAAATTGTCGTGAGCAAGGTGGACAAAGGCCAACTAAAGTGCCTAATTACCTTCACTATTTCTCTGTAGTTAAGAACAACTGACAATAAAAGTGGAAGAGTGCTATTTTCCTGTGTGTTAATGTATTTTATCCCATCATTAAGTGTAGTGCCTTCATAATTAGTTATTGTATTCAAAGTAAATTTAACTCATCAGTGCATTGAATTTTCAATGGCTGAATTAACAAAGGCTTCAATGGGATTGAAGGCATAAGTAAACATTTCATCACAGAGACAGAAAATTGTAAAAATCTAATCTACACGGAGAAATCAGCGAATTCCCAAAGTTCACAATCTTCTGAATAAATAAAATTCTCCTCATCTTGAACCTAAGTGACATCTCCTATATTTTTAAATTGTGTATCCAATTTTAGATTCTCCAACCAGGGGAAACACCTGCATCTGGAGTGTTGATTCCTTTAAGTATTTTGTGGGTTTCAATGGAATTCGCTCTCATTCTTCAGAACTGTAGAGAATACAGGCCCAGTTTGCCTAACTTTCCCCCAGAGGACAGTCTCTCCTTTCCAGGATAAATCTGGTGAACTTCAGTCACAATCCCTCATGGGTAAGAATACCTTTCCGCAGATGAGATCAAAACTGCACACATTATTCCAGGTGTGGTCTAAACAAGCTCCTTTTGCAATAAAGGCAAGCATTCCATTGCTCTTGCTAATAGCTTATTGCAGATGCACGTTGACATTTAGTAACTTATCGACAACGACACCTAGATCCATTCGTACATTTGCACCTTCCAACATTTTACCATTCATGAAATACTCTGCACGTCCGTTCCTTCTGCCAATGTTGGTAACCTCATTTTTGCACATAGTTCATCTGC
Organism: Rhincodon typus; assembly: GCF_021869965.1. NCBI lineage: Eukaryota > Metazoa > Chordata > Chondrichthyes > Orectolobiformes > Rhincodontidae > Rhincodon > Rhincodon typus. The sequence continues at coordinate 31,558,237 of NC_063352.1, forward strand.
CATGTTCACTAGTCTGTCCAAATCCTCCTAAAGCTGCTTTGCACTTTGCTCACAACACACATTCTCATTTAGCTTTACATCATCTGCAAATTTGGAAAAATTACATTTGATATCCAACTCCACATCATTGATATATACTGTGAACAGCTGGGGCCCAAGTTCTGATCCATGCAGTACTTCACTAGTCACAGCAAGACAATGCAGGAATGACCTATTTATTACTGCATGTCACTTTTTTGTCTGTTAGCTGATCATTAATCCATGTCAGTACATTACCTCCTATCCCATCTGCTTAATTTGTTGAACCAGCCTCCTACGGGGGTCTTTATCAAAAGTCTTTTGAAAATCTTAGTATACTCTATCCATTGTCAATTTTGTTAGTGACATCTTCAAAAAAACTCCAATAAGTTCGTCAAACACAATTTCTTATTCATAATTCCATGTTGACTATGCCCGATCGGATCATTATCAACCAGGTGTTTATTTATCTCATCCTTTGAGGCAGATCCTTGCACTTTCCCTGTTACTGACGTAAGGCTAGCAAGTCTGCTATTCTCTCTGTTCTCTCTTTTCTCTCCATAAATAGTGGGGTAACATTTGCTACCTCCCAAAATGCAGAAATCATTCCAGAATTGATGGAACATTGAACGATAAACACTATTGCATAGACTATCTCTATAACCACCTCCTTCATCGCTCTGAGATGTGGGATCATAAGGTCCTGGGAATTTACCAACTTTCAGCCCCATTAAATTCTCCAGTGGCATTCTTCTTACTGATGCCAATTTCCTTCAACTCCTCATTCTCCCTAGCAGCTTGGATCTCTAGTTCTGGGATTTCTAGTATCTCTCTCATGAAAACAATCATAAAGTAATCATTTAGCTTCTCTGTTTCCCACAACTTCAAGTGGAAGGGCAATTTGTAACATTCAAATGAGGCTGGGCATTGCTATCTTGTGAACATTCAGTTATTTTACCGATATTTGGGCTTTGACTCCCATTAAAATCTCCCCCATTGTGCTCAGTTCCCCAGACTGCAAGAGCAATGTACCTTTTAGGGAAAGTTGGTGACAGAATTACGAGAATTATCTCACTTTAAGAGAATGAGTTGTGAGGAAAAATAATAGCAAGTCAAACTTCACAGCTTGTGAATGTTTGTTGGTGATTGTACAGGGTTCAGTTCCATTCATTACACCTCAGGTTCAAGCCTATATGTAGCCAGGGACCAGAAAACATTCAAATATAAGCCACTAAGGAACAATGTTACACTTGTACTAAGCAATGACTACTTCCAATCAGAGGAAATGAAAATATCTCCCCTTGACAATCAACAGCATTATCATTGCTGAATTCCGCTACTATTAAAATCCTAAGGGTTATCATGGAGTCCCAGAATCCCTACAGTGTGGGAACAAGCCATTTATCCCATCAAGCCCACACTGACTCTCCCAAGAGCATCCCACCCAGACCCACTCGCCTACCCTATCCCTGTTACCCTGCATTTCCTATGGCTAATCTACATAGCCTGCACATTCCTGAACACTATGGGCACATTAGCATGGCCACTCCACCAAACCTGCACATTTTTGGACTGTGGGGGAAACTCACGCAGACACGGGCAGAATGTGCCAATTCCACACAGACAGTCGCCTGAGGTGGAATTGAACCTGGGTCCCTGGCACTGCAAGGCAGCAGTGCTAACCACTGAGCCACCATGCCTCCCCAGAACTGACCTGGCCCAGTCATATAAATACAGTGACTTGGAGCAGTCAGATACTTGGGATATTGTAGAGACCTGTGTTCTTTAGGATTTCTCAAAGTCTTTTCTCAAAGTGCAAGCCATAGTTGTGATGGAATATTCTCCATCTGCATGGACAAGTGCAAATCAAATGATGTTCAAGAGTTAGACACCAGAAAGAGCAAAGCAGCCAACGTGATTAACACTGAATTGACCATCTTAAACTTTCATTCATTCCACCATCAGCACAAAGTGGCAGTAGTGTGTACCATATGCAAGAAACACTGCAGCACTTTGCCAAGCCTGACTCACTAGCATCCTTCAAAACCACACCTCTACCCCATAAGAACAGGAGCAGCAGGCCCATGGGAACTCCACTGCTTCCAAATCACACAGCATCCTGGCTTAGAAATATATCACTGTTCTTTCAAAATAATGTAGCCAGATCATAATGATGAAATCTCCCTGATAGCACTGTGGGTATACCTGCGCTTGATGCACTGTCTTAGTTGAAGGAGGCAACTGACACTCAAATTCTCAAAGGCAGTTAGGGATGGGCAATAAATAATGTCTTCATCAGTGATAGCCACATCCCAAAAATGAAAATAAAACAAGAGAGGCGTAAGGTTAAAGAGCAGACCACAGCCAACTCCATAAAGTACTGTGTAGTACAAATACCTTACTGAATCCTTTGAGACACAACAGGAAGAGAGAGAGAATAACCTAGAGCAATGCAATAGCTGATTGATGTTTAAATTTCCAAACAAATGTTGATTAGGTAGATGTCACATATTAGGCTAACGAATGCAGTCAGGGAATATTTAGTCAGGGGACAAATAGCCGAATGGATACAGAGGATAACACACTGGAAATGCCAGCAGGCATAATCTCAGAAAAGGGGAAACAGAGATGAGGTTAAATTTCTTTTGTCAGAGCATAGTGAACCTGTAGCATTCTTTACCACAAAGGGCAGTTGGGTCATTAAATATATTCAAGGCTGAGACAGACAGAAGAGAATCAAAGATTGTGGGGAAAAGGCAGGAAAGTGGAATTGATGATTATCGGATCAGCCATGATCTTATTATATGGTGGAGCAGGCTTGATGGGCTGAATGGCCTACTTCTGCACCTACGCCTTATCATCTTTAATCAAGCCCCAGTCTTCCCAGAATTGTTACAAAAGTTATAAAGTTTATCAATGTACGAAAGTCTCCAATTTATCTGTCAGATAGATCCAGGCTAGCTGAAGACATGGTTCTCGACTGGATGAGGACTGCCACTTATTGTAAATAAATAGATTCCAACCGCAGGAAAACAAGAATGAACTGTCAACATATATCTCTGACCCCTTCTGAAACTCACTTGCACACACATCAAGACAGGCATACAGAAAAAAACATTGGTGTTATATATGCAGGAGGAAAAAATAGGAGAGCAGTTCAGAGGCTACTGTCAACAAGGTTCACTGAGATGATACTTTTGCTTGCTAGTCTTCAGTATTTCTCCTCCGGGTCCTTTTCATCTCTTCGCATGAGACCAAAGTAGCATGGTATTTTGACTGCAAAGTCTCTTGGTTACTGGTTAAAGGCAACAGCTTACAGCAGCTGGTGAAAGAAAGTAGGCTGTAAGTGTTTTACTGGAGGGAAAGACACACTGTCTACCCTTGCAGCAACTCGAAGGCTTCTGCCAGTATCATTCACACCAACAAGCTGTTCAGCTCACCGGAGCTAATCAGATAATTGTTGTTAGGCTGATGGATTTTTTTATCCACAACTGATCGCAACTGTACAAACTAATTAGCCAGAGATAGTAGGAACTGCAGATGCTGGAGTTTGAGATAACAAGGTGTGAAGCTGGATGAACACAGCAGGCCAGGCAGCATCAGAGGAGCAAGAAAGCTGACGTTTTGGGTCTGGACCCTTCTTCAGAAATGGGGGAGGGGAAGGGGGCTCTGAAATAAATAGGGAGGGGGGAGGCAGTGATAGCAGGTGGATAGAGGGGCAGACAGGTGGAGAGAAGACAGACGTGTCAGGGAGGCGGTGATGACGCCAGTAAAGGTGAGTGTAGGTAGGGAGTTGGGATGGGGGTTGGTCAGTGAGGAGGGAGGAGCAGATAGGTGGGAGGGAAGATGGACAGGTCAAGGAGGCGGGAATGAAGCTAGTAGAGGTGAGTGTAGGTAGGAAGTGGGGGTGGGGGTTGGTCAGTGAGGAGAGAGGAGCAGATAGGTGGGAGAGAAGACGGACAGGTCAAGGAGGCAGGGACGAGAGGGGGGCTGGTCTTGGAATGAGGTCAGGGGCGGGGAGATTTTGAAGCTAGTAAAGTGCACATTGAGACCATTGGGGTGTAGGGTTCCAAGGCGGAATATGAGGTGCTGTTCCTCCAGTTTTTGGGTGGCATCGTTGTGACACTGGAAGAGGCCCAGGATGGACATGTCGTCCAGGGAGTGGGAGGGGGAGTTGAAGTGGTTCGCAACTGGGAGGTGTTGTCTTTGGTGGCAAACGGTGTGTAGGTGCTCCTCAAAGCGGTCTCCAAGCCTCCGCTTAGTCTCCCCGATGTAGAGGAGGCCACATCGGGAACAGCGGACACAATAGACCACATTAGCGGATGTGCAGGTGAACATCTGTTTAATGTGGAAGGTTTTCTTGGTGCCTGGGATGGGGGTGAGGGGGGAGGTGTGGGGGCAGATGTAGCACTTCCTGCGGTTGCAGGGAAAAGTGCCAGGGGTGGTGGGGCTAGTGGTGAGTGTGGAGCGGACGAAGGAGTCGCGGAGAGAGCGGTCCCTCTGGAAGGCAGATAAGGGGTGGGGAGGGAAATATATCCTTCATAGTGGGGTCAGATTGCAGGTGGCAGAAGTGGTGGAGAATGATTCGTTGAACTAATTAGCCACTTGTTTCTACCAAATCTCACTTTGTAAATGCACCCTGATGCAGGTCCATCTACAAATGATTAGTCTCCCCCATTACTTGAACAAAGCAGCAGTGTAAACATGGTTTGCGATGAGTTTCAGTAACTTGCTTTTAAAAGGAGCTGCAACTCCTTCCACAACATTGGCTTTCAACAGTTGCTTCCTCATTTCAGTCCATAATAGAAAATGCGAAATAAAAAGATGTTTCTAACAATATCCTGTTATGTGACAATCCAGATGCGTTATGTTAGTCATGTGCAACACTTCACAGACTGAAAGAGTGGGCAGATGCATGGCCAATGCAGTATGATGTGGATAAATGTGAGGTTATCCACTTTGGAAGCAAAAACAGGAAGGCAGGTTGTTGAGTGAATGACTGTGAATTGAGAGAGGAGACTGCGCAATGAGACCTGAGTGTCCTCATGCACCAGTTGCTGAAGGTGAGCATCGAGTGCAGCGGGCGGTAGAGAAGGTAACTAGTATGTTGACTTTCACAGCAAGAGTTCGAGTACAGGAACAGGGATGTCTTGCTGTAATTATACAGGGCCTTGATGAAACACGCCCATGATATTGTGTGTTGTTCTGGTCTCCTTATCTGAGGAAGGATGTTCTTGCTATAGAAGAAGTAGAAGGTTTACCAGACTGATTCCTGGAATGAAAACCGAAACAACTGCGGATGCTGTAAATCAGGAACAAACGAAACAAATGAAGACCAAAATGTTAACTCTGATTTGTTTCTTCACAGATGCAGCCAGACCTGTTGAGCTTTTCCAGCAACCTCTGTTTTTGTTCCTGATTCCAGGAATGGCGGGACTGACATATGAGGAGAGGTTGAATCAGTTAGATCTATGTTCACTGGACTTCAGAAGAATGAAGGGTGGTCTCATAGAAATCTTTCAAGTTCTAACAGGACGAGAAAGGATAGATGCAGGAAGGATACTCTCGACAGCTGGGGACTTCAGAACCAGGGGTCACAGTCTAAGAATATGGGATAAATCATTTAGCATTAAGATGAAGAGAAATTTCTTCTCCCAGAGATAGTGAGCCTGTAGGGTGTGCTATGATTTCAAGAAAGAGTCGGGTATAGCAGTTGAGGCTAAAGGGATCAAAGGATATTGGGGAAAAGCAGAAACAGGCTGTTGAATTGCATGATCAGTCATAATGTCATAGAGTACAGAACCAGACCCTTCAGTCCAACTAGTCCATGCTGACCACAGTTCCAAACTAAACTAGTCCCATCTGCCTGCTCCTGACCCAAATCCCTTCAAACCTTTCCAATTCATGTACTTATCCAAATGTCTTTTGAATGTTGTAATTGTACCTGGATCCACTACTTCCTGTGAAAGTTCATTCCACAGATGAAACATCCTCTGTGTAAAAGATTTGCCCCTCCTGTCTTTTTCTAAATCTCTCACCTCTCATCTTAAAAATCTGCCCCAAAGCCTTGAAATCCTCCATCCTGAGGAAAAGACAACTACCATTGACTCCATCTATACCCGTCATTATTTTATAAACTTCTGTAAGGTCATCTCACAACCTCCTAAGCTCCAGTGGAAAAAGTCCCCATGATCATAATGAATGGCAGAATAGACTCGAATGGGCTGAATGGCTTACTCCTTCTCCTGTTTCCTACATTCCATGTTCCTAGTTAAAACCTCTTTATTACATAGCCAAAATACTAAAAAAAAGGCAGATATTTCCACCTGCAGAAAGAAAATGCTGGCAAGCATGCTTCAGGTAAATGCAGTCTTGGGACGCTAAATTGATCCAGACATTGGCATCCTGGAGCCTATGATAAAATCCAGTCCAGTGTGTGTCCAAATGGTAATCTCAGTGCTGAGCTCTCTGGCCAATTTTGAACCTGCCAGTCTTCTCTCCACTCCACTACATCTCTGCCCCATCCAGTGCAGAGATATATGTTCTGCAGTAAGCACGAAGATGCGCCCACTAGTCTTGGTATTTTCTGACTGAAATTAGGACCGTCACTACGTTTCCAAATTACTTCAGCAGTTGTAATGTACATTGGGATGTTCTGAAGTTGTGAAAGGTATTAAATAAATGCAGAACTTATTTTTCACCAACTCAGAGCTAATAAGAGCCAGGCTGATGTCCTTCATTCTGTTAAGGAATAAACAAATTTCTGCTGTTTCCGACTAGTGAGAGTCCCAGGATTGTCTCCATCTCTGAATGGATGGTGAGAGCTAACGGAGAATGTGATAGATATTAGAAGAAAGTTGAGGGTGAGAGGGCAATAAGGACCACAAAATGTGTGATAAAGAGAGAGGGAGACATGAAAAAGCTTTGGGAATGAAAAATAGAAATTGTGAGAAAACACTTACAGACCTAGATAACGCAAAAGGAGCTGAAATCCTTTGTCTCAGTCGGTACAGAGCCCCTGAACAATCTTGAGCTCATTGTTGACTAGTTTCAGCAAGGTGAGACATATTTAAAGGACCTAACCCTTGTTAAGGCATCCACCTACATTGCCTAAATTAAAGGCATATAAAATGTCACTATTGAATACTCTTGCAGCATGGTGGCAATGTCCCTACCCCTGAGCCAGGTGGCCCAGGTTCAAGTCCCACCTCTGAAACTTTTACTAGAAAATAGGTGAAAAAAATTCAAATGTAATTATTGAATACTTTTGTAGTGCAGTGGTAGCATCCATACATCTGAACCAGAGGCCTAGGTTCAAGTCCCATCTTTCCAGGAGTGTGCACTAACACTCCTGAATGGATTGATCAGAAAATATTTAAAATGTACCATGAGACCAAAGCTGACACAGATTATATAGTAATTTGAAAATCTTTGCATCGATTTTACTGAGAAATGCCAATTGCACCTCAGCGTTTTGAAATACCGGATTGTGGTTGGATGTGCATTTATTCAGAATTAAACAGAAATAGTGGAAAATGTTGGAAAGGCTCAGTGGGTCTGTCAATTCATTTTCAAAAACAAAGTCCAGCCAACAACCAGGTGCAGGTCCTACCTCAAAACTAAGTGTGGGCAGGCTTGACCCTGTCATTCACTAACTTGTCACCCAATCCCCTGGCTAATTAAAATTTTTACTGGGAAAATATTTTTGTTAATACTCAAATAATTTGAATAATCAGCAGCATTTTAAGAAATAAAGGAATAAAGGAATAATGCCTGTTCTCGGACAATGCTATCTTTCAGATGATACATTAAGCCAGGGTTCTATATGACCGCACAATTGGACATATAAGATCACTCATAGAGGCAGCAGGATATTGTGCATAAACCGTAAGAAAGGTGTGTATCTGAAGCATGGAAGCTGGGAATAACTGTATAGCTCCTAGTTTCCCAGTAACAAGTAGTGAAATAGAAGTACCTTAAATTGCAGATTGCTCTGTTCTCCTTTCAATCTATTGCAAATCTATTTAATGGGCTTTCAAAGAATCTACCAATGCTATTGTTTGATTTAATTTAACTTATTGTCACATACCCAAGTACAGTGAAAAGCTTTGTTTGTGAGCAGTGCAGGAATATCATAGCAAGCAAGGACATACAGATCATTGGTGCTTGGACAGAGTGAGGCATACAAGTTACACTGCACAGGAGATGTGTGAAGCAAGATCAACATAAATAAGGTCAACATATTTAAAGTTAGGGATTCAATTCATCAGTCTAATAACGGAAGGGAAGAAGCTATTCTTGAACCTGTTGGTGCCAATGTTCAAGCTTCTGTATCTTCTGCCTCGTGGAAGAGTTTGTACGAGAGCATTACCGGAGTGGAGGGAGGAGGGTGGGGGAGTTTGATGATGTTGACAGCCTTTCCGCAGCAACGGGAAATGTAACGGGCGTCCATGGATGGAAGGTTGACTTCCATGACGGCCTGGGCTTTGCACACATCCTTCTGTCATTTCTCACGTAACTGTGCAGAGCTATTATGCACCCGGACAGCATGCTTTCTATGGTGCATCTGTAAAAGTTGGTGAAGGTCCTTATGGACATGCTGGATTTCCTAAGCTGCCTGAGGAAGAGGAGATTTGTTGTGCCCTCTTGACCATCTCATCTGTGTGGGAAGTCCAGGACAGATTGTCGGTTATTGTCACTCCCGGGAACTCGAGCTCTCAACCCTCTCAACCTCGGCTCCTTTGATGTAGATGGGGGCGTGTTCCCCTCCTTGCTTTCTGAAGTCAATAATCAGTTTTATTGTTTTGATAATGTTGAGAGAGAGATTGTTGGCATTGGACCACATCACCAAGCCCTCTATCTCCTTTCTGTATTCTGACTCATCATTGTTTGATATCCATCCTGCCATGGTGGTGTCGTCAGCAAACTTGTAGATGGCGTTTGTTCAGAATTTGGGTACACAGCCGTGGGCGTACAGACAGTACGGGAGGGGGCTGAGAATGCATCCTTGGGAGGCTCCAGTGTTGAGGGTTATCGTGGAGGAGGTGCAGTTGTCTATCTTCACTGATTGCGGTCTATGGGTCAGGAAACTAAGGATCCATTTGAAGAGGACAGAGTGGAGACCTCAGGTCTCGGAGTTTTGAGATCAGTCTGCAGGGGATAAATACAGTATTTTAGTTTAAATTAACATATGCAAATCTTTTACTTTATAATTCTTCAGATTCAGCTCATTTATTTGTCAGAAATACAATTTTCCTGATACAAACAATTGTCTGCCATCTGTGTTACAGTGCTCATAAATTACTGAAAGACTGTGAGTATTGTTGTTTGCTGTTGAAAATTATTTCAACTGCATATGTTGCTCCATGTTCAGTTGGGACAATAGTCAACAGAAAGTTAGTCAACACCCACAGTCTTAAAGGCAAGGGATTAAAAAGAGCAAATGCGCCAGAATTCTATACTAAATAGCTTTTTATTGCTGCACATGTATATGTTTTTTCTTCATTGTATGACTTCAAATTACAACATTACCATAAATTAATCATTTATAACATGAAATGAATTTGCAAATCATACTCGCAGCAAACCTAGCATGAACAGCTTTTTACATAAAAAAGATTCTGTCAAGTTTTCAATGAGGGATGGACCAGTTATTACAAGAAATCAGGCTGTTGCTAGTACTGGTGCTTTGATAGTGAAGTCACATAGCTACCTTCCTACGGGCATATGGTGGTCTTATGCAGATTCTGAAGAGAAATCCAATGCTGAAAATAATTACCCAATAAACCAGTTGTATTCTTTTATGACTTGGAGTTTGAATCTACCCCCTATTGAGTGTTGCATCTGGCCTGCCTTAATCTTTCCTGAAGCACTCAAACTTTAATACTCAATTTACATCCCCTACAGATTTTCATATGCTGTTTCATTTATTCACTGTTGAGTTTTAAGAATTATCTATTTATTTTCAGTGCTTAAATCCAGAAGTGCCCATCAGTCTTGGAAATTAGGAGGAGGAAACATTGTCACAATTAAAATTCATGGAAATTATCTTTTTTGGCAGCATTTCATTTAATATAGTTTGGTGACAATTTTGAGAAACACAACTGAATGTTTCCATTAAATCAATACAGTATATTAGTTGGTGAACAACAATTGGTCTTAGATTTAGATGGGAGGGCATATTAGTTTGCACTGAAATTGAACAGGCCCTGATCCTCATCTTAGACAAAGTTAATCGATTGAAGAACATTTTTTTTGTGCGGCTTGAGTGAAATGAATACTGTACATTTATGAATACTATTGTGTAAATGTGCTCTTGAATAATGCAAAGATAGAGATCATATAAACTATTTCTTCACTCTTTTACCTTGCTAATCTGTGTAAACAGGTATTTAATTATTCTTTGTACAGGATAGTAAATTTATGTCCTGTGTCTTTCACAAAAATTACAGTTAATTGGATGATTTGGACAGATGATAGTTTAATTTGCTGATTTACAAACTTAACTACCTTGAGTGATAATTGAATAAATGAACTTTACCTGACGTAATTTGAAGAAGTAAAATGCATTTGTTCATTTCAGCTACCATCAGGTTCTGAGGAAGGGTCACCGGACCCGAAACGTTAACTCTGATTTTTTCTTCACAGATGCTGCTAGACCTGCTGAGCTTTTCCAGCAACTTCTGTATTTGTTCCTGATTTACAGCACCTGCAGTTCTTTCGGTTTTTGTTCATTTCACGTTTAGCATTGAATTTAAAAGCATTTAAAGCTCATAAACTCTCACGTAAGGAATAAACCTGCTTTACAATTTGTGAACGGCTATCAGAATAGTTTTGTCTTAAGAAGCAATTGCACTTGAAATATGAGGTATTGGGAGTCTCACCCACCCAGCCAGAGCCCCGCATCAACTCTTTTTGTGAAGGCTTATTGAATTATGTGCCAATCAGTCACTTACCTAGGCTTCAGTAGGCCTTCCCCATGATCAAAGACCCTGAGGACAGATATCCCATTAATTGACAACTGCTGGTCAGTCAGCAGGGTGAAGTCTTGGAGTTGGGAGATGGATGGAGCTTGGACATGACTGATGCTGCTGATGGTTTACTAAGTGTTAGCCGATATAATACATACCACAAATAATTGGGTTCTGTCGAGCCAGATTTCTCGTAATTTATTTACAACACTAATAATATATAAGGCTACAATATTACAGAGTTACACAGCAGTCACAGATTTACAAATTACTGATGCTACTATATACCACATACAGCCAACTGACTGATTACATTGACTCCATTGTGTGGAACGATTGACTCAAAGTATATGCGGGACCATTGTCAGGTGCAACTTGTTAAGGTACAGCAGTATTGAAAATGGTGGCCACTGTACCAACAACCATTGCATTAGTGGTGTCTTTGACTTGTCAGACAAAAGCATTTTGCTAAAATAGTTACCAGAATGTAATTATATCTTGGACATGGAAAATATCGGTGAAAATCTTGCACCACAGCTCAGAAGGAATCTTAGGTAAAAGAAGATTGTTGAAATTAACACGTTCCTCACATTTTGATTGGTCAGTCAATGTCCTTATTTATGCCAGGCCAATATATCGATTCACATGCCACTTTGTTTTTCATCCTGCACTCGTGACGTATATGTATGTTGTCTGCCATGTCTTGATGTCAAGCTTGCACCAATGTGACTCAGTTGCTTTTGAGTATTGCATTCCTGGAGAGTACTAGTGTATATCTGATTGACCAGAATGAATGAATTGTTAGATCCATTCAGGTCATCTTTTGTTGATGATCTTCTTGAGCTGTTGTGGCCAGTCATTATCCAATGTAGCTTCCTGCCTCTCCATTGTTTGGCTGTAACCAAAATATGCAAGATTATTTTTGCAATCTGAAAATATTAGTGTTGTTACTGATGGTTTAGTTAAATCATGGATTATAAGAATAAGTAGATCTGTGCAGACTGCTAGTCTAAAAATAGGTAGCCCATCCATTGCAACAATTACAACAGTTCAGATGTTCTTCATAAGGATCTAGATTGATGGGTAATGTCAATGTCTGGGCTCTCCTTTGGAACCAGTTAACTTATCTTATGTGGACTGCACCATGCTATGCCAGCTTCCTGAGTATATCTTGTTTATCTTATTTGAACTGGCACGAGTATCAACCTTGGCATATAGTGCATGTTATCCATTCCTTTTGAGATATATCCCTGAGATTGATGTAAAAGCTTTTACTTCTCTGACGGTGTCCACTTGATGTTTCAGGTTTATTGCATGTACTGTCTACCTGGGGTCTGTTGGCTGTAACTTTGTTGTTACCTCTTGGACTTTGTTGACATGCTTCCTTGTTATAGACGGAACTTTGGAAGCTTCTTTCTCATTGTTCCTGTGTTGGGTCTTCTTCACATTCTGCTGTGGAGTGAATGGTCTACTTCTGTTCCTAGTTTTCTTTGTGTTGTACTTTGTGCTTCCCCGGGTGATTGGACTTGCTACACATTTTAGCTTAACATTCTCTTCTTGAATAGAGCTTGAATATGCCACGAAAAACTGGACAGTGTCTTGGTGGATGAGACAAACCATATCTCATTGCAAAATGCTAATATTCTACTGAACCTGTTGATGGCAGCAATAGTGTTCCAGAGTCATGTACTCACACGTGCTGCCAGTCCGTTATAATTACTTCAAACTTGCATGTTTCATCCGGTGGTTTCATCCAATGATATAGTCCTTGGGTTTGTCCAGAAGTAACCTTTGGAGAAGTTGATGGATATAGAGACAATGACCAGTTCCATAAGTCTTTCAGCTGAGCCACCTTTGGTGAAATCACATTCCACAAGTTTTGTCGATACCTGCCTATGAATTAGTTAATTTTTTCATCTGGCTGTTATTAGTGTAATATGAACTTAAGCTTGTACCTCATGAAATTGACTTGAATTGCAAGTTGTTCTTCTAAGGTTTAGAAACTTTTGTCAGGATGTTAGTGGTCGTCATTAGAAATACCAGAGAATTTTATTCCTTTTAACCTTTCAATATCCAAAGCCAAGAACAAGTTTAACTATACTTTGTCTGCTCATCCATGAAGTAAAGTTTGGCACTTTCTTTGAATAATTGAAGTTCTGACAAAACGTAAATGGATTGCTAATCCATAGTTATGCGTTTTCTTTTTATATTCTTGTTGTTTTAAGTGCCAGTATAAGAATCTGGGTTGTCATGCAGTGCTTCTCTGAGTTTTTGTTAGCTTTTCACATTTCAAAAATGTACGTTGCTGCCTCTTTTATAAGTGCTGGATTGTAATAGCACGTTTTTGCATGTTGGCTATGTCAAAAAAAATCTGATGCCATGCAGGCTTTTTTAAATTTTTACATTAATTTTGGAAAATGAAAATATTACAATCAAATGACCTCTGGACTCAGGTAAAGCCACTTTAGGATAGAAAACAGGGGTTTTTTCTTCATGTTTATCTTGTTCTAGGAGTTTTTTTTTCAAAATTGGAGCAGCCCTTAAGCATTTCTAAATGTTTTTATTTGTTTAAAATTGGTCTAGCAACAACCTCTTGTGGTTTTCTTCTAAAGAGAGTAAGATAACTCACTCTGCTTCAGAATGTTATAATTTGACTGAATTTCTGTGCTCAGCATTAATTTGATCTGACCTCTGAAGACATGTGTTACATTGCTGTCATATGTTGCTTGGTTTTTCAGTCAACTGCTAAAGTCGTAGTGTTATTGCTCCACAAACACACTCCAAAAGTAATCATTCATGAATCGGGCAGATGAATGCTATTTATTTTGATTTTTTTCAAAAACTATACCTACTTTCATGCAGTGCCCCAACTGGGGATAGTAGACAGGCTTTGGCTTATGTTCTATTGTATCTAGGCATCAGGAAACAGTCCAATTTAAATTGTAAGGAGCATACATTCTTTCCTGCAGCTCCCTGTGAAACAGCGAGAAAATAGACTTTAGAGTGCCAGAAGCACAAAATAAAGCCTCATCACTCAATTCTTCTTCCCTTTGCTTCTCCAGTTTTACTTAGGGCTGCCATGATACTGGTTGATCACTCTTTTGCATCTCATTCTGTCAGTCACCTATTCCTCTCCCAATCTGACTGTACCTAAGCCATTCCTGACTGCACCTTTCCACCTTGTCTTAGGCTGTTTTCCTTTCCTTCTTCCTGGCAGTCCCATCTCCATCACTTGCCTCATCACATGTCCAATCTCTGTCTCTCTCTCTCTCTTTACAATAGTTGACCAGACCATTTCAATTCCTTCACAGCTACTTTTTTCCATGTTCCCACAATCTTCACGGACCACCTGATGTGCTGGTTCCTGACTTTGTCCCTTCTTGTTACTCCATAGTATCCGCACCTCATTGGTATCCAATTACTATTCTTCTCTCCGTGATGTTGCCCAAGCATCTACATTACATAATAAAGCTGGTCTCACATCTGTCTTGTCAGATCATCTTTTCACTTTCTGTGATACCTTTCTCTCACAGAGCACATCAGTGTAGTTATTCCAATTACTCTAATCAGAGTTAATCCATTTCCATCTTTCCATTTTCATGTTTGCATCTTCGGCTGCCACTGATAGCAGGTCTGTTATGTCACTTACTTTCTTCAAGTCTTCACCCATAACCTTCATTCTGATCTTCTGCACTGTCACTCCAGATGACACCATTATACAACAATAAACCCCAACTGTTCTTCTGTTGTGATCAATTCAATAGGGCATTTGAAGTAATCCTGCACACTGGGTTAGGAATCAATAAGTTAGAATCTTCCAACTAATGCATAAAGAGAATATCAGTCACAGTCTCAGGCGAGTTGGCTCTTTTAATGGAATTGGTCCAATTCAAATCAGGTACATTTGGAACTAGAAAATATCAATATCTAACCCTACTTAAATTGTAATTGCTCGTGGTTTTTATATGTTACTAGTAAATTGTCTGTGGCATTGTTCACAAGTAGTCTGTGACTGAAATTAATGTTTGCTGTTGACATTGTAGTCTTGTACATGCCTGACTTATCTCCACACTAGTAAGTTCATAGATAAAATTTTTAAATTTGACCAATCTGAAAGTAGAGGGGCTGAACATCGGCAGATGTGAAACATATTTTGTTGTGGAAATACTTTACTGTTTGTCTTAAAGTCTCAGTGCAAACAGTGAACTACAAAAGGTCTAAATTTACAGCTTTACATGTCATATACTGCAAATAGTTAATAGGCAGAATATATTACGCTGCTGTGATGCTTGCAGCAAATTCAGCAAGATGTACATTTTTGTGAAGGTGATTTCTCATTCACTGCAGATGTATAGCTAATATGTTAAAAAGAAATGTTGGAAGAGAAGTAAGGCTACTGTTTTCAGTCAGCAATTTTGGAAATATTTCTTTCAATGTTGTTTTCAGAAAAATACAACCTGTGCCACATTTAAAACTCACAGCAGAAATTTCTAGTCCCTAAACGACATGGGCAATGGCAAGTCAGTTGGGAAATAAGGAAGGCAATGATGGAAAAATGAGATTCTCAGTGTCAAGTAAATAGAAGTCTTACTTTCCACATAAGAATTTAATGGCTGGATGAGAATTTCGCGAGTGAGCAGCAAGGGGCCTATTTGCATATATTAACATCTCATTATTCTCAAATCGTGCCTCATTTATTTGCAGTTTGCTATTTTCCCAGATAGCGGAGAGAAACTGGATGGCACCCATTCCTGACATAAAACCACAAGTGGGTCCTTGGTGGTTGCAGCTCACGGCTGTTTTCTTTATGGCTTCCGTCTGGGGCAGATTCCTCAGGGCACGCTGGAAGGACAGCTATTGCTTGCCCTGACTCTGTCCACAGAGATTGAACTTGGATGTTTACAGCATCTCTGTCTTTCCCTCATGCATATTTCTGGCACTCTCAGGCTGGCAGTATTCTTCTTTAAATTCCCATGGGATGGGCCAGCATTTATTCCCCATGCTAGTTGCCCTTGAGAAGGTGGTGGTGAACCACTGCAGTCCTTGTGCTTTATGTAGACCCACAATGCCTTGGGGGGGGGGTGGGAATTCTAGGATTTTGACCCAACAACAGAGAAGGAATGGCGATATATTTCTAAGTCAGGATGGTGAGCACCTTGGAGGGGAACTTACATCTTCCTGTTGCTCTTGTCCTTCGTGATGGTAGGGTTGTGAGTTTGGAAAGTGCTGTCTAAAGAGGTTTCGTGAATTTCTGCAGAGCATGTTGTAAATGGTACACACTGCTGCTACTGAGCTGAATGCAGCGAATAATTGTGGATGTGATGTCAGTGAACTGGGTTACCTCATCCTGGATGTGTCAAACTTCTCGTCTTGTTGAAACTGCGCTCATCCAGGCAAATGGGGAGTATTCTATCAGATAGCTGATTCATGCATTGTTTATGGTCGACTAGAAAATAAAACAAAGAATTGCAGATGCTGACGATTTGAAATAAAAACAGAAATTAATGTACTGATGAAGAGTCACCAGACTCAAAACGCTAACTCTACTTTCTCTCCACAGATATTGAGTTTCGCCAGGAATTTCTGTTTTCGTTTCAGATCTCGAGCATCCATAGTTATTTGTTTTGTTTTCCTGTCAACCACCGACAAGGCACAAATCAGAAATCTGATGGAATATTACCCACTGACCTGGATGCGTACAGGTCCAACAATATTCGAGAAACTTGACATCATCCAGGACAAACAGGCCACTTGATTGGCACCATATCCACAAACATTCAGTCCGTCCATCAGCGACGCTCAGTAGCAGCAGTATGTTCCCTCAACGAAACGTCCTGCAGGAATTCACCACGCTCCTTAGACACCTTCGAAATTCATGATCACTACCATCTAGAGGTTAAAGGACAACAGATGCATGGGAATAGTACCATCTGTAAGTTCCACTCAAATCCACTCACCATCCTCACTTGCAATTGTAACGTTAGTTATTTGTTGCAGATTCAAATTCCTGGAACGTCTCCCCTAACTGCATAATCAGTGTGCTTAGACCCAATGGTCTGCAACAGTTCAAAAAGGCAGCTCACTACCACCTTGTCGAGAATTACGAATGTGCATTCATTCCATGATTGAATAAAAAAAGTATCTCACACAGGCAGTTACATGTGAAGATATGGTCATATGGAAACCAGCAAGGAAACTGAAAGAATAGAAACTTTGGGGATTGAAAAGGTTTTAGTTTTAGAAATAAGCAGACAGACAGCTAATTAATAAAGGAGAAATGCTAGAATCTAAAGTGATATTAAAAATAAACTTCTATTATAATAAGGGATAACAAGGTGTAGAGCTGGATGAACACAGCAGGCCAAGCAGCATCAGAGGAGCAGGAAGGCTGACGTTTTGGGCCTAGACCCTTCTTCAGAAATTGTCATCCGTGGTTCCTCCGACAGTGGCCACATGGGCAATGGCGGCATGCACATTGTGGGGAAGGTCCTGGGTAGGGTTGGGGTTTTGGGGGGTGGAGGAAGCCCGTTTTGGGTGGTAGGCACCAGTAAGTTTACTGTACTTACGGTTTTTTGTGTCCAATAAAGCTGAGTAGAATTGTGAGTTCAGGTTGTGGATCCTACAAAGAATAAAAAACAGGAGAGGTCCTTTGCAGGTCTAGGAGAGGGAGGCTCTGAGCTGGGGTAGGCTTGATTGTAGTGCCCGGAGATGCCGGCGCATCGCTGCGAGTGTGTGTTTCAGGAGTCGCAGGGAGAAACGCTTCTGAAGGGTCTCAATGTTCTGAATGTAGACATTGTCACGGTTGGGGCCAAATTGGGAAGGCCTGAATGTGGACTGTCGTCCATTGGGGATGATCTGGTTCCGTAGGCAGGTGCTAAGGAAGGTGATGTGGCTGTAGTACCTGGTTTGCTTCAGGAAGTGGTCGAGCAGTTTCAAGGCCAAAGAGATTACGAGAGAGTTGCAGTGGGAGAGAGATCCACTGAGGTTTTACTGGAGGGAGGAGGGTAACTTCTTCAGGGTAGGCATCCTTAGAAGAGGCTTCGCAGTAGGGTTAAAATTGTTTCAGAGATAGTAGGAACTGCAGATGCTGGAGAATCTGAGATAACAAGGTGTAGAGCTGGGTGACCCAAGGGTCTCGGCCCGAAACGTCAGCCTTCCTGCTCCTCTGATGCTGCTTGGCCTGCTGTATTCATCCGGCTCTACACCTTATTATCTCAGATTCTCCAGCATCTGCAGTTCCTTCTATCTCTTCTACTGTAATAAGACTGGACATACTGAAGATGATGGCTGAAAGTTAAATGAAAGACCTACTGTAGTAATAGGAATACTAAAGAAGTCTTCAATAAAGGGGAAAAGAAATAGATATGAAAACTGTAGAAGTGGTACAGGTGGAGTGTATTTTGTCAGCACTTACTCGGAAGGGCAGCTGGCTCAGGATAGTCAAGAAGGTTCTTCAGAGTTAACATTTCGGGTCAAATGACCCTTCTTCAGAACTGGTGGTAGCTAGGAAAATATTGGATTTTATGCAGAAGATAGGATGGGCAGAAGAGGTAAGGAGTAAACGATAGGTGGGATAGATCATTGTAAGTCCTGAATATTTGATTTCAAAGCAACGTGGTTACTCATTCTTCTAATCAATGAAGTAGAGGAATAAAGATATTGAGAGACACTGGAGAAAGTCAGTCACCAATGATGCATTTTATCTTCTAGAGGGACTAATGAAGGAAAAAGATTGAATAGAGATCTACATGGAGGATGCAAACCAGTCCCATTCTATAGAATTGGGTAAAGAGTGACATAGTAAGTCAGGAAGTTGTAGTTGGAGTAATACAACAAACTCCTACAGAAGGAATTGATTTTAACTTGGGAAATCACTTGTCTGTTTCAAGATATTACCCTCAGCAAGTGTTTGAACAATAGAAGTAAAAGTACTTCAGATTCTATCGGAGGAGCGCTGTGAATTGTTTCCCATCTGTGTAATGACTAGATATCAGGTCGAAGGAAATGTAACCAGATAAAAGTTAAATTTTATGTGTTCTATGCTCATAGAAACAATGAATAGTTTGGAAATAATAGTTTTTGTCTTCAGCTTATCATTGACAATGTCAGGGAGACGTAACAGGTGACATCAAACTTTAAAGGTTATGGTTAGGAAATATTGTTGTGGATATCCTGCTGAACGAGGATAATGGAATTGTCTCATTACCATTTGCTATTAAAAATGCCTGTAATAAGTTCCAGGATTTTGGTCCTTTTGATCTGATGTACAGAAATAAGATAAGTGGACAGATTAACTTAATTACCGAAGCTCAGAAACTAAACTTAAAACTTCTGTGTCAAATTTAAAATCATCTCCTTTCATTGGAATGGATGAAAACAGAGTTTTTACCAATGCAGCTTTTTGGCGGAATGTGGAGTGTACACGTGAGAAAAAAAGTTTACAATTAATCAATTTCAAATCAAAAGCGAGTAGTAATATCAGCAGCGAAGGTTCAGTTACGTTCAGCTGTGATTCATTTTGTTCGCAATATATGTGTGATTTTCACATTTGTATTGCCAGCAGCAGTGTATTGTCTAAATGAAACAACCTTCTCTGTTTGGCTTGAAACACTGAAACATTGTTTTCTATAATGCAGCGCATATAAAAATGCACCTAGACTGTGTACTTATGGGAGTGTGACTCTGTAATTTCATTTTCCCATCCATTTATGGCACCGAAATTCTATTTCCTGCAGATTATATCTTTGTATCTAAATCCTAACAGGATTACTGTCAAGCTTTCATGTTTCTGGGGAAAAAAAGGATCCTGCAAAGTCTTCTAAACTGAGAGGCGGAACAGTTTGGTGACAGTAGAAGGGCCAGATTCATTACAGAATTGCCTTACAATGTAGCCAACCCCAAGTGCAAGAAATAGTCTTCGGTTTTTGATAATAGGTATTTTAAAATTCATAGATTCCATTAGAACTTTATATTTTACTCTGCTAAATAAGTGTTATCAGAGTGTTAATTGAAATGCTCCTAGAAATTTTGCAATTTGAATTATGTTATTTCTATCAATGCAATTTAGGTGCTGATCATTAATTCAATCAACTCGATTTAATTATGTTTACAAGAATTTTTACTGCAGGTTTTTGTGCTAACATTTTTTTCATTTTCTGGAGAGAAGTGGGCAAGATTGCTTTCATAATTTTTATTGTTTGTACAAGTTTTGATTAGAATAAAAATTCCAGTGGCATTTGCCTGCAATTTTCATACAGATAAAACTAATTATAAAGCATATCATTGATCCTTGTCTCAGGACCTGAAGATATTATACTATATGGATGGCAAGCTTGAAAGACATAAAATAACTGAAGTTACTTTATGTGGAACAGTGTCTGGGGAGTCAGTCCAAGTGAGATCATTTATGACGTTTAAAAGAAAATACAAGTTCCCCACAATTTCATGTTATATTTGTTTTGGAAATGTGTGGTAGAACGCAGTGCAATAGTGACTGTTGATGGATAACTTTCCATTTCAGCCATCCTCTGACCTCTAGTGTCAGATATTATTGAATACATGGGTAAATGTTTGCTTTATTCATTGCTAACCGTAACCCAAACCTTGAACATCACCCCAAATGCATCAGCATATTATTTTTAGATTTTGTTACACCAGCAGGCTATGGGCTGTATGAATAAGAATCCCAGTTTGATCGATTGTAAACGGAATATGGAGCTTATGTAGGTTGTTCAGAATGTGCCCTGGTGTAGGTTGGCAGTTTTCACTTGACCCTTCATTCAGCTTTTTCAACGAAGACCAGATTGTCTCTGCACTTTTAGATAACTCCTGTCCATTTGCTGATTCGACCAGGCAATTATCTAGTGAAGGAGAATATGGGCATAATTTCAAGTCAGTGTAAGTGGAAGGGTTATGAATGAGCATAAGTTACTAGACAAATTAAAGCTTCTTCAACACTACTCCCTTTAGAACAGGTATGCCATGGCAATACTGTGCATAATCTGCATTGAATACTGCAGCAGATTCATGGGTCAGCATTTATTGCCCACTCCTAATAGCTTTTGAAATGAGTGGCCATTTCAGAAGGCAGTTAGGAGCCAACCACATTGCTGTCGGTCTGGAGTCACGTGTTGGCCAGACCAGATAAGGACAGCAGATTTCCTTCTATTATGAATTAGTGAACCAGTCGGATTTTTACAGCAGTCAACAATGGTTACAGGGTCACTGTTAAATTTCTAATGTCAGTTTTTTTACTGAATTCAAATTCCACCATTTCCATTCTCAATAAGGCCTCTTCAAGAGTCCCCGCCAAACCTCCTGCTTCTTTCACCTTGGAGGACAAGGGTAATAGCACATGGCAGCAGCATCAGCTCCAAGTTCCCTATGCACCATCCTGATTGGGATATAATCACAGCTCCTTCACCATTGCTGGGACAAAATCCTGTATGTGCCAACCTAACAGCACTGTGGGAGTACCATACAGAACACAGCAGTTCAACAAGGCATTTCACTACCTTGAGGGCAACTAGGATTGAATGATAAATGCTGGGTCTGCAAATGCCAAGAATGAGTAAAAGTTGGTTTAAGAGCAGAGGTTAATAATGACATTTTATAATTGATTTAATGCTTCTGTATTCCCTTGATATTAAAATGATCTGACAAAACAAGTAAACTCCTTTAATTACTGAAACCTAACACGCTGCCACCCAATCTTATTCTGTATTTAATCTCATTCAGTTATCTTGCTTGTCCTAGTTGACCTCCATTGGCTTCCTATGTCTCATTCAAAAAAGCCCTCATTTGTTTTTCTGAAGTCTTTTGCTGTTTTATTCCCTTTTTATTAGATAAATGATTCCTTGCAGTTCAGCCATAAGTATGTTACCCAAATATAAGGTTTGCGCTCATACACAAAAATATAGTAATTATCATAATTAGCCAATAGCGTGGTACCATCTGGTTTTCTCACAGATCCGAGGTGGTCAGACTTGGCTTCTACAGGTTGGACTTGTGAACACCCAAGAGTTTTTCCCCTGAATGCCGTTCACTAGAATAGGAAAAGCTTATTTATCTCTTCCGCTGAAGTTCAGAATCTCCTCCCTTGATATCATCATGTTGCCTGATGCTCAGAAAAGTGTAAGGAAATGAGATTCCTCGATACAAAACATAATGGGTGTTCCCATGAATCGAGGGGATGGGAGATGTTGGCTTCTTCTCCATTAGACTTCGTGCCCCCATTGGTGTAATCAAACTGTGATGTCCATACCAATTCTAATTTGATGAGGTCTCACGATGTGAACAACTCAGAGTACACAATTTAGCTGAAAGCTGACCATGATTTGATGAGGAAGTATGTCTATAACAGATTCAAACTCTTCATCGACAACAGCATCCAGCCTTAAATATTACATCTTGTCAATTTTAACATGATAGATTTCTGCTGCCACCCTGCTGATTTTTTTTATTTTGTTGGTAAACTCATGACGATCATGAGAAAAACTATTCAGAACAATGGCCTCCTCTACATCGGGGAAACCAAGCGGAGCCTCGGGGACCGCTTTGTGGAACACCTACGCTTAGTTCGCACCAAACAACTGCACCTCCCAGTCGCGAACCATTTCAACTCCCCCTCCCACTCCTTGGACGACATGTCCGTCCTGGGCCTCCTGCAGTGCCACAACGATGCCACCTGCAGGTTGCAGGAACAGCATCTCATATTTCGCTTGGGAACCCTGCAGCCCAATGGTATCAGTGTGGACTTCACAAGCTTCAAAATCTCCCCTCCCCCAACTGCATCCCAAAACCAGCCCAGTTCGTCCCCGCCTCCCTAACCTGTCCTTCCTCCTACCTATCCCCTCCTCCCACCTCAAGCCCCATCCCCATCTCCTCCCTACTAACCTCATCCCGCCCCCTTGACCTGTCTGTCCTCCCTGGACTGACCTATCCCCTCCCTAACTCCCCACCTACACGCACCTTTACTGGCTCCAACCCCGCCTCCTTGACCTGTCTGTCTCCTCTCCTTTATCCATTTTCTATCCGCCTCCCCCTTTCTCCCTATTTATTTCAGAATCCCCTTCCCCTCCCCCATTGCTGAAGAAGGGTCTAGACCCGAAACATCAGCCTTCCTGCTCCTCTGATGCTGCTTGGCCTGCTGTGTTCATCCAGCTCTACACCTTGTTGTCTCAGAACAATGCTCTGCCTTGTTCCCATCTCTGCGCATATCCCTTCACCCTCACCCAGCCCCTTCCCAAAATTAAACACCCACTTTCTAAGGATAGGTTTGACTGGATCAAAACGTTCAGTAAATGGCCAGACAGAAAAAAATATATCCTCTGCCATGTTTGACACCACCTTTACAGAATAGATAAGCTATTACTTTCACTCAGGCATGGAGTGTTCAACAGTTGACAAGAGGGAGAGAAAACATTTTTGTGGAAGGTAGGATGTGTGCAGTGACTCAGAGAGCTTGTTCTTGCACAGGCTGAAGGGGAGGATTCACAAGGTTTTGTTCAAAAAATAATCTTATTCACCAGCAACATAGTGGCAGCCAGCATTTGCAGGGTACAATAGGTTCTGCCTGCTCTACCCTCTGAACTTTGCATCACCCTTTTAAGATGATATCCGAAGCAGATGGTGATGAGCCTGCTTCCTCTATGCAAATAACCCTGTGGTCATAAAATTGGCCATTGTCAGGGAGACAGTTGCATGGCTGATGGAAATTCATCCTCATTCCTTATAAACGGATGGTGGTATCAAGTGAGGCTGCAGGAAGCTAAGACCAATCTTTGTTCCTCTGTACCACTCCACACCTTTACTGATGGCAGAACCTTCAGCCATTGTATCTTGACATTCCCTCTGTAAACTCTCCCCCTGTGATTCCACCCTTCCTATTTCCAAACCCACCTGCAAATCACTGTTCTTCAACCACAGGTAAACTATTCTTCCAGCTTCTCTGTCATTTTTTCCACGCTGCTTTTTTTAAGGTATTTAGGGTTTCTCTTCTGTGTTAAAGGTGTTGAAACACATATTATAAAATTGTTTTAAGTGCTTATTGCACTGTCACCAAGAAGTTATCCTCGAAATGTTGTTTTCTAATCAAAATGATGTCAAATTGTGTAAATTATAATGATGTGTGGAGTGTTTAATGAAACTTTAAAAAACAAATGAAAAATGAACTTCTTTAGTCAGCAAAAGAATAAACATACCGTACCAACTCAACAATCATACAGCATGGGTAAAATTCTATAGATCTATGCTAAACAATGTTCGTGTGTTTCTTTTGAAGCATTTCACCATTTTGAAATAGTACAAAATTCATCTTTGTTAATTCTCTATTAAAACAAGCATTGGAAGGCACAGTCCTACTTCAAAGAGTTTGTAACCTCTAGGAGTTAAGAATTAACCCATGAATTGATGGGCGCTGCACTATGATAATGAAAGGTTACAAAATTAGTCATCCAACACTCTTGAGTAATGATAACCTTTAGGACAATGTCGACCAAGTATGAACGCAAACACTGAATGTTTTTAACGCTGCACACTTTTTTAAAATTTAAAAAGCAGGAGTTTTAAATGATGGTGGTGGAATAGGGCTTCTGAGCCAAGGGCTTGTCCACGCCATCCAGTTTTGTTTCTCGTTTCTTTTCTTTTCGTCTCTCTCTTTTCTTTTTTGTTTTTTTTTTCTCTTCTATTTTACTTACCTTTTGCTAAGAGCTCAGTTGCAGCGGCAGCGAATAGGCCCAGCAGCACAGACTCATGGCAGTTGGCATCAGAGGCGAGTTTGGGTTTCCCGAAGGCTTCTGCATCGATAAGGCAATCCTAATGCCAATTCATGGTAGCTGCGGCGGAGGCGAGATTCCCGGCGGCATCCTCATCCAGTGCAGATTAACGGAGGCGTCCGCGGAGGTGAGTTTGGGCCCAGTACAGGACCCGGCAGCATCAGCAGCGGTTGCATCAGTGAGCTGGGCCTGAAGCAGACCTTTGGCGGTGGTGGAGTCCAGTTTGGGCTGGTACCATATTCGGCAACATCGGTGGCATCTGCATTGGTGCGATCCATCGAGGACACATTGTGATTAGGCCGTCAGTGGAGATGGGATGGTGTCAACTTTCACTCCAGCAGCTCCGGTGCAAAGGGGCCACCAGGCCCATGGCTCATGACTGGGCACTTAACAAGAAGGGCTGTGAAGTTCAACACTTTTTCTTTATTTCTTCATTCCTCTGCTTTTGCAGTCTACATTTTTGTTCATTTTTCTGTGTTTTACGATGGCACCGAAGAGTGTTGACACTGTACAACACTTTTCACTGTATTTTGTAACAAAATACATGTGACAATAAATAAATAAGTCAGATCGAGTCAGATGCTTTCCACTTGACAGCTCATTTTGTTAGAGCTTCAAAGAGTTTGACAATTCCAAGCAGTTTATATGCCTTTTACACAGTTTATTTTTAACAATCTGACAGACCACTTTACCCGTCTGTGAAGAGCAGCTGATCTCCCAAGAAGATGTCCCAGCAGGTCTGTATCCAAAAAGATACCTTATTTTTCGAAATGGATACTCTACTTCTCCAAGGGACTCCAGCAGCTTTAGATTTTCTCCTTCCAGGTCTATAGCTTACAGGTCATATTTTGGACATGAGAATAAGCCTGAAGTAGTTGCACTTTAGTATGTACAGTTATTTCTGTGATCTATAAATATACCAACTGCAACCTATTCCCATTCACCTCCTGTGAAAGTGATAAGTTGGAGGATGGGACTTCATCATTTAGGCCTCTGGAAAAATTTTCATAATTGTGCAAAATTTTGGACTTGGTGTAGGACTTGTGGAGTTGTACTGAGACAAAGGCAGCCACACTGTATCTATCATTCAATCACACAACTTTACATTAACATTGCATGAAACTTCAACCCTTGACAACTCCCTGATCTGAGCTAATTTTTCTTTCTGTTAAAAAAATGGTTTTTGTGGCCTTGGGCTGAACCTAGATGCATATCCACTGTTTGTCACAGCAGTGTTTTGTGGTGTTAATTTTCCCCAAACACTACTTTGTAATAACCTTTGAATAATTTATACTGCTGAAGAAATGAGCTCTTTTAAAGCTTAAAAGAATTCATGCTCATTGATTTTAAATAATTTGCACAAACATGCCTTTTGAATTTGTCATTAATGATCCTTAATGATTGAATTATTTATAAATTTATAAAATACTGATTTACCTTCAGTCTACTCCTGTGGAATGCAGGTATCAATCACAACATGGAGGGGAATAATAATAAGGTTCACTGTGTTCTTGTGTCATCCAGTCATAGAGATGTACAGCATGGAAACAGACCCTTTGGTCTAGCTCATCCATGCTGACCAGATATCCCAAAATAATTTTTCTCATTTGCCAGCATTTGGCCCATATCCCTCTCTAAACCCTTCCTATTCATATACCCATCCAGATGCCTTTTAAATGTTGTAATTGTACCAGCCTGTACCACTTCCTCTGGCAGCTTGTTCCATGCATGCACAATCCTCTGCATGAAAGAATTGCCACTTGTGTCCCGCTTAAATCTTTCTCCTTTCATGTTAAACAGATGCCATCTAGTTTTGGACTCGCCCAACCCAGAGAAAAGACCTTGGCTATCCACCCTATCCATTCCCCTCATTATTTTATAAACCTCCATAATGTCACCCCTCAGCCTCCGACACTGCAGGGAAAATAGCCCCAGTCTATCCAGTCTCTCCCTATAGCTCAAAACCTCCAACCCTGGCAACATCCTTGTCAATCTTTTCTAAACCTTTCAAGTTTCACAACATCCTTCCTATAGCAGGGTGACAAGAATTGTGCATAGTATTCCAAAAGTGGCCTAACCAATGTCCTGTACAGCTGCAACATGACCTCCTAAGTCCTATGCTCAATGCACAGACCAATAAAGGCAAAAATACCAACCACTCAGAAAAGTCGACATAATCATGAGTGAATTGTTTCAGAGTCTCGAGCACAGCAGGGAAAATGGCTAGAGGCTTTCATTGGCTTGGTTAACTCATGTTGGATGGATGGCTCATTTGCCACCAGTGATGTTTCAACTCTCACACTGTCTGAGGTTTATCATGAAGGACTCTCCTTCTCAAACTTTCCCCTCATCTCAGGTTAAACTGCCACCAGTTGTTTCTTTCTGATGAGAGAGCAGGCCTATTGTGACTTTGCCTGTGTCCCAAAACATAACAAAGAACCTTGGATGTTGGAGATGTGAAAACACTAACAGAGAGTACTGGGGATACTGAGCAAATCTGGCAGCATCTTTGAAGTGAAAAAAACACAATTAAAGTTTTGAGTCCAATGACCCTTTCTCAGAACTGAAAGCAGATTACATCCCTTGGAATTCAGCTTGTGCTTATTAGTTTTGGAGTGTGAACACCTTACTCCACGTTTGTTACCCACTCACATACCCCCAGGTCTCTTTTTTTATGGGTTCCTTCCAACACAGCCAACACATTTTCAACTGTTCACACTCTTTGTTCGCAGCCATTCAATATCTATCTCTTCCTCCAGTTTACAATCAGCAATCCTTTTGTCTGCTTCTCCTTTTTTCTTTCTCTCCATCTCTCTCTGGCTCTCCATGTATTCAACTCAATCCTTCCCCAACCTTCCCAGCAAACACCATCTCCCAGCATCAGCTTAAATGCCAAAATTTCCTAGCTGCTTTCTGCCCCAACAAAGTGTCACTGGACTCCAAAACATTAATTCTGTTTTTTTTCTCTCTCTACAGATGCTGCCAGAACTGCTGGGTTTCTCCAACACTTGCTGTTTTTGTTAAGGATTGTGCCATTTGTTCTGAAAGCAACCCACAATGTTTTATTGTATATTGAATCATTTATGCAGATAGTATAAATTATTAATTTCTGCTGAAGGGGTTAAAAATAGGTAGTGTCATGAGCATCAAAATGTGAAACGATGGTTTAACAGAACTGTTAAAACAGAATTATGTCAAGTATGCAAATTTGTCTTGTAACTTGCTGAGGGTTTGTGCTCTGCTTAATAACATTCAACAAAGGATGGATGAACTGTTCTGCTAGATTACAGCCTGGGCAGTAAAGACAACAATCTTACATGCTAGCTAAGTTGGAAAAATAAGAAAGTAAAATAAACTACTCCACAGTTTATCTGCTGCCCAAAGATTTAGGCTCACCCATCTTCATTGTAGTCTACCAATAAGACCAAAAATAAATCTCCTAGCAACCGCTACAGGACCATGATAAGACTTCAAAATCTGTACTGTCGTGTTGTAATTTGATCTCTATAATGGTTGCATTGTCAGATAATTCTTTGGTTTGAAACACTGCACTGACTTGCCAAGAGCTGTGACATATCTGAAATTGATCCATGCAGGCTTGAAAACTACTCATTGAAATTGATAATGTCCAGTTATACAAACCAGTTTTCAATCATGCAGAATAGTATTGCTAATTTAGAATCCATATGTGAGAGAGAACAACATTCTCTGGATTATACTTTTTTTTTGTCTTTCAAGTGGTTGATGATACTTTGCTGTTATCGCTCAGCTTTTTTTTTAATGACACTTAAGCTGTCAACAATTGTACCAGACTTTACATGAGCAAGCACCATCCCACATAGTTTGGAAGCAGTTCAGAGAAGGTCCACTTGGCTGGTTCCTGGGATGAAGGTCTTTTCCATATGAGCACAGCAGACCTGTGCTCTTCATAAATCATCTTTATTGAGCGACTATATATACGTTAATTCAAAGCAAACGCTACTTTCTCGATTGTTAGCACAAAAGGACCAATCGTTTGGGGCGGCACGGTGGCTCAGTGGTTATCACTGCTGCCTCACAGCGCCAGGCTACCAGGATCGATTCCAGCCTCGGGCGACTGTCTGTGTGGAGTTTGCACATTCTCTCCATGTCTGCATGGGTTTCCTCTGGGTGCTCTGGTTTCCTCCCACAGTCCAAAGATATGCAGGGTAGGTGGATTGGCCATGCTAAATTGCCCGTGCTGTCCAGGAAGGTGCAGGTTAGGTGGGTTAGACATGGGAAATGCATGGGTAGGGGAATGGGTCTGGGTGGGATGCTCTTCGGAGGGGCAGTGTGGACTTGTTGGGCCGAATGACCTGTTTCCACACTGTAGGGACTCTATGATAATGGAGAGGACTATTTTATAAATTAGTCTACATTATGATGTGGATAGTTTACATACTTTGATCCAAATTTTTCTGTGAGTGGCTACCTGAAAAATAATATTGTCACTGAAACTAAAGATAGCAAACATCTTGAATAATTACTTTGCATCAGTATTTTAAGTAGAGCAGAGGTCTGCACTCTCAAAATCACAAGGAAATAAATATTGAGTCAGGAATAGGAATTCCAACACAATTAACAAAAGCAAAATAAAAGCTGTTTTTACAAAATGATGGTTCTGAAGAATGACAAGTCCCCCAGAACAGGTTTCCATCCCAGACCATTATAGATGTTTTAACAATTTCCTTCCAAAGTTCTCTTGATATGAGTACCATTCCTTTAGATTGGAACATTTCTCATATTACTCCACGATTTCCGTAAGGTGAGAGGACAGACATCTAACATCTCTCATCTGTCATTGGAAAATCACTTGAGACTAAAACTAAGGATGAGGTGACAACACCGTTAAGATTTTCAGCTGATCACGGACAATGGATTTATTAAAGTTGTATGTACTGAATCAACCTAATTTTTGAGAAGTTCCTCTGCTGAACAGGGACATTTTCATGGATATAATTTACACAAATTTGTAGAACGCATTTGATAAAGCCCCTCTAAAAGCCTGTCAGCTAAGGTTGAAACCCACGGAACTGGAGGCAAATTATGTAGCAAGATTAGGTTAGGGTTGTTGGTAAAAGGTATTCTGCACCCATGCCAGTGAGCTTCAACAACATTTATTAAGCATACCCACTATATACAGGAGAGTGTAAGGAATACATTTCTGGAACCCTGCACACTCAGGTCTAAGTTCCATGTGACCTAGCTTCCTACTGATATAATCATAGCAACTAGGAGCAAGAATAGACCCTTCAGTTCTTCAGGCTTGCTCCACAATTAATATGATCATGGCCACTATCTCAATGTCACATAACTGCTATTTCCCCATACTCCTCAACTCCATTAAAATCTAAAAAAAATCTTTGACGTTTTTGAATATATTTCTCCGTGGCTTTCTATGGTAGAGAATTTCTTAGGTTCACCAGTGTTTGAGTGAAGAAATCTTTCCCATCTCAGCTGTAAATGGTTGACTCCATATCCTGGTTCTAGACTCACCAACCACGGAAAACATCCCTCTCCCTGCTCCTTACATAGACACTCAGTACTCATTTATATAAAGTATAGCCAACGCTTTGCTCCACAAATTATTGACTTGGTTAGGAAAGTGACTGAGCGGCAGGAGACAGAAAATAGAGATAATAGCGGCATATCACTTCTGGTGTCCCACAGAGACTGTGCTGGAGTTCAAAACTTCAACATATTTATGAATGACTTAGATGATGAGATTGAAAATCATATATTCGAATTCACTGATGGTACAAATTTGTGACCCAATATAAGCAAGTGTCAATGGAAACAAAGAGATACAAAGAAATATTGATAGACTAAGTGAATAGGCAAAAGTTTTAATACACAAGTACAATGTCATCACTTTGGATAAGAAGGAAAGAAAAGTACTTTCTAAATTTTGAAAAAACAGAAATAGCCTAGGTCCAAAAAGGTGACCAGGTATTTCCCTTCCCTGAAGGATATTGGTGAAATAATTGGGTTTTCAACAATCAGTGGTAGTTTCACCAGTACTTATGCTAGCTTTCAATTTCAGATTTCATAAATTTAATTTAAACTCTGCCGAGATGCGATTGGGATTTGAACCCTATCCTCAGAGAATTAGCCTGGGCCTCTAGATGATGATTGTGATGGTACTATTCACCAATACGTTCAGTACTGAGCAGATTGAGGTGTTAATGTTTTCTTTAGCTCCTGTCAAATACATCAGAACAATGCTACTTGGTAGGTGGATATTTTTGGATGTTGGAATCTAAGTACAACATCTTTCTGTATGAAATGCAGTCATTACGTTGTTATTTCTGAAAATAATTCTGCGATTACATTAAGGCACCAGGTAAGCACATTTCATGTGCACCATACTGATGTATTATGGAACAATTGATTTCTTTGACTATTTTAATAACATTTTTAAAGATACACAATATACTTTTAAAAACTTCTCTGATTAAAAAATCTATTATCTGGAACAATTGGAAATGCTATGAAATCATATAGACAAGATGGTCACTGTCTATGATTTGTATTACCTTCTTCTTTTTGTATCTATTGGACACTTTCAGTGACCTTGGGCTGTCTTTCAACACATGGACGTCTTTAACAAAGTGCATGAGAAACTATGCCATATGAGGAAATTTAAATGTTAAGATTATCTCACAATTAATTGGTGTTGAAATATTGACTATCCTAATTCTTCTGTTTCATTCCTTTTAGTTCCTGGCTTCCCTTACCCAGCCGCCACTGCAGCTGCTGCTTACCGAGGGGCACACCTGAGGGGTCGAGGACGTACGGTTTATAACACATTCCGTGCTGCTGCACCACCTCCGCCCATACCAGCCTACGGCGGGTAAGTGCAATGTCAAAAGGTTCGCAAATAATTTAAGAAGCAAGAAGTATTTTCCAGTAGAGTGCATGCTGGTCTTGGCTCACCGTGGAAACCAACACAGCATACAAACAGTCCAAATACCTGCAGCTAAACATCTTGCCTGAAGTCACACGATGTAATTGTAATTATTTCTAACTTGGACATTTGAAGGGCAGGCATTTCCCTCATGCTTTGGGATCCTGACACCACGGACCAAATTGGCATGCTAAGACTGCAATTGATAGTAGGAACACCATCTCAGAACCTTGCAGAAGGTGGCATCCTATCTCTTTGTCCACTATGCAATTAGAAGGCTGGTCGATTTGGAGTTTAACAGGCCCACTGGGAGAACTGGGTGCTCCTGAGGCAGGTGGATGAACCGCAAGAGCACAACAATATGGCAATATGTGCCCTGACCAACAGAACAGTGCAGAAATAAACTATCACAAGGTTGAGGGGCCCCTTGGACTCCTCCACTGGACTGGAAGTTGGCCATGATTGTAGCTTCTCATGTTCGAGGCCCTGTCATATGGGATATGAAGCCTTTGGATCCAATCCGCCTTTAACCTGCATCTGCAAGGTCACATCCAGTGATCTGGTGCATTCTCAGTACTGGAGGTGTGTGCATGTGGAGGGGGTAGCGTCTATTGTTGGTACAAGGCCAGGGGGACTGAAAAATCGCCCTTAATATGGGTAATCACCTTAATTGACTGTCCAACCCCATGCAGCAGACAGCTGATCTTCTTAACAGCCTACTGGGAAACTTTCCAATGATGGGATTACATTGGGAAACTATTCAACATGGCTTCACCCTATTTTGGTAGCTACTCTACTTCCAACCCTGTCTCCATACATTGGCAAAGTCCAAGCTGAAGTATTTTAAATGTCACAAATCATTAAATAATGTCTGCCAGTCTCCATAAGAATCATTTTCTCCCCAGGTGGGTTAGGAATAAAAGTTACAAATTTACTCATTGAAGGAAGATTTCTTTTGTATTCAAGTCTTCCCATCATATCTGGAATACAAGTTGGTCTCCAGGAAATGGAAATGAAGTGCTGACCTGCTCACAGTTGTTCAAGGATGTAATTTTGAGAATTTGAATCATTTTCTCCCCAGGTGGGTTAGGAATACTCACTAAATTCTGGATGGAAAATGCCAGAGACATGAACTTTGAATTACCATCAACCTATAACAGAAGAACATTCATTGAATACTGTAGAACGTTACTGGAATCAGATATGTATTTCTTTTGAAGATTACAAACATCTGATTCTTATGGATGTTGGACAGAGTTCAGGAAATAATTTCCATGATTTAACAAATGAAAGTGGGATTCTTTTTTCCTTTCTTTTCTGATCATCATCAGCTCATAGATTAACTCAACCATCACAATTAATTCAACCATCACAAATGTTCGTGGACGTTTCTTTTGCCATGCATGAGCCTTAAAAATCTTCAGACAGTTACGTTATAAGTTACAAATTTACTCATTGAAGGAAGATTTCTTTTGTATTCAAGTCTTCCCATCATGTCTGGAATACAAGTTGGTCTCCAGGAAATGGAGATGAAGTGCTGACCTGCTCACAGTTGTTCAAGGATGTAATTTTGACGTTTGCAGTAAAGTTAATTTAAACAGCAGGCTAAGGGGATAATTTTCACCTAACATGCCTGGCTTCAATGGGAAGTAATATCGGGCAGCATGTACAATAGAGCTATCATGATAATATCATTTTCTCCCCAGGTGGGTTAGGAATGCTCACCAAATTCTGGATGGAAAATGCCAGAGACATGAACTTTGAATTACTGTCAAACTATAACAGAAGAACATTTAGACTTAGTCAGGTGCAAAGCAGAAATGGTTGTAAGTGGGTTCCTGAATCAAGAGCCCTGAAGGTGATTCTCAATTGGGCTGTCAGCCTCATG
The DNA here is from genome assembly GCF_021869965.1 of Rhincodon typus. Classification (NCBI taxonomy): domain Eukaryota; kingdom Metazoa; phylum Chordata; class Chondrichthyes; order Orectolobiformes; family Rhincodontidae; genus Rhincodon; species Rhincodon typus. The sequence continues at coordinate 31,591,813 of NC_063352.1, forward strand.
CCCATAATGTAGATGAGGTACAAGTCTTTGGTTCAGATGTAAGAATTATTGGTTCACTTTACCTTTAATTTTAAGATCTACATAATTACAACCATCGACTGAATTGAGAGATCAGTTTAAAAGTTTGATAGTCTTCATTTGGTTCCAAGACCCATTCCAGGTACATGATTCGCAAATCTTACAGAATTTAGTAAGTTTATCAAAATAAGTACAAAAGTTATGATACATAATTAAAAAACATTATCTTTTTCTCAGTGCTATAATTTGGGTTACAAGATCACAGTACTGGTTGATTGGGTACTTGTCTCTTGTTCCCCCTGTTGATTGAAGTTCTCCTCCTGAATTCGGTTTTCCTTTCTTGTTTATCAAACCACTAAGTATCAGTGAATATTTATCCTTATTAGCCACTACACCCTGTACATGATCAGAGACATCCTGGATGCTAATTAGCATGCTACCACAGGAGCAGCACATGGATTGCCTAAACAATGTACACCTATTTCCAAACTGTTTTCTTTACAAGTGGTGATCGTCCTCAAGACGTTACTTCCTTGACATAACAAGCACTTTGTAAGATCATCCCTTTTGTATCAGCTTATCTCTCTTAGCTTACTAACTTCTGAGATCTTTGCCAAGATAATATGGCGCCAGTAGAACAATGTGTGTGTCTGTTTAGAATATGAAGCAATTAAAGACCATCCCAAATATCCCAACTGCTGTGTCTAACTACTCTCCAAAACTCTAGCACCATACCAAAAGAACCATGCGTGACACTACAATTTTTGTAGACGCCTAAAACAAATGATCTGAAGTTATTTTCAAAAGACCATACTTGATTCTTTTGTTTTTTAAAAAACTTGTTCTGTACTTCAAGTTACAAAATTAAGTCACTTTAAAACTGAGCCAGTTTACCTGAAGGCATTCTACCTCAAAGCATCTTCATATTTGTTAGCCTACGTTTACATTAGATTGAGCCAAATAAACAGCCATTGAACCATAAACCCATTACTTTATTTTTTTTCCTGGACTATACAGCTATTCTTTCTTGCAAAAGGTGTATTGCAACTAGCCCCAGTTAAACAATCAAAAATCCTCACTTGCTTAATCAAGTCAAAATTATTAAAATTAACTCAATCTAACGTAGTTTCCTGGCAGCTGCTGTTATGGTCTTTGAATTTCAAATTGTCTGCTTCACTGAAGGCATGATCAAACACTGATTATTAATAAGAGTTTGCGATAGTTAGCTATATTAGATAGCTGATCCAACACCGCATGGAATTCTGTAGCATTTTGAAGCAGGAATATAAGCAATCAACCTAACATGGATAGGTAAGTCTTAAATTTCTCAGGAAATTAAAGGATACAGAAAATATGCAGGAAGGTGGGAGAGAAGATGGATAGGTGGTGTTAGGTCAAGGAAGCGGGGATGAGAAGGAGGGTTTGGACGTGGGATGAGACTGGGGGTGGGGAGATTTTTAAACTGGTGAATTCTGTGTTGAGACCATTGGGCTGTGGGATCCCAAGGCAGAATATGAGGTGTTGTTCCTCCAGTTTGCGCATGGATTCATTGTGACACTGGAGGAGGCCCGGGATGGACATGTCACCCAGGGAGTGGGAGGGGGAGTTAAACTGGTTGGCAACAAGAAGGTGTTGTTGAGTATAGCGTACAGAGCGCAGATGCTCTCTGAATTGGTCACCAAGTCTGCGCTTGGTCTCATCGATACAGAGGAGACCACATTGGGAGCAACGGATATAGTAGACCAGGTTGGAGTATGAACAGGTGAATCCCTGTTGGATTTGGAAAGATTGTCTGGGGCCTTGGGCGAAGGTGAGAGGGGAGGTGGAGGGGCAGATGTAGCATGTCCTGAGGTTGCAGGGAAAGGTGCCAGGTTTGGTGGGGAGTGTGGAGCAGATAAGGGAGTCGCGGAGCGAGCGGTCCCTACAAAAGGCAGATAGGGTTGGGGAGGGAAATATCTCTTTGATGGTGGGGTTGGATTGCAGCTGGCGGAAGTAATGGAGGATGATGCGTTGGATGTGGAGGTTGGTGGGGCGGTATATGAGGACCGGGGGATTCTTCCCGTATTTTAGTTGGAGGGAGGGGATTTGAGAGCAGAAGTGTGAGAAATGCAAGAGATGCAATTGAGGGCATTACGTGTCAATGGAGGGGGAATGTTGTGGTCCTTGAAGTTGGAAGACATTTGGGATTTCCAGGAGTGGAACGCTCCATCTTGGGAGCAGATGCGGTGGAGTTGGAGGAATTGGGAGAAAGGGATTGCATTGTTGCAGGAAGGTGGGTGAGAGGAGATGTAGTCAAGTAGCTGTGGGAGTTGGTGGCTTTAAATAGATGTCAGTGCTGGAATGGTTATTGGAGATGGCGATGGAGAGGTCCAGGAAGGGGATGGAGGTATCGAAGATGGCCCCACCATCACATCACAGTGGAAAATACACTCATAGAGTCATACAGCACCGAAACAGACCCTTCGGTCCAACTCATCCATGCTGACCAGGTATTGTAAATAAATCTAGTCCCATTTGCCAGCATTTGGCCCATATCCCTCTAAACCCTTCCTACCCATCTAATGCCTTTTAAATGTTGTAATTGTACCAACCTCCACCACTTCTTCTGGCAGCTTGTTCCATACACGCACCACCTTCTACGTGAAAAAGTTGCCCCTTAGGTTCCTTTTAAATATTTCCCCTTTCACCTTAAACTGTAGTTTTTGACTCACTCACTCCACGGAAAAGACCTTGTCTATTTACCCTATCCATGCTCCCCCTGGTTTTATAAACTTCTATAAGGTTATCCCTGAGCCTCCGATGCCCCAGGGATAATAGCACCAGCCTATTCGGACTCTATAGCTCAAATTCTCCAACCCTGGCAACATCCTTGTTAATGTTTTCTGAACCCTTTGAAATTTCACAACATCCTTCCTATAGCAGGGAGACCACAGTTGCGTGTGGTATTCCAATAGTGGCCAAACCAATGTCCTGTGCGGCCGCAACATGACCTCCCAATATATGTGGCTGCACTGGAGAATCAACTATTGTGGAAGGTAATACCAACCTCTGCTGTCTCCTAGCACAGGCAGAACAGCAAGTTAGGATTAAACAAAAGACCTATCATCTTTGCAACTTTAAGTATGATAATTTCAAACCTTTGGGAACCAAAAGACAAGCTGAACCCGCAACAGGGAGAATTAGTACATGATGAGTGTGGTTGATTCATTCACCAGTGGGCATCAATCTAACTTTTCCTGATGGGAAGACATTACATTAACAGAAACGGTTGAAAACCGGAAGTCTACATTCCGTAGAACCAGTGGATTTGGTCACAGTGATGACTGATGGTAGTAAATAGGAACCACAGGTCCTGATTTTCAAGCAGATAGAAGATTCCCACAGGAAAGAAGGTCCCACAACAGTCAGTGTTGATCAAGCTGAAATGTATTTATGGTGAACTAAATTAGCACATGAGGGAGAGAGGAATAGAAGGCGATATGTTGATTAGGTGAGAGAAAGTGAATATAATGGGAGGAGGCTGGTGTGAATTGTTGATCAAACGGCCAAGTTCTATGCTATAAATTCCTGCAGGATGATTCCTTCAGTTCTCATTTTGTGAGCTGCATCTTACCTTTGCATATTCAAATCCAGATATTTGTTGTCTTGTTAAAATACAATACAAATATATTGAAACTGGTTGAGTATGCGAGAAGAACACTTGCATTTACAGTACTTTATTTACACAGCTGAGTAAACATGCCTACGTACCTTCATTTATCCTTCTCCATGCTGTGTGAATATCTAAATACTTCTTACCTTTGAGTTCAAACCACACTGCTGTACTCCCAGCTTTCGATTTTTGAAGCATTGCAATTATTTTCAGTCCTTCTTTTATAATCAGATGAGCTTTTTTTTTCTTCGAGTGTCCTTAGAAGAAAAAAATTCAAAATGAAGATTCCTTCCATTTTACTCATCCTGAGTACCAGTCTTTTTAAACACTGTTCTTTTTTTATTTGCACTTTCCCCTTTTCAATCTATTAACTCTTTTAGCCACTGATCATTGCATCATTAGTAGGGATAGCCTGTAACCAGTTCTTCATTTCCACAGTCAATTGGTGGCGTGCAGGTCAATTGTCAGATAGTCAGAACGCGTAGGGTTTGTTGGATAGATGTTTATTTTTCCAACGTTAAGTTCATTAAAACAGTTCTGTAAACCAGTGAGCTGATTAATGCCTCATCATTGCTGTTTTATTCCCCACCAAATTTGTCCTAATTTGTTTTCCTGTTCTTTTGGCCAGAATAACAGCATGGTCTGAGCTGCAGAGTTCAACACAGTTTCTATCATACCTGCCTGATCATCAGCCATCAGCTCAGGAATCTTCTTTTTCTTGGGCAGTCCCTAGAGACAAGGGATGGCTTAAATATGGGTAAACTTGTTTTTCCCTTAATTGTCCCTGAATGGCATTATCATTCAGTATCCCAGATGACATCACATCAAGTTTGTATCTTCATTGCCAGTGCTTACTTTGTTGTTGACCCCCATGTCTCATGAAAGAGAAAGTGAGCTATTGGAAATGTGACCCTGCTACAGCCTGCAAGCAGCCCAATCTGAATAAGTTCATGACTACAGCCCACCTCCAATGTAACTGCTGTATCCACTCTCCTCTGGGGCTGTGTGTCTGGCTGCAATAGTTGCTTGATGTCAGTGAGCATCTGAGCTGAAGAAGCAGAAATACAGTTCCTCATTTGAGGTTGAGATAGCAGAATTGGTTCCACAGGGATCAGTACTGGGTCTACTTTTATTTGTTATTTACATAAACGATTTGGATGAGAATTTAGGAGACATGGTTAGTAAGTCTGCAGAAGACACCAAAATTGATGGTGTAGTGGACAGTGAAGAAGATTATCTAAGATTACAAAGAGATCTTGATCAGTTGGATCAATGGGCTGAGGAGCGGCAGATGGAGTTTAATTTGGATAAATGTGAGATATTGCATTCTGATAAAATGAACAAGGGCAGAGTTAGTGGTAGACCCCTAGGTGGTGTTGTGGAACAGAGAGACCGAGGGGTTCAGGTACGTAATTCTTTGTAATATGTGTCACATGTAGACAGGGTGGTTCAGAAGGCATTTAGCATGCTTGCCTTCATTGCTCAGAACTTTGAGTATAGGAGTTGGGATGTCATGTTGAGGTTGCACAGGTGAGGCGTCTTCTGGAATACTGTGTGCAGTTCGGGTCACCCTGCTAAAGGAAGGATATTATTAAATTGGAGAGGGTTCAGAAAAAAGTTGCCAGGATATTGCCAGGAATGAACGGTTAAAAATAGAAAGATAGGCTGAATAGGCCGGGACTTTGTTCAGTGGACCATAGGAGGTTGAGAGGTGACCTTGCAAAGGTTTATAAAATTATGAAGAACATAGATAAGGTGAGTAACAAGCGTCTTTTCCCTAGGGGCGGGGTTCAAAATTGGGGCATATTTTAAAGGTGAGTGGAGAAAGATTTAAAAAGGACATAAGGGGCAATTTTTTTTTTGCACAAAGAGTGGTTTGTATGTGGAATAATCTGCCAGAGGAAGTGGTGGATGCAGGTACAGTTATAACATTTAAAAGTACACAATAAGTACACGAATAGGAGAGGTTTGGAGGGGTATGGGCCAAATGCAGGCAAGCGGAACTAATTGGACCAAAAGGTGTTTTTCCATGCTGTATGACTCAATGACTCTGTAGGTCCTGGGTGGCTATTGACTTCAACTGAAAATACATCTCCCTGTCCTCCTCCCTCTTTGAGCAACTTGTTCTTCTCTGCTTCACTTGAGATAATTGTCCCTGACATGTTACAGGCCAGGAGCAGAGTCATTATAACACCCATGACTGGGAGCAAAGATGTGTGCAGAACCGTTGAAGCCAGAACCAAGGCCTTCACTGTGTGCAATACCATTCTTCACGGAGTTTACAGTTATGATCAGCATAAACCACCAAACAGTTCTTCCATTGGTGTTCAGTCAACAGTTCATCTGCAAGAGTGTCATGATTGTTCCCAATGGTGTGCTGCGCGAGATTGAGAGAGGGTGTTCACAGTGTATTCAGGTTGAAAGTGACATCACTAAACACAAATGATGCTTCACACCAGCCGATGTTGTGATCTGCCTGCCCTGCATTGTTTTGGCCACATGGAGTATGTCGTTAAAATGGCATCCAGCATAGCCAGTAACGCTATGCAGATGTGATTCAGATGTCATTTTATACCTAAAACAACACCTATAACACCCAAAGCACAACTGAATTTTGTAAGCCATTTTTCTCTGGTTTCTGAAACATACAAAACTAGACGTGATCTCAATAGATCAGCTTGCTGAAACTATTAACACAGCTTCTACCAGGAAACAGAATTTTCTGGATCACTTTGCAAGTATATTCCAGAACGATATGTTGAGAACTTTCTTTAACTGACAAAGGTCTTAATGAGATAAATTTAGATTGCTTTAACTCAGTTTGAAGCGAATAGAAATTTAAAATCTGAAACTTCTCCATGTTTAGCATTAATTGAACAAAGAATGGTTGGAATGGAAAATGAAACCATCCCACAGCAACTGTAGGAGGATCTCTTTAGATTGGACTGAGGTTGGGAAGTCCATTGTTCAAGTGCTGTCAGCTCTAAGCTTTATCAAATCTGTACCACAGGACTCATAACATGGAATAAACATGTTCCATTTCACTCCAGCATAAGTCCAGTTCCTCTGATTTGGATAATTATTTGCAAAATGTTTTTAGCAGGGGGAAACTGTTAAACCTACTGCATAACCAGTATATGCCTCCATATGTTGCAATTCAATTTGGGAACCACCATACTGATCATTTCTGTTATTGGCCGAGAATGAACTGATAAGAGCATTTGTGTCAGGACAAATGCATCATATCATAAATCATGTGACTTTGCTTCTATGATTCCTGCGTTTCCACGGATTTATTCAGTTGTTTCCGACATCAGATGCTTTTTAATTGGTTTACATCTGTTCTGCAACCTTAAGCATTGGTATTGTAACCTTTACTGAACTAACTGGTCTGGCAAAGTATTGGTGTATAATCTTGCAAGTGAAAATGCATTAATTTGAATGTTTCTTTTTGTGTGTGAATCTTTCCAGTGTTGTTTACCAAGATGGATTTTATGGTGCAGACATTTATGTAAGTACTCACGATATACATACAATATTCACTCATTTCTACAGCCGTTCCTCTTGCACGTTTACTGGGCATTGCCCCTTAGTTTTGACTTTATTATTTTGCCTGACAAAAAGCACAGTGCTGAAAATCAATTATGCATCTGAGCTCAATACTTAAAATTTTTCCCAATATTATTTTGAAATAGTTTTTGCTGATTGAGTGCTGTTTGTCTCTCATTTATGTTATCTGAATGCGGAGAGTGTGATCACCTTAAATATTAGCATGATGTGTAGCAACATTACTCCTTTCTTGTTAATGAATGGAATTGTAAATGTTTGTTAAAGTTTTTTATCCCCATTTAGTTTCCAAACATTTCATAATATTTTCTGTTCTATTTTTGGAAGGTTCTGTAGGCTTTTTGCTGGTGTCTTTAATATGTGTGATATCGGCAGATTTTATGGTATAAAAAAATGGTGCTCATTAAAGTGATAGATGGAAGACTGACATCAAAGTATTATTAATGGCTGCTTCCAGTGACGTTATTCAGCTTTCCTACCTCAGGCAAGCTTGACCAGTTCACATTGTACTAAGCTGGAGATTGGGACATATTTTCCACAAGTACATACATTGGCTTTTACTCAATTCGAGGTTTTGAGCTCCTGAGGCTATATGAAAGATTCAAATTTGCACTGAATAACCAAGTCAGTGGTTTTCCAGAGGAGGATGTCCCAATTCTCAATTGAGTCATTAGATGAGTACTTAGAATCAATAGAATTCCTACAGTGTGGAAGCTCGCCATTTGGCCCATCAGGTCCACACCAATCTTCCGAAGAGTATTCCACTAAGACCTACACTCCTACCCCATCCCTGTAACCCTGCATTACCTATGGCTAATCTACCTAGCCTGCATATCCCTCGACACCACAGGCAATTTAGCACCTAGCCTGTACATCTTTGGACTTTGCAATAGTGTCTTGCTTCATCTCATTGACACCCATCATACAACATGAAAATACAACAAAGTATTTTGTCGTTCCCAAAAAAAGGAATACCACAATGTTTGCAACACAGAAATAGTCCATTCAGCCCACTGTGTTTGTGCCAGCTCTCTGATAGAGCATCTCATCGAGTCCCTCTCACCCAACTTTTTCTCACAATCCTGCAAAATACTTCTCTTCAAATAATTATCCAATTCTCCTATGAGGCTTCAATTGAATGTTCCTTTACCACACTCTCACAATGTCCATTCTAAGTCCATCCGCTAGTTATATACAAACATTTTCTCTATATCATAATTGTTTCTCTTGTGACAAAGATAGTAGGACCTACAGATGCTGGAGAATCTGAGATAACAAGGTGTAGAGCTGGATGAACACAGCAGGCCAAGCA
>NC_063352.1:31600761-31652494 GCF_021869965.1 Rhincodon typus
ATGCAGCTTGGCCTGCTGTGTTCATCCAGCTCTACACCTTGTTATCTCTGTTTCTCTTGTGAATCAGGTTGTTAGTATCCTGTAGTTTTGAAATTTTCTACTTTGCGAGCATTTTTTTCTATATCCATTCTATCCAGCCCCGTCAAGATTTTGAATACCTATATCTAATCTTCTGTTCTCCAAGGAGAATAGTCCCAGCTTTACCAGCCCATCAAAGTGACTGAAGTTCCTCATCCCTGGAATGATTCTTGTAAATCTTTTTTGCAACCTCTCTGATACCTTCACACTTGTCTTTTTATATGTGCCTAGAATTTGGCAAAGTATTCTCATCGACAATGAAACAGTGCTTTACTCATATTTATCATAACCTCCTTGTCTTTCTGTACTGTATGCCCCTATTTTGAAGCCCAGAATTCTCCATGCTTAATTAACCCTTTCTCAACTTGTTCTGACACCTTCAATGTTTTATCACAAATACCAAAGTCCCCTTGCTCCCGCACCCACTTTCTAATGTATCCGCTCCTCATTCTATCTAACAAAATGAATCATTTTGCACTTCTCTGCATAAAATTTCATTTGTCCCTTGACGACCCATTCCACAAGCCTGTATGCATCCTCTTGAAGATTATCACTATCCTCAAAGTTTGTAATATTTCCAAATTTTGTGTTACCTCTTCATTTTACCCAAGTTTAAGATTATGACTTGCTCATTAATATAGATCAAGAAAAGCAGGGACCCTCATACTAATCTCTGGAGAACTCCGTTCTATAACTTCTTCCATAATGTAAACAATTGCTCACAACTACTTCCTGTTTCCTGTCACTCAACGAATTTCATGTCCATGCTGCTCCTGTTCTTCTTATTCAGTGGGCTCTAATTCTGTTGGCAAGCTGCCAAGTGACATTTTATCAAATGTCTTCTGGCAGTCCATGTATACTGCACCAAAAAACTGAGCCAGATTAACCAAATTAGAATCGATGAGTTTCAATTTTAGAATTTGTCAGTTCTAAAACTGAAGGTTGTATGGAGTTGGATAGGCTGCAAACTGAAGATATAAGGGAATGTAGAAATATCAAAGCTCTGATAGTGGTACATTTTTGGAGCCTACCAAGTTACTTGTTGAATTAAGACACTTGCTCCTTGAGACATGTGAGCAGGAAAGCTCCTAATTGTTGCTTAAGATTCTGCAAGCTTTTAGATTTTTTTTGTTTTTGAGACTTAAAATTACTTTTCTCCATTATTTAAATTAGCACTGTTTATTGCTCAGATAAAGTTTAAGTCAAGGTTTGCACTTTGATTTAGCACTAATACCTGCTCATTTGAAGGTGATAGCATTTCTTCAGGGCAATGACATTTTCAAATTTCAAATAAATTAAAACAAAATAATCTAATTTTCAGTACTTTGCAAAATAAATCCATTTTATATCATGCTGAAATTTGTATCATTAGAATTTTCCCCTGGAAGCTGTCTTCATTGAGATTTCTTTCCAACATTGCACAATTAAATCTCAGCCCTCCAAGTTTAAATTGATTAGATTTAATTGACAAAAATATAAAAATGCATCAGACAACATGAGAAAATATAAATTACACTGGCTTCTCAGCCACTCCAATTCATCTCTCTGATGATTATGAGAAATTATACTATGTGAAACTTTAGTAAACAGAACAGTCATAGAGTCACAGCATGGAAATAGACCCATCGGTCCAACTCATTCATGACAACCAGATATCCTAGATAAATCTAGTCCACTTTCCAGAATTTGGCCCATTTCCGTCTAAACCCTTCGTATCCATATACCCATTCAGATGCCTTTTCAATGCTGTAATTCGTGGCAGCCTCCACCACTTCCTCTGGCAGCTCATTCCATTAACGTACCACCCTCTGCATGAAAAAGATGCCCCTTAGGTCCCTCTTGAATCTTTCCTCTCTCATCTTAAACCTATGTCCTCCAATTTTTGACTCCCCCACCCCAGAGTAAAGACCTTGTCTATAAACCCTATCCATGCCCCTCATGATTTTTTAAACCTCTGTAAGGTAACCCCTCAGCCTCCGACACTCCAGGGAAAATAGCCTCTCCATACCTAAAACCCTCCAGCTGTGGCAACATCCTTGTAAAACGTCTCTGAAGCCTTTCAAGAAGAAAATATTTTTATGTCAAGAAGAGAATATGGCACAGAAATCCCTCTTCAAAACTCAAAACCCCACCTTCTTTTGATTTGGTGAAACACAATTTGTATGATTTTAGGTTATCAAAGGTTCAGTATTAGATCCAAAGCTGAAAAGGAATGGTTTATTGGGTTCAGGGGTTATTCATTTTTTTTGCACACCAAACAATATTTCTGTTTCATTATCGAGTAGTATAACAAGAACCTGTGTGTGGCAATAAGTTACGGCAGGTATGAAGTCCTGGATAGTAAGCAAAGCAGCGTGTTGTATGCGGATTGCTGTTAAATGATATTACTAACTCTGAGATAAAAGGGGCAGTTGTTAATGCAGGAAGGGTTAATGTTGAGTGAATATTAACCATTTTGGGGTTACTGAATAACTAGAGCTTGGAGATGAATGGTGGCAAAATTATTGTGAATGAGTGTTGATTTCAGGTGGTATTTCATGGCTAAGAGCTTAGTAATTAGGACTTCTTTAAGTTTTTCTTTTCCACTGCACTTGCAAGAATACCCAGTGAGGAGGCTGTCCCAAAGGATAGTGGGGTAGCCACTTTCAACCACATTTTAATTGGATCATAAATGGTGTTTGCTTTATCTATAGAGACTGGATTCTGTATGATAATTGGCATGCTGAGATCATTTAGAAATGGTTGATATAACATTCTGGCCCATTGAACAGGAGGATCTGCTGTTCTCACAGTTTGACAATCAATGCATCACTGCCCACAACTCATTCTGAATGTGCATTTGTTTGTCCTGTTGCTTCATTGAAGATGTATAATTACCCCAACTTCCAAAAAAAATCAAGAGCTAGTTTAATTAAAATCTAATTTCTACAAGAATGACCTAAATCCAACTTACATATTTTTCACGAATTAAGTTTTTTAACAGAGCCAACAAATACATACGTATTGATATGTTAGGGATATCTTGAGAGAATATATTGGACCCTTTAGTATTTTCAACATTTGTGCAGCAGGTGGTCAATCTCTTTGTACAAAGTCATACATTGTACTTGAGCAGAGTAAACCTGTGTGCCTCTAAATTAAGTAAATAGGAATACAGTCCCCACTTCTCAACAACAAAACACATTCAGATTAGTAGCATGGATTGGTGCTGTTTTGTATGTTTATTTTTGGATATTATTTTCTGTGTCATCTCACACTTAAACCTAAAAGATTGATTTAATGAATGTCTAATTTATCAAACTTACACATTTTAGATTCAAGGATTTTACATAGGATAATAAATTACATTTTAAAACTGTTATGAACATAGGCTTGACACAATAAATCAACTTAATAGCGAGAAGTAATTTACAATGCCATTAAATGATTCATTTAGCCTAGCAAAATAAGAATTTTATATTTCTTTCCTATTTAAAATTTATATCCTGTCCCTTTTTGGTTTGCCTAAATAGGGCAGTTGACCTGACCATGTCTGATTCCAGAACTCTGCCAATTCTGCTACTTAACTAACAGTTCAGGGATACATGGGGATGGTATAGAAGACTCTGCCAGTGACTTTTTGCTTTACTCCAGCTGAAATATATATGTGTATCCTACTCAATATCTTCCACTAATGACTGAACTAAGATTGGGAATCCTGTGCATGAGAAGTAATAGGCAAACAGGACTATCCTAACATTGATTGATTCCACACATTAGTACAGCAATGCAATGCATCAGTGGACTGTCCATATGATTTGTCCTTTAAAATACTTGTATTTATGTGCATACCAATAGATGTTGGTGTCTATTTTAGATTATCAAGTATCAGAGCATTCATTATTTGTCAAGAAAATCTGAGTCCAATCATTTATTCAGTCTCACAAGATCCAAGAAGAATTCTCATACTTTGAATATGTTACTGCTATAAGAATGCTGAGATATTGTTTATCCTCTTCATCATCTGAAAAACAAAATTGCAGGCCAGATCTAACTTGCCAAACAATGTGGTAGGCTATGGCAAAATAGCAACAAAAATTGTATGTACCCTACTGCAAGAAGAGTTGCAAATTCATGTTCCATCTGACAAATAAATTCCATCGAGTTTATCAAATATGAAATCATTAGTTCAGACAGAAATCACAATTTGCTTCCATAAGTGTTTAAAATACTGGGCATTCTGCACTTTGAAATTGCAAATAGACTGAGCTGCTTTTTTTTGTTTCAGGGTGGGTACACTGCCTACAGGTATGCCCAACCTGCCACTGCCACTGCTGCAGCCTACAGCGACAGGTAAGGAAATCTCACCTTTGTGGATTTATCATATTGTAAATTACATGACACAATGCTAGTTTAAAAATAAGGAACTGGTTCTCAGTAAATAATGGATTATCGCTCAAACAAATAACACTGTTGAGTTGTGATTTTATGGAAGCCACTGCTCTAAGGTTAACGTGGCTGCTCTAAATTGGCTGAGTCATGATGCAGAGGTGCCTGTGTTGGACTGGCATGGATAAAATCAGAAGTCACACGATACCAGGTTACAGTCCAACAGGTTTGTTTCACAAGTTTTTGGAGGGTATCTCTGATGAAGGGGCTATGTTCCAAAAGTTTGTGATTTCAAATAAACCTATTGGACTACAACCTGGTGTCATGTGACTTCTGACTTGGTTGAGTCATAATATTTTTTTCTACAATGTACTTGATAACTATTATGCCACTTTCTAAGCATTGATTTGGACTGGTTCTGAACTTGCAGCTATTTTGTGTAAAATTCTGAAAGAGTTTGCTAAATCCTAATAAAAAAAATACTGATTTGCCTTCTAGAATGAACTTGACTCGCTTTAATTTAACTTGAAAATCTAAAATGGTTCAATGAAATCTAAGTTGAAAAGAGCAAATTGGCTTGAGTTTTAGTGTTTAGCCGCAGTCTAAATTGAATTTAGCAGAATGCGTTGCTCACAAAGAGCAAATTGAGAGTTTTCAAACATTCCCACTTCCATTGTAACTTAAAATGCCCTGAAAAACCGTAAAAATACAGTACAACCTCATCGCCCATAATCTGCAAGGAGAAAAGGCAGACCTCAGTTATTACTGACAGTCCTGTAGATGGCTTCTCACAATGTATTGCTTCAGTTATGGTTTACTCTTCGCTCCCTGAAATATAGTCAATGCTTCATATAACCTAAACCCCGAGTGAAATAAGCTGCACCCTTCCTGGTAGTTGGTGCGGGTCTGGATGTCATTACTGTTCTCTGTACTGAGCCACCAAAGGAAGCAATTGATTACAAATCAATACTGCAAAAAAGGGGAGATGAATACATCTTCGCCAACAGACCTGCAGATAAAGCTTTCATTCTTTTGATTAATATTTCACACCTCATTTGATTGTCTTTCCCAAAACAAAAATTTTATTAATTTTCTTAATAGTTCCAAATTAATTTGCATAAGTTGGTTTATTTCATCAGAATGATATAATCTCACAAGCAATGAGGATAAGTTGTGTTTTGAAATACTTAATGGAAAGTGAAACAAGCTTTAGCTCGATAAACATCTGATAAACAGAGGAATATGTTGTTCAGGTTAGATGAAGAAGAATGAGAGGAAGTTCTTGTGGAGAATAATTGTGGCATAAACCAGTTAGATTGAATGGCTTGCCATCCATGTAAGAGATGAAATGTCATTGAATACCTCTGTAGAGGACAAAATGAACTTAATTTTTGATTTTTGATAAAAGATGACATAGTATTTGCTCACTTAATTGAAACAGCTTTGTTTTTCTCTTTTCTGCGATTATTTTTCCTTCTCTGTCACTTTCAAGCTATCAAATTTGACTGGTTCTGGATTTGCAGCAGCTTTGTCTGGGTAGTCACTGATCTCTTGTACCTCACCAAGTGACAGTAAGGGCCAGAAAATCATGTCACTGTAGGGACATCACTGCATACTTCCACCCTCACCCACAGTCCACACAAATGCATTTGATTGTAGGGAGCACTGAAATGCTATCAGAAGCAGTAACTGTGGATGATTTTGCTTTCTTTCTTCCCCAACCCAGGGTCTAAGACAGTTTGTTTCTGCTACCTAGGCAGAGGCTGGAACTGACCTTGCTCATTATGACTTAGTATCACATTTGGCGTATTCACATTCTGACTGTTGGAAGAACTAGCAATCTGTTTGTATATATTTTTGCTTGAAAACAAATTTATTGGGAAGTCTTCGGAGATCCAAAGCAAAATTGGCATAGACCAGTAGGCTTGGTTGAGGAATTAAAAATGGAAATTTGCTGGAAACACGTAGCAACTCTGGTAACATCTGAGGAGGTAGAAATAGAGTTAACATTTGAAGCATAAGACCAAAGTTTCCAGGTGGGGTCTGGAACCTGACAATTTGAAGAATGCTGGGTCACAAACCCATTCGCAGTCAGCAGTGCTGTTTTTGTACTGAAATGGTTTCATTGGCCAGGAGGCAACCAGAGCTTCCAATCACAGGCAGTAAGAGCTTCTCGGAAGCTGGAGCATAACAAAGGCAGATCCAGAGATCCAGCAGCATTGTTGACGATAAGAGGGACCATGTAAGGACAAAAAAAAATGAAGGTACAGCCCAAGGCTAGCTCCAAGTTGATCCAAAGACCAAGGCAACAAAACTTTACTTTTGGCACCATGATGAACATGTGCAGATGTCCACGAGAATGTTGAGATTTGCAGATATAAAATTTTAAATTCCATTTTGGTCAGCTTCCTTAACAAGCTCCTTAAGGAACACAAGGGGCCTTTATTTGGAACACATTTCCTTCTTCCACTACCACAGCGATAATTGTACACTGTTTCAAGGCCATTGGAATCCCAAGTACGTTTCCGGAACCACAGCTTTTAAATTGCACTAGCACAATGTCCTGACACAGATCCTATGAAAATTTGACACATTAGCTCTCCTTCACTCACCACAGTCGCTGCCAGATCTGCTGAATATTTGCAGCATTTTTTGTTTGCAGTCTCAGATTTCCAGAATGTGCAGTATTCTGTTCTTGCATGAGGTTTGGTGGAGGGCTGTTTCAGGATCTGGTTCTAACCTCAAGTTGATCACCTGTTCAGATCAGGATTACCCCCCGGATAGTAGATTGCAGTAGTTTTGCTTACACTTAATTAATAATTCAATATTTTTTCTATGTTGTATCAGTTAACTGATGGTAATAGTAAAGGGAGATTGAGTTAATTGATGGATGATAGTCTTTAAATCATGTCCTTTCAATTGAATCTTGTTCTGGTGTTAGAACTAGCGCATAAGTTTTAAAAAGTCCATGAAGGCTACATAAGCGTGGATTCCAAGGGAGTTGGGCGAGGGAATGCGAGGTACGTAATGTGTACCATTCAGATCCCTCCTCCTAGAAGAAAAGTAAGTTCCAAATGAACGATTATTAAAATGCCTGCTTCTCACTAACAATATGCTGGGAATGATCTCAACTGGCTGAAGACTAGACTTCTACCCCTCTGCCCCTTTGGAAGCAAGGCCCATCCTCGAGCTGCCAGCCTATAAGGTTGATGAGCTGATCTACCAGTCCCAGTAGTGCCAGTCTCAATGGTGGACACTGCTGGGATTGCAAACATCTCCATGAGGAAGAGTGAGGTAGGCCCTAGTTTCTAGAATAGGAAGGGATTGGTCATTCTTGCATGGGGGGAGGGAGCTTGGAGGCCAAGGGGGAGAGGGACAAAGAGTGAGTGATATCTTGCATTGCGGTGTCCTGATGCATACAGGATTACCCCCACCACTTCCCAGTCCCACCTTGTTACGAAAAGCAGTTTAAAAAATGCAATTTACATTACACTGCTGCCCCACCACACCCCAACATAAAACATGCCCCCGCAAGGAGACTAAAATCTAGGCCATTGTCGACAGTGCTGGTTGCAGTTGTGATCAGTTCTGCTAATAAACATTTTAAATGTTCTACCAAAGAATGAGTTAGTATAATTTAAATATTTCACTCCAAAGGAAACTCAAGCTTTAACTCATTCAGTCTTTACTGTCCTCAGCTCACATGCCATACAGCAGCCATGTGAAGCTGATAAATCACCATTCTCATATCTAATTACTGCGTACTTCTTGGCTAACTGCCAATCAAACCACACTTGTTTCTCAAGAGTTGGATTTTCCATTTTGGTGAGTACTTTGTTCTGTGAGCATTCAGGAAAAAGGTTGTTATTTAATAAAACAGTAGGCAAAAGGATGTTTGGAAAGATTTGCACCCAAAATATGAAGATAACTGAAACTAGTCGTTGTGTCCTTACTCATTTGTTCTGTTAAGTAGTTGAAATGCTGGCATTTGACAAACTATTGGCAGATTGCTTTGTTTTAGACTTTATCTACAATGTTCTTTTAATCAACATGGGCTTGACTTAATCTTTTTTTTGTCTGTTATTGTTCATTTAGAGGCAGTCTGGCACTAAACCAAATCCTCCACCTTATCCACACAGACTTATACTGTCATGTATTGCTCAACATTTTATAGTGGAGGAATTTTAAAGATTAATTGTGGATTTGGATCCCTATCTTTTATAACAGTCCAAACATACACAGCAGAGTTGAAGCGTCAAATTCCCCCTGCCTTTCATAATTTGTAGATCTATTGGCCTTTGAAGTGTTCACACTTACGCCATCTAACATGTCTCCCAGACTCCCAGCAGGAGTAATCGATCCTGGCAATGCTACCATCACTTTCCATCTCTGTTTTCAAATTTCTTACGAGAGAATGAGAGAATTGACTTTATAATTGGCACACAGTTTCTTTATCAATACTTTCCAGATCCCAGATGGAAGTTTGATTGACATGCTATAGTTTAACATTTATCCACTTAACTCTTGTTTTTGAGGTATGCTGACCAACATCACAGAATGCACTTTAAAATGGAAACTTTTGTTATTTTTAATTTAGAGAAATTCAGTATATAACCCTTCATTATTTTTGAAAATTGTCTTGCGTTTAAAGGTGGTAGCCTGAGTGAAGTTATTTGTGCTCGCTCCTAAAATGCAACATGCCCTTTCCTGTAGTGTTCATGCAGAACAACGCTTATTTTAAGATTGATTCAAACTGTTCTTACATTGGTGTGACAAATGTGATGGAGCTTCCTTGCTGTTCATGGTCAACTTTTGAGGGTAACCAGGAGTTTGTTGTTCTTGTCTTTCTCAAGTACGTTAGCAGAGTTTCCCTGTGTTTTCCCTCTTTTTTGCCTCTTGTAAATTAGTAGAAGAACAACTTTGCGGGTTATGCAATAAGACGATTGTAGTACTTATTACATATCTGTCATAGCCGGTTAAGTTCTGTAAATTGTTTTAAAATGCAGAATGGATAGGACATTTTTATTGCAATATGATAACGTTAAAGATGTATAATATTTTAAGAGTCTGGTACAAAATGGAAGATGGTTATAAAGTACTAAATTGCCGTTGTATAAATTGGATTGCGTTGTTGCTTGATCTTACAATGAATATCAGGACATTTTAAATCGACTGATTGCCTTGTTTATCTTTGCTTTGGAAGGTTCAGGAGTGTTAAGGCCGTAGAATTTCCTGTGTAAGCAATGTTTTGAATCAATGAAACTACAGTATACTATTGTTTTCTAGTCACTCCACACATCGTTTCATTTGTGTCATGTGTAAGGTAGATGTATGTTGTTTGCACGCTTGCACAAAACCTAGAATGCAATAACGCCTGCATATAAAACTACAGTGTGTTATTCTTTCACATTATGTTATATTGCATTTTGTTGTCATGGATTTACATTGTATATTTCGAGTGGAACCCAAAATAAGCCTTCCGTTGTAAATAGCATACTTGAATATGCAAAAAAAAGCACGTTATTTTATTTTGTTAATTTATTTTTTTTAAATACTATTTTACGATTTTCTGCAATTTTTTGTTACAAGTGAGTTTCATCAGATGTGATTTTGGAATGCAATAAGATTGCACGAAATGTGGCACAGATGATAAATTGATACCAACAAAATGGTCACAAATCACAGTACTAGTTTTTTTTTAGAAAGAGCAACAAGGGCCAATGGTTATTTGTTTTGAGTAATCAAACAGCAACAGATCATTGGACACAATTAACTGAGTACACATTTATCAGGATTACATCCCTAACATGTATTAAACCTTGTTTCAGAAAGATAAACTGCTCTTGTTTTATAAACAAAACACAAATAGCAGAACAACTGATTCAAGCTACTATGTATTACACAATGCATGTGCATAGCTAAAATCTTGTCACCAAGTGTGCTGAAAGCATGTTCATTGAAGAGTGTGTAAGTACTAAAGGCACTGTAAAGGATTCGTGCTGACCCTTTGTCATTTCACACTTAGTAGTACTCTGAAGCCCTTTCGTACCTTATCGGTCTCAGGGAAGAGGGATAGATTGTCATTTTGTCTGTGCATATTCACTTGATGAATCAGTTTATCTGCAAAGCTGTATCACTTCTGACAGATCCATCACAAAAGTTCACTGTGTGGCTTCTTGAGCAAAGCCCCAGGACAAGGATTTTTTGCCTTGTTTGGCTGCCTGGTGGTTTTTGATTTGATTGGTGCATTTTGTTGTGTACAGTGTACTGGCTTGTGTATCATAGCTTGCAACCAGGGTTCCTTTCTTGAAAATCATTGAACTACTAGATCAAAATATTTGCCATTGAATAAATTTATCTTTGACTGTTTGCATTTCTATATCCATGCATTTGCACTTTGTACATTGAATGCAGTATCATGAATTCCAGTTTGCATGCGCTACACCAGTATGCTTTTAGATGCTGTTGGTATGATTTTGTGTAGATTGAAGCTAATTACCCATAAATGTTTGCAATAAGTGCTTCGTTTTTGGCTATTGAGAAACCGATAGGGGAATGTTGGAATGCAAGTATTCAATCTGTAGAATGTTCTACATGATCTTTTCTGATGTATGCTTTTGTCCATTTAATCAGCTTAATAATTTAAAAAGGTTTTCTGAGACTAGCTTCAATATTAAATCATAGGTTGTAGTCAATATTTGTAAAATGGAATGTTAATCATGGATTTCAATCCAAGGAAATGTTAGATATTTAAGACTTTAAGTTACCTTATCACTTAATATAATCAACCAGCTACTTTGAAACAAATGCTAAGTGCATTGTGATGTTAAAATACATAAATATTATTTGCAAATAATTTTGTTCCAGGTTGAAATCTTACCTCTATTCCCATAACTTCAGATTTTGTATAAATTGATTATACTACCACTGTACGTGATAGTGAAGCATTTTTCAATAGCATGAGGCATATAAATTCAAGAAAAAGCTCAATTTGATATGGAGAAATATTGCTAATTTTAAAAAAAGTCCCATGGAATATAAAGCAAGATAGAGTTAAATTCATGAGTAGTGACCAGCATTTTCATTGCAATCGTGTTATTCACGTTGGACCCCTAAAACCAATTAGAAAAGATATTTATATGCAATATTAAATATGAGTAGTTTTGAAGAACAGTTGGCAGTATCATAATACTTCACAAAGAAAAATTAATCTCCTCAAATTAAAAAGTTTAAATGAAAATTCAAATTTTATATGATATGAAATTAACCAAAAAAAATTATCACAGTAATTTGTAAATAGAAAGAGTGTAATTTAATAAGTATATTTATAGGTTTCATAAAAACTGTTGCTGTTGAACAAGAAGCTAAAAATATTTCTACTTTAAAGATTTGCAATGTTTCAGTTTGCATGAAAATTTGTGAAAATGTTTTGAGCACAAAATGTTGTTGGAATCTGTTTTGACAGGTTTATTATGCAGTAGATTAGAAGCAACCAATATCATTTAAAAACCCTGCATGCTAATCCGGTAATACATTTACTGTGCAAAACAAGACATTTTTCATGGTATGTCCATCAAAGAATAAACTGATATCTGGAACTACTTTATGACATTTGGTTAAAGTTACGTTATTCATTCAGCAAACTAAAATTCACAATTAATTAAATCGTTACTGAGTTTAGAAAGTTTTTGCCCTACATTGATTTAATTAAGGAATTTATCCCCTCCCATCTTTAAACATCAGATCAGTGGGCAGCTAGCACATCTTCCAGTCAAACGTGCTCTGTCACCAAGCAGTATTGTCAATTTTATCTTCTTTTGCAGAAATCAGTTCGTCTTCGTTGCAGCAGATGAAATTTCTTGTAACACCTCTTCAGGTAATAATTGTTGATACTTTTTGATGCATCCACAGTGGTATTTATATCTGTCGTGGTATCCTGCAGTACTTTACATGTGAAGTGACTGGACACTTTTAGCAAGCAATCTACAGATCCTGCAACATGCAGTTAAATTCATGAACTGAAGTACTCCCTGTCTCACGTACTATGCAGATGACTCCAGTATAGTTGAATTTTAATTTTAGAAGATAGAAAAGCTAAACTGGTTTAGAAACTTTATTCCAAATAATTATTGCTCAGCAATTGTTTTCTCTGCCAATTTTTATCCACTTTTAGTTGTCCTTGAGGGTGTGCATTGAACTCCCAGTCCTCATTAGTCGAGGTAGAACTTTTCCAGTTGCAGCTAAAGTTTTTAACCTGTAACGACTTATATTTTTGAGTCAAGCACAACTTTGAGAAGGGCGGCAAGCTTTTACATGAGTTCATCTTAATAAATAAATCAACTTAAATGTAAGCTATTATATGTTTGGTCTACGATTTTAAAAAAATTCAATTTTTTAAAAAACTGTTATCTGGAGAAATTTTCATGTTGACCTTGTTATCTTTAGCTGCACTTAATGCACAACACACTTCCAGCAGTTCTTCAGTGAAGCTGTTGGTAAACACCATAAGCTATAGCAAAGGTCACTCTATATAAATTACAGAGAGAGATGATATTAAAATTTCATTATAGTGAAATTTTAATAGCATAATATATAGCTTGACAGGGAAGATGGTGAAATTCATCATCTCTCTCCTTTGTTGATCCAATGTGACTTCATTGCTTTTGCATAGTGTCCTTGGTTGGCACCTCGACATAGTTGACTTTTGTCAGTTTCTTTTGTTTTATGTACTGAATTGAGAAGATAAGTATTGTTGTTCCCTATCAGCATTTAAATAGTAGGAATTGTAGAGAACAACAGCAAATTTCCTTTGTCTGCATTATTCATGTTGACTGTAACAGCACATTATTCAAAAATATTTTTTGATTTTTTTTCCCCACAAGGATAACACTGCCTTTCCACAAGTGGATAATGAGACTCTCTAAATAATGATTTTTTAACTAAAGCCTTTGAGACATTCATTTTCAGTGAAGATTTACCTTGCACTTTGTTAAAGAGGACAAGATGACTTCTGAAATTGCCACTGAATCCGCAAATATGATTGAAACCAATTTAGCCTGAAGACAGTAGCTCAACAGAAAGCAATGATTAAGTACACCCCATTGCTCATTTGTAAAATACTGATGAAATAAAGCATTGACGTGTTCTAGAATTAGACAGCAATGGAATAATTTATCCAAAATGAAATGACAATCTGTGTCGGTTGAATACAGAACTGGAACCAACTGGCAGACTAGCTTAAATTGGAACTGTCCAAATATCCAAACTATGAGGGACAGGGTCCCCAGCTTAATCACAATGGTGCAGGAGGCCTAAATCTGGAAGTCCTGTCCTCGAGCCTGGCATTCACGACTTTTGACAAGAGAGAAAGGGGGAATATTGTATATTGCACATCTGTGCTTTGCAGAGGCAACTGTATGTGTTAAAGTGCACCTGCCTCCAATCAGATTCAAATGTCACTAGTAGAATGTCCAAAACACAATTTCTACATTTAGATGTATCAGAAGAAGGTCTAAAGTTTATGGAATTTTTTGTTAGTAATAGATTACTCCTATAGAGAGGCAGGGTACCCTTTTAGATAGATCCAGAGTCACCTTTGGGAGAAGTTGAGTGCCCTTTTCAAGGGGTAAGTTAACTTTTGGAGAGGTCAAGTGCACCAAATGTGCATGGATAGTGCAAACAGATTGGAACTACCAGGAGTTCTGTAAAGCTATCAAGGGAGTGGACAAAGGATCTGCTAGGCTTTTGAAACACGAGGGTGCAGTATTAGTAAAGATCAGAGTATGCTATTTTATTCTGGTTGTTGACAGAGACTTGATGGGTATAAATATCCAATAGGCATAAAGTTGCATAGGTTGGCAAGGATGGGTCATGGGTACTGTGTGGGAGGATGAGGGACCACATGAAGTCAGGGCTGGAGAGCTTTTTATTGCAGCTGGGACAAATGCTGGAGCACAAAAATGGGCTTTTCCCACAATCCACCTGCCTGCCCAGCAGTGCCTGTAACGACTTGTAGATGCTTTCTGGCAGTTGGTGGGGAAAGGCAGCAGTCTCAGTTCCTGCTGACATCCTTGCCCAAAATGAAAACCTGACAGTCTGGGGCACTTTTTCCCAAGTCACGGGAATTCTTTGGCTCGAGAAACTCAGGCCTTGGCCTGTCAAAATAACCACAGAAAAGGTCAAGGATTTAAATTGCCACAGAGTATCCTAAACAAAGAAGAATATCAGCTTTAGCCATCCCAATATTGTTCATAGGGAACTTAAATCCATTGCACAAAAACTGCCTTAAATTCTGCAGCAGTTTTTCAAATTTTAATATATAAGGTTTGTTCACTCTGGACTTCAAAGCTCCCGATATTAACACATGACATGCTTAGGTGAGCTGCTCCTATAGAAACCTGCTAAAAAGGTTTGTGAAGGGAAATTACATCAAGTCCATAAGAACAACAATTTCAGAATTGCTTAGTACTTTGACTTCAGTTGTAGATTGTGCAAAGTGTGAAAAGAGAAAATAGAACTTGAGCCCAGAAATGATGTGAATACCTTGTGAATGCATGTTATTTTCTACAAACTTGAGCCAAAAAATTACTTTCAATCATGAGCATGTCTGAATTGTCAAAGTAAATATCTCATTCTGAATCAGTGCATATCTGTTGATAGCTTTTTGTTCTTTTGTTCTGTTTTGGTGTCCATTTTAAATTTGTTTTCATTTTACCATTGTTGTCCATGCTCAGCCAATATTGAATGTTTTAGAACATTCATTGCTCATTGTTGTGTATTTATTACTGGATCACAGCAACAACATTTTATCCTTAGCTTGGAGGGTTGACTTTAACAGCTGCCTGGAAGATCACACGAGCAGACGATAATCCTGTGAGGTAGTTGTTGCCTGGCAGCTTTTAACTCGTGGAGCTTATTCAAATGCCACTGGCCAACTGCTATCTGGTTTCTGGTGGAATGTGATAGCTGGTTGGTGAAGGGAAATGAAGACTGGGTTGTCCAGAGAATCGTTTCAGAACCAAGGCAAGGCTTCCACCAGTCTGCAATCTCTCTTGGGAAGCGAGTTCCTCATGACTGTTTTGTGTGGGAGCCAGGGACATCAGAGTCCTGGATGGCCATGAGTAAGGAACGTTAACTAATTTCTCTTAGGAGGCCTTGCTGTCCTCCCAACACATTAAGAGAATGGTGTGGGTTTCCCATTTAGGAAGCCTTTAAAATAACATTGGCATTCATGTCTTTATTAATGGAGAGCCCTGTGCCACGTTCACTGTAGCTCCAATGGGACTCATTGGGAACACAGCATGAAATTGAGTAATTCCATTTTAACTGGTTTAACCAGCAATGTGAAAGTTAAACTCCCATCATATTTCTGCTTCTTTGTGATATCCCACTGTAACGAGTGTTGCGAAGGAGAGCAGAAACTGAAGTCCAGATCTTCTGAAATGCAGCCATCATTGTTGGGACACTGCTTTGCTCAGAAACTTACAGTTTTTCTGAAATAAAGTCCTCCGGCACGTCACCCATGGCTACAGATGATACAAATATTTCTGTTAGGGGCCTGCAATTTATCCCCTAACTTTCCACAATGTTCCAGGATACACTTGATTAGTTCCTGGAGATTTATCCACCTAAATATAATTTTTAAGACCTCCAGCAACTCCTCTTCTGTAATGTGGACTGTTTTCAAGACATCACTATTTATTTCCCCGAGTTCCGTAGCATCAGGAGAAGCCTAAGAACTATAGACCTGAGAGTCTGACATCAGTACAATATAATATCCTTTTATTGTCATGTCTGGATAAGTTGTTGGAGGGGATTCTGAGAGAAAGGATTTACATGCATTTGGAGAGGCAAGGATTAGAAATTAGGAATAGTCAGCATGGTTTTGTGCATGGAAAATCATGTCTGTCAAACGTTTTGAGGACATAACCAAAAAGATTGAGGAGGACAGAGCAGTAGATGTTGTCTACATGTACTTCAGTAAAGCCTTTGACACGATTCCGCATGGCAGACTAATTAGTAAAGTTCAATCACATGGGATTCAGGGAGAGCTTGCCAATTGGATACAAAATTGATTTAATGGTAGGAGACAGAGGGTGGTGGTGGATTGTTTTTCGGACTGGACGCCTGTGACCAGTGGTGTTCCACAGGGATCGGTGCTGAGTCCGCGGTTGTTTGTCACTTATGTAAATGATTTGGATGAGAATTTAGGAGGAATGTTCAGTCATTCATACGACATCAAAATTGGTGGTACAGTCAACAGTGAAGAAGGTTATCTAAGATTACAAAGGGATCTTGATCAATTGGGCCAAGGCGGGCAGATGGAGTTTAATTTGGGTAAATGCGAGATTTTGCATTCTGGAGAGCAAACAAGGGCAGGACTTGTACAATTAATGGTAGGGCCCTGGGTAGTGTGGTAAAACAGAGAGACCTAGGGGTTCAGGTGCATAGTTCTTTGAAAGTTGTGACACAGGCAGATGGTGGTTAAGAAGGCATTTAGCACGCTTGCCTTCATTGCTCATTGAGTATAGGAGTTGGAACATTATGTTGCGGTTGTACAGAACGTTGGTGAGGCCAATTTTGGAGTACTGTGTAGATTCTGGTCACCCTGCTCCAGGAAGGATATTATTAAATTGGAGAGGGTTCACAAAAGATTTGCCAGGATGTTGCTGGGACTGGAGGGTTTGAGTTATAAGGAGAGGCTGTATAGGCTGAGACCTTTGTCACTGGAGCTTAGGAGGTTGAGGGGTGATGTTCTATAGGTTTATAAAATCATGAAGGGCATAGACAAGGTGATTGGAAAAGGTCTTTTTCCTAGAGTGCGGGATTTCAAAATTAAGGGCCACATTTTTAAGGTGAGAGGAGAGAGATTTAAAAGGGACCTCAGGGACAACTTTTAAATACAGAGGGTGATTTGTATGTGGAATGCACTGCTAAAGGAAGAGGTAGATGCAGGTATAGTTACAACATTTAAAAGACATTCAGATAAGTACGTGAATAGGAAAAGTTTAAAGGCATATAAGCCAAATGTAGGAAAGTGGGACTATTAATTTGGGAAACTTGATCGGCATGGACAAATTGGACCAAAGGGTTTGTTTCCATGCTGTATGACTTTATAAATTTCCCTGCCTTACATTGTACTGCTCTGCATTTCTTAGCTTGGCTCACAAGAAACATGGAGTGCAGCATCTGTCAAGGAACCTCATCAAAGCAGTGTAGAGTAAAGGGGAAACAGGGCGTGCCTCATTTTTACAGCACTAGCTATCAGACGCTAAATTTAACTGTCGGATTTTTGACTGTTAGCGAATGGACGAGTGAATTGGGAGGTGGGTGAAGTGGCCAGCACGGTTAATTCAAAACAGAAACCGCTGGAGAAACTCTGGCAGCACCTGTACAGAGAGAAAAACAGAGCCAATGTTTTGAGTTTGTCTTTAGAAGTGCGAAGGGCTAGAAAACGAAGGTTGTTCTCAAAAACGGGTGGATTATGAGGAAGTGTAAGGTATTAGGAGAAGTTGGGTAGTATGAGTAAAAAGCTGAGGTAGTTAAGTATCTCCGCTGGATGATGAAGGTAAGTGGATTGTGGGTATTTGAGTGGTTGAGGAGTAACTGCGTAATGGAGGCTACTGCAGTTGGGGCATTAGTTGGGTCATGTCAGGTGGGTGTTTGTCAAGTGGTTGTGGTAAGAGTTGAAGTCATCAGGTCAGGGGCTGGTGTTTGGGTAGTTTGAGATACATTTCTGGGATCAAAAGGGGTGATCAGGGAGCTAGTCAGCACAGAGGTGGTGGTCAGGGAAGGTTGTCCATATTTGTGGGGTCAGGGGCAGACCTTGATTGGGAAGTTGATAGTGGAATTTGGGCTGTGATGGTGAGTGGGAGTTATTGAGGTATCAATTCCTGAATTATCCAGGAATTGGATCTACCTAATAGATTAGGTATTTTCTGTCAATGATTTCCTTGGTGACTATCCAGGTAAGTACTGTGGAAATATCTGAAGTCCCTGATTCTCCCTCAGAGTCAGACATAATTCTGGAGAGTCCCTGGGACCAGGGTATTGCCCACTATAAGTTCAGAGTTCCCGTGAAATTCCCAGACATAGGTAGGTGCAACAGAAGGGTCCTGAGGCACAACTTTGGTCATATGTGTGGTTTCTAATGAACCAGAATACCAGAATTTGAGGGTTTGACACCATTGTTCTGGTTCCTATATGTTATAAATACTCAAACTGCAGATGCAAAACACATCTTCTTCATGTGCATTCCTTGCATCTCTCCATGTGACTGGTGGACTGATATATTGTTTGATAACCACATAACTCTAATGCAAAAACAAATGTGACATTGCAGGAGATACGTTATATATTCAGATATAACAATTAGTTCTTAGTTCTTTACAAATAATATAACAACACAATACCCCTCATTCTTTAAAAAAAACCTTTCTATCAATACAACTGACAACTTGCATGAGTAAAATGAACCCTATTATAGTCTTATATAGATTGCAGCAAAAAACATGATTTATGGTACTGTTTGGTGATAGGATGTTGCATCTCCACATTGTAGGTTTGGGAATAGCTCTCTCAATGGTGAGCTGGCTTGCTGCAGATGCAACATTCTGCTTGTTGCTCCTGATGTACAAACGTGTATGATATTGTTAACGTTGTGTCACTTGTTGGTATGTTGTTGATGTTGTCGTTGGAGATGCCATTGTTGTGTTGATTAGTGAGGTTGTTGGTGTTCTTGAAGGTCCTTTTCCACGTCAAGGTGTAGGTCGTGTATAAACCCTGGTTCTTCTCATTCAGTTACCGGTTTTAGTCTCAAACACGTATGACCTCTAAGTCTCTTTTCACCCACAGCCTTTGCTGGGCTGCAAGTTTTCA
This sequence comes from Rhincodon typus, assembly GCF_021869965.1. Taxonomy (NCBI): domain Eukaryota; kingdom Metazoa; phylum Chordata; class Chondrichthyes; order Orectolobiformes; family Rhincodontidae; genus Rhincodon; species Rhincodon typus. The sequence goes on from NC_063352.1 coordinate 31,620,085, forward strand.
TGACTGGATCCTATACTTGCATTGTACCTCCTTTAACAACTAGTGGTGTTCTTTTCGAAGCATCGACCTCCTCTTTGTTGTAAGTCCAGTGAGTTGTTGTCTTACTGCTTCTTGGTCACTTGGAGAAAGTATCGTGTTGAGATACTCCTGTTAATACAACAGCAGACAATGCTGTGGTCAGCCTGAAGCCGTGTAGATTGAATGACAAGGCGTGGTTTGGATCTTCCTTTATCTGTCTGCATATTTTACAGTTCTCCTGACAAGTCGAATTTGCCAAATAAAAACCAAAAGAACTGTGGATGCTGTAATTCAGGAACAAAAGCAGAAGTTGCTAGAAAAGTTCAGTGGGTCTGGCAGCATCTGTGAAGAAAAAAATCAGAGTTAACGTTTCGGGTCCGATGACCCTTCCTCAAAACAGATCACCGGACCCGAAACATTAACTCTGATTCTTTTTCTTTACAGATGCTGCCAGACCTGCTGAGCTTTTCCAGCAACTTCTGAAATTGAATTTGCCATTCTATACACCGTGGTAAGTCAGGTAATGTAGTGGCAGTACTGTAGGACACTTCACCTAGAGCTTGACCATTCCATCTGTTTCTTCTTTTTCTCTCTTTTCTATTTCTTTTTCCTCTTATTTCTTCTTCCTTCTTGGCCTTGAACTCCCTGCCTCAGCGTAGCCTTGGACTCTCGGCCTTGGACTCCTGGCCTTAGCGCAGACTCAGCGTAGCAGTCTCCCTGCCCAGCTTGGTGCCTCCTGGTCTAGCATGACGGTCTCTCGACCTGGCATGCTGGTCTTTCAGCAGCCTGTGGTGTTCTTTCAGCCCGATGGCCTCAGTGTGGATCTGCGGTCTCGAGGTGATTCCAGAGCAGTCTCCCAGCCTCTAGGTGAAACCTAGCGTGGTCTGGAGTCAAGGCCCAGCGCAGACTGGAAGCTAGGTGCCAGTGTGGACTGGGTTAGAAGGACCATTGTTCTGAACTTTTTATTTCTGTCGTTTTCTAATTTATTTGTATAATCTGCAATGCTGGACTTTTTATTTCTTTATTTTTCGAATTCTTTTTTCCAAAGAACTTGCACTGAAGAATCTGTACCTAGGTACCTTGTGCCTGAGATGGCACCATAAGTGGTAACTTATAAACTTTTCACTATACTCATTTGAGAAGGTCACTTTGGCTGATTTACGTTGAAGATATAGATTCTGAATCAGTTTGGACAATTTGGGCCTGCAAGATACTATTCCTGATTTGTTGAGAACAGATCTCCTATTGTCTGCCACGGTCAGTGTGGTATTTAAATACTGTCATTACCTTTTTGTAGAGCGTACCTTTATCTATCTGGCATACATTGTACATAGAAGCCATTCTTTCAATGTTTTTTTTGCTGATGCTATCCAGTAAACAGATAATCTGGCTCTGAGCTTACACTTCTCCATTCACAAGTAGGCTTCATTTATCTTGTGAAGGAGTTCTTTCTATATCGTTTTGGATCTGATTATTCCAGAACCAGCAAGCATAACATCTTCCAGTGAGGTGTCATCCGTGATATATCGTTTAGCTGGCTATGTTTGCTATCACCTTAACAGATCATCCATCGATCACTAGCTGAGAGTATCTGTAATTCTTCATCTTTGCTGGTCTCATCTCTAATTTGACTCAGTGTCAGTAGTGTTACATCCACTCCCCAATGGGTAATTAGAGTTTTCTACCTCAAGATTTACTGAGGTAAGTTGCTGCTTTTCACAGTTGCTCGACCCAGGATAACAACACTGTCTGTTTCAGTCATGTACAATATGCAGTTAACATCATTCTGTTATTACCATTTCTCTGATTTGGGTTGTCCCTCGTGTCGAACCTCAGTTTGCATCCACCCCCCGCCCATGCCATTACCATGACAATGCTCAGTTTCAAAGTGCCTTTTGTCGGGTGTTCATTCTGTTTCAAATTTTCTGGTAAAACCTTCAACGTTAGGGTTGATGTTACTCTGTACCCCTTAATCAATCTTCAGCCAATGTTAGTGAGCTTACTTTATACCCTGCTCCTGATCATCATAATTTTGTGAATATTTTTTCAGAGAGAAATGTCACATCCAACCATTTCTTGCAGCACTTGGTTTCTTTGTCAATTAGATCCTCACATTCAGCATGGTGGCTCAGTGGTTAGCACTGCTGCCTCACAGCGCCAGGGACCCGGGTTTGATTCCACCCTTGGATCTGTGTGGAATTTGCACATTGTCCCTGTGTCTGTCTGGGTTTCCTCCCACAGTCCAAAGATGTGCAGGCTAGGTGGATTGGCCATGCAAAATGCCCGTAGTGTTCAGGGATGTGTAGATGAGGTGGGTTATAGGGGGATGGGTCGAGGTGAGATGCTGTGAGGGCCGGTGTGCACTTGTTGGGCTGAAGGGCCTGTTTCCATGCTGTAGGGATTCTATGATTCATCAACCACCTTGGTGTGTTACGGATATTTTGGTTTCTTTTACTTCTCATTCTCACATTCTGTGTGAAGGAATTATTGACATTATTGCTACATCAGGCCTTGAAACTCATTTCAGTAAATCCTATGATGTGAATTTGATGGGAAATATGTACTGATTTATCTTCAAAATTTTGCATGAGTTTCTGCTGTTTTCTACATTCAGCTCCCAGCTTCAAACACATTTAATCCTTTCTCTCCTGGCAACAAAGAGGATGTAACTAAACTTTTCTTCTTCATTGGTGCATTTTGGAAAGCTACTGAATGCCAATCAGAACTCAACTACTCAAATGTACTATGAACTGTGAGCTTCCCAATTTTCTATAAATGTTTCTTTAAGCAAGGGCAGCCATTTTGTTTTGTCCAATTCACTCAGTTTTACTTTCATTGGACAGCACAAATTCAGGTTGATTTTTCAAACTAATTGAGGATCAGATTTCTTTGATGTTTGTATTTTTACTCAAAGGTACCCTCTGCCACCAGGTAATATTTTCTGCTTCCTATAAATTAGAAATACTCACATTTTAGGCTCAAAATGATGGAGCTTCATTGAGTCTATTTTACACATCTCCCAATGCACCAGATAGAACAATACATTGGTACTTGGCAATGCGACTGCAATGCGACAGTGAATATGATACTCCAGAAATATATATATTCACCTAACAATTAGTTTGTAACTTTTACTTAATGACTAAAGTAACTACCAAAATGTCAGTATTTCTGAATATTCTGAATTTTTTTTTGACATGAAGGAAAAAAAGTGATTAGCGTCATAAAGAGATTGAACAGAATAGAAATGGAATCATTTCATGATTCTGGCATTCTTAGAGAAGAATTGTTTATTCCTTATAAAACATATTTGAATCAAATTTACAGATGTAAGTTGATAACCAGTTCTGGTCAGAGGATTCTGTTTCGAGAGACTGAATGTTAAAAGCCCACCAAATGGAATATTTTAAAAATCATGTGTATGCTAAAAATACCAATAAATATCATGTGCTTCTACTTACGATGCAGTGCTGCCATGACCCTCGGAGCTTCAATTGTTTCTTTCCTATGCAGTCACAGCCAAATACTGTGAGTCCACTTCCCCGACGCTAACTTTTGTTCATAAAAATACAGGTTGGAGATTGATGGTCTAGTTCCTTTTTATTGGACTTGCATTTTTCTGATAAGGACCTGTGTAAAAACTTTCCCTGTGTGTTTCAGAGATGTGCAGGCAGTCCAGAACGTACCATGAAGGGGGCAAACATGTTGTGCACAAAATCACTGAGATGTGCACACGTGTTGTCAAATGGCAATCTTAAAAGAGCCTGTGCAATGCCAAATGGACCATATATAGTGCTGGGAAACTACAGGGAACATTAATGTGTCAGTGGGATTTTAATTGTTTTTAACACGAGACAAAAATGAAATTAAAATTTGGTCAACAAAAAAAAGCTCAAAAAACCCAGGCTTGAATTTAGTGATGGCAGCATGAGTCCTGCCTCCTGTTGCTTCTTCATAGAAGGGCACACTATTGCGAGGGAATCAGGCAGTTACCTGGACAGCATCGGGCCTCAAACTGAATTGAGGCCTCAATAGGGTGGGAATCTCACCCATGAGGTGCTGCCCAGAGTCCAACAGTTGTACAGTACAGACAATGGTCTGGGAGAAGGAGTTGCTGTCATTGCTACAATGGGAACCGCCCAGGGATCAGCATCCTCTGGAGACAAGTAAGTGGGCTAGGATGGGGCTGTCAGAGAAGAGGCTCAATCTAGAAGAAGGGGATTAGCATCAAGGGCAGGGAGTTGGCTTCTCCTTCCCAATGCTAGGTTCCTGACTCAGGCACAGAGTTCTTTTGAATGCTGGACTTTGTCCTAGGAGGCTGTAGGAAAACATGACAGACATGCTGCATGGCCTTTCTGAACAGTGAGTTGCCCAACTCATCCACCAGCTGCTGGTCGAACAACTGAAGGATTTCAATGGGTGTGTGGGCAGGAGGGCCATCTGTGGCCTAAGTGAACTGGAGGGAGGTGGGAAGGTGACAGCAACTCCAGCCCACACCCTCCCACCCAATCATGTCACCTACCCTTAACCTTTGACCTTTCCTCGGGAGTAGGGAGGTGAAGGGGATTTGGCACAAATTGCTCAAAGCAATAATTGTATTCAGTTTTCATTGTACTTACCAAAGATGTTGAATTCATATACAGGTGCTATTTGTGCAAGATTTTGTTATTGGTATCTGATTTGTCGCCCAATAACATTAGTCTAGAATTAGTTGATGCTTGACATCTATATTTGATTGTCATTGCTACAAAAGTGAGCACTTTTAAACTCAGCCTTGGGTGTGAGAATGAGAGAAGATAAACCACAACTAGGATTTTCCAATTTATTTTGTGCATTAGGTGGTGACTAGCATGTTGAGAGAGCTCACCAAATTGCCCTCCATTAGGTGAGGGCATTGCTCATTAAGAGCGGAGAAGTGAGCGAGGGCGAATTTTCCTCCCTATTAGGAACGAAAACAGAAGTTTCTGGAAAAGCTCAGCAGGTCTGGCAGCATCTATGAAGAGAAAATCAGAGTTAATGTTTCGGGTCCGGTGACGCTTCCTTGGTTCTGTTCTCAGTTCTGAGGAAGGGTCACCGGACCCAAAACATTAACTCTGATTTTCACTTCACAGATGCTGCCAGGCCTGCTCAGCTTTTCCAGAAACTTCTGTTTTTATTCCTGATTTACAACATCCACAGTTCTTTTGCTTTTTTCCCCCCTCCCTATTAGGTTCTTGACACCGACGACCTGGGGGACCATAAGGCTGGCAGCTTCTAGGTCCTAAAGTCCATCAGTCAAATGCTACTCAGAGCTGATTTAGCCCCAAGAAGGTTTTTATCTTTAACCTTTTTGTCATGAGGTCCAGGTCATGGATGAGGGAGTTCAAGTAGACTGGAGACAAGGCCTGGGGTGTGGTTGTCAGAGGCTGCCCCTTTGTCCCATATCCTTGCCTCGGAATTCCTCCAGATTGGGACAACTTCAGGCAGTTTGCCATATGATTTCTCACTGAGGAATCGAGCTATCTTTCCTCCCTACAAATAAAGCAGGTCATTGGAAAAGTGGCAATTGATGACCCTTAAGTTGCCATTAATTGACCACTTAAAGGCTTTAATTGCTGACAAGTCAAGGAAGTCACATGTGAACCTCTTCATTCAGTATTTAATTGGAAAGGTGGCAAGAAGGGGTAAGTATCTTTCCAGAACAAACTTGTCCAATCATTTCCTCCTCTTGCCAGTTCCTCTGCTACCTCTGAGGAGGCAAAGGATCCACACTTTCTCGATTTTGTGTGAAAAGTAAAACGCCAATATTGTTCAGAGATAGCAAGAACTGCAGATGCTGGAGTCAGAGATAACACAGCACGGAGTTGGAGGAACACAGCAGGCCAGGCAGCATCGGAGGAGCAGGAAAGTTGATGTTTTGGGTTGGGACTCAGAAAAAAAGTATCATTGTTTATTCTGTTGAGTTGAGAAAAGCACAGTAAATTATATTACAAGCTTATAACTTCACAATGGGAAGAGGCAACTAATGATTGTTAATTCCATGCTTTAGAAAGTATATGCTTAAATAAAGGGATATTTGAATGACTCCAAAAAAGTTAATTTGTCAGGTCAAAAAGCCATGAATTTAAATCACAAATACATTTAAAGCTTTTTTAGAAACATTCATAAAGGTGTGACTGGGTCTAAATTTGGATTTGTCCAAGTGTATTAAATCTACTAATGTAAGCAGATATGATGATGCCTAAATGAACCTCATTGTCGTGTTTTCTCAACTTAAATGCCAAGCCTTTCACAGGAATGCAATCCATCATTAACTTAATCAGGGATCACTTTGGCTACTTGCCAGTTCACTGATTATTAATACAAGCTTTATGTAGCGAAATATATTTTGTTTTGGCTAATAATCTAGTGGAAACTGTATTATATCATAGCATTATTCTATTTAATGGGTTGGTTGATGAACTTCAAAACTGGCTAATAAATTTTCTGATTGGCTAACTTTATGACCACTAATGAAATAAAGCTTCCCTATCTATTCTTGCTTTAATGTATTTGCAGTCAAACAGAAAGAATTTATTATTGTTTTGCATTTATGAACTGGCTATTGAAATAAGAAATTTGAATACATTTTGTGAGGGACATTTGATAGTAGAAATGAAGGGTTTTTTTTTTCTAGTTTGCCCTAAAAGCAGGAATCACTTCCAAGTTGAGTACAACAAAGGATAAACCCAGGGCAATAATTAGGTGCAGACTGATGTTCTGGGACAGGAGTTCAAATCTAACCATTGGCAGATGCTGGAATTTGAATTCAATTATTAAATAAATCTGGAATTAAGCTTAGCTTAGTCATAATGCTTACCACAATTGTCACAACAAACCCATGTGGTTCACTAATGTCCTTTAGAGAAGGAAGTTTTCTGTTCCCAACCTGGTTTTGACTGTATTGACTCCAGACCGACAACAGTATGGTTGGCTCGTAACTGCTGTCTGAATTGGCCTTAGCAAGCCACTCAGTTCAAGGGCAGTTAGGATAATGGCATCACTGGGAGGTCAGCATCATCATGAAAGAACATAGAGGGAAAAAAAAAGGTTGGGACAAGCTGTTTTAGACAGTATTTTATTAAAAATTAATCGTATCTCGGGTGGAACCGGGGTTAATCCAATCTTCTGCTGTGACTTGAGCAGAGAAACAGTGGAGATGGAAAAACATAAAACTTTCACCCTTGTTTATGTGAAACCACCTTTGGGGGGGTCACAAAACCGAGACTTACTTTATGCACTATTTTAAAACTTGCCATTATTTGGAAAATGGATGAGATCAGACTTTCTGCCAGAATACTAATAACAAATCCAAGCATGAGAAATGAAAGGAACTGGCTTAGTCATAGAAAACAGAGAGTAGCAGTGGATAGGGTGATTTTCAGATTGGAAGTCTGTGACCAGTGATGTTCCACAGGGATCAGTGCTGGAACCCCTATTGTTTGTTATATGCGTTGATTTGGAGGAGAATGTAGGTGGCCTGATTAGTGAGCTTGCGAGTGACAAAGATTGAAGGAGCTGCGGATAATGAGGAGGATTTCCAGACGACACAGCAGGATATAAATAGGCTGGAGATTTGGGTGGAGAAATGGCAGATGGAATTTAATCTGGACAAATGTGAAATTGTGCATTTTGTGTGATCTAATACAGGAGGAAGTATATAGTAAATGGCAGAACACTTAACAGCATCAACGTACTGAGGGACCCCAGAATACAGGCCACAGTTTCCTGACAATGGCAACACAAGTGGATGAGGTGGTCAGGAAGGCATATGGCATGCTTGCCTACGTAGAGTATAGAGTATAAAAATTGGAAAGTCATGTTGCAGCTGTATAAAACTTTAGTTCAGCCATATTTGAAATATTGCGTACAGTGCTAGTCATCAACCTACTAGAAGAATGTGGAGGCTTTGGAGAGGGTGTAGAAAAGATTTACGAGTGTTGCCTGGTTTGGAGGGTATTAGCTGTGAGGAAAGGTTTGACATGCTTGGATTATTTTCCCTTGAACATCGAAGGATGGGGGGGCGCAACCTGATTGAAGTTTACAAAATTGAGAGGCACAGATAAAATGGATAGTCAGGTATTTTTCGTGGATTAGAAATGTCAATTACTAGGGGACATAGATTTAAAGTAAGAGGGGATAAATTTAAAGGAGATACTAGAGACAAGGTTTTTTTTTTACGTGCATGGAATGTGCTGCCTGAGGAGGTGGTGGGGGCAGATACCATAGTAACATTTCAGATGCATCTTGACAAATATATAAAAGGAAGTGAATCGAGAGATATAAACAGCATAGAGGCAAAAGGTTTTTACTTTAGAAAGGCATCATGGCTCGCCACATTTTTGGTGGCCCAAAGGGCCTGTTCCTGTGCTATGTTGTTCTTTGTTCAAATTTTTCAGGACTGTCAGTAATTTTCTCTATTAACTCAATGGCAGGAATTTATGCACCTTAAGGTGAAAGTATGAATAGCCAAAAATCCTGCTTTCTTTAAACAGCTATGAGAGAGGCAGAGCTGTAATTTCATCCTTCTGGGCAGAATTTATGTCCCACTTTAAGAGCAGAAAAGTTAATTGTTGGAAATAATTGTATCAAAAATAAAATATTCACAATCTCTAGTCTTAAGCACTAAAATAAAAAATTTAAGGAGTTGCGTTTAATGATTTGGGATTGCTGGATTGCCAGGGCTGAGTTACTTAAAATAATCACTATCTAAAGAATGCGAGACAGTGGTTGCAGTATTTTTTGATTTGCTGTTCTGTAAATTTCACATTGAATGTATCAAAGTCATGTTAATGTAACAGTGTCCAAGGATGATGACTAACTTGAATGCTCTGATATATTTTAATGATAAGAAATGGTTTAAAATGCAGGGCCAATGAGATTTTTAAAAAGTAAAGCGGAAGTTTATTTCATGATTATAACCCTATCGAGTAAAACAGGTCAACTGGCTAGCCCCAGTATGAAGCATATAGAGTTTGTGTGACAGGATCTTCAGATTACTCCTGTTTTCCAGAATGTATTCATTTTTGAGTCTTACACAACAAAAAGAGTAGCAACCTTTTTGGTTTCATGGTCATTATCTATTTGACAGCTTGTCAGCCTGATGCTTGTAATTCTAGGTCAACTCACGTGCTTGGTTAAATGTGACTGAGTGCAAAATGTGACAAGATTAAACAGGGAAAGGATGAAATCTGAATGGAGAAACTGCAGTTTGAATCTTTCAATATACTTTCCAGTTGAGATGGTTTGAACACGTCTTATGTAATGATCAGCAGTTGAAAACTAATGATGGTTTTGACTAAAATGCTTAAGAATAACCTTTGTTGTCAGGAAAGATTGGTGGTTCTTTTCTAAGGTCCACACTGGATGTCAAGCATGTTCCAAAGCTCTGAGTCATGAAAGTGATCCACAGTTTAGATTCCTAGATTGCCAGCTTTATTTGGGACTAACAAACTCATGGTCATGTGGATGACTAAACCTGGTAAAGTTAAGTAACGTTTTTCATTTTTCTCACATTGCATTTTATTGAGTTTTACAATAATCTAGTTTTTCAAAAGCTTCAATTACTGTAGCGTGGCTACAAACTGCATTTGAAGCCAAGAGAAACTAAGTCCTGACAAAGGGTTTTAGTGCGAAACCATGATCGTCCCTGCTCTTCGGATGCTGTCGGATCTGCTGCACTTTTCCAGCTCCACATTTATTGACTTTAACTTCCAGCATCTGCAGTCCTTATGGTCTCTAAGAAGTTCATGAGTTGTTCATTTGAAATTACCTACCCAAAGTCCTTTGCTTCTAACTGTGAGTTCATCTTTGATTCCTTGTTAATGATACAGCCCTACTGATCGTATTGATAACATTCCTGCTGTGTTCCAGCAAGAGCTGGGAAGTCAGCATTGACCCCACCTCTGCTCAGGTTTTAATGTAAGTTAAGGAAGGTGTAAGAACAAAGGTATTAAATTTCTAGCATTAGAAAGTTGGCTTTGCAATCCTTAGTTACACTTAAAATTACAATTATAATAGTAATAATTCTCTGACCAGTCAATAACTGGCTACACTCTTTTGTCAAAGTAAAAATGTTGTGTTGGAGAATGACTTTTAACAGGGAAGTGAAGTCGTACTGAGTTTAATTACGTTGTGATTAAAGATATCTTCCTGTTTAATGTCATGAGTATGTTTTTGAAATTTGAGATGAAATCGCTACCTCAATGTTCTTATACAGTAATTTTAAATGAAGTGGGGGTATGGTATGGCTGGTGATAGGTTTGAGAATATGCTTATTAAATTCAGAATTTTTGAGAATGTCTGTCATGAGTGTGATAGTGTCACAGAATCATACAGCAAGGAAACAAACTCTTTAGCCCAACTTGTTCATGCTGACCAGATTTCCTAAACTGAACTAGTCCCATTTGCCTGTAGTTGGTCTAAACCTTTCCTATGCATGTACCTGTCCAAATGTTTTTTAAATGTCGTAATTATACCCACCTCTACCACTTCTTCTGACAGCTCATTCCATATACGCACTACCTTCTGTGTGAAAAAGTTGCCTTCATGTCCCTTTTTTAAAATCTTTCCTGTCTTGCCTTAAATCTATGCCATCTAGTTTTAGACTCCCCTATCCTGGGGAAAATACCTTGGCTATTTACCTCATCTATGGCCCTCATGATATAATAAATCTCTGTAAGGTCACACCTCAGCCTGCTATGCTCCAGGAATGAAAGTCCCAGCCTATCCAGCTTCTCCTTATAACTCAAACCTCCCAGTCTCAGCAACATTCATGTAAATCATTTTTGCGCCTTTTCCAGTTTAATAGCATCCTTCCTAGAGTTGGGCAGCCAGAATTGTACACAGTACTCAAAATGTGGCCCTATTAATGTCTTGTATAGCTGTAACGTGATGTCCCAACTCCTGTACTCAATGCACTGACCGATTGAAGGCAAGCGTGCCAAATGCCGCCTTCATCATCCTGTCTACATATGAAGGCGCTTTCAAGGAACTATGTACCTGCACCCCTAGCTCTCTCTGTTTGACAACATTGATAAAATTGTGTTTTTTTTTGTAATCCAACACGTAATTTTGAAATGATTTTGCTGTGTAGCAATGTGTGCACTGTTTTTGTTTTATATCATAAATGTGGGAATTGTGTTTTATGTTGATACATTCATTTAGGAATGTTTCAAGATATTCTCACGTATGACAGTAGACCTTTACAACTGCTCTTTTCCAGATGGCACGTAATATATTTGGGTATCATTGTGGCACAAGATATTGAAAGGATTTTTTTCCGTGGCCCATGTTGAGTTAACAGTTTTGCAAATAAGATAGGTTCCAGTTTTAAAATAATCTGTGAAGGTAAATAGAAGGACATTTAGAATTTGTATGTTAAAATATGGGAAATTTTACCAGAGTAGCTTAATATGTTTAGCTATCAAAACATAGTGCGGCTGTTTAAAGTAACTTGCATTTGCTAAAATAGGCTCCCGTCCAATGCTTACAGGTATATATATCTCAAGACAAGTGTATCCATAAAAAGCAGGACAAAAATAGCCAATTACCTCTCCATCAATGTACTCTCTCACACATCAACAATGTGAAGCAAAATATCATCGACAGTGCTACCAACAGGCATTTTAGAATCATCGAACCCCTACATTGTGGAAAGAGACCCTTAAGCCATGGCTTCTGCAACAATCCTCTGAAGAACATCCCACCCAAGCATAGCCCTGTATTCTGTTTCCATAACCCCACATTTACCATGGCCAATCCACCTAGCTTACACATCCTGGACACTATGGACCATTTAATATGACCAATCCACCTAACAGCTCATCTTTGGACTATGGAAGGAAACCCGAGGCCCCTGACAGAAACCCACACAGCCACAGGGAGCATATGCAAATTCCGCACAGACACACTGTCACCCAAGTACGGAATCAAACCCAGGTCCCTGGCTCTGCGAGGCTGCTAACCATCGAGCCACCATGTCACCCAATTATTCAGTAATAAACAGCTCATTGTTACCCAGGTTGGGCTCCACCAGTGCCACTCAGCTCCTGACCTCATTAAGCTTTGACCCAAACATGGATAAAAGAACTGAATTCCAGAGATGAGGTGAGAGTGACTGGTCTTGATATCAAGGAGCCCTGGCAAAGTTAAGTCAGTGGAAATTTGGGATGAAATTGTCTGTGCTGGTTGGAATAATATTTAGAACAAATGAATATGGTTGTGATTGTTGGGGAAACTCTCAGTCCCAGGACATATCTGGGTTCAAACACCTTCAGCTACTTCATTAATCATGTTCCCTCCATCATAAAATCAGAACAGGGGACATGTGTTGATGCCCCTATCCATATAGAGCAAGATCAGGTCAACATTCAGGCTTCAGCTGATAACTGGCAAGTAATTTTTATGACATGCAGTGCCAGACAATGGTCATTTCCAAGAAGAGAGGATCTAATCATCTCCCTTTTATTGTCAAAGGCATTATCATGACTGAATTTTCCACTATCAATATTCTGACGGCTACCATTTACCAGAAATTGAAACTATTTATGTGGAGCAGCCATATAAATAGTGTTTAGATAAATGGATCATGAGCCTATTAATTACAAAGTGAGTAACTTGCTTCTCAAAATTTGTCCACCATCTTCAAGGCATAGGTTAGGAGCGTGATGGAATACTTGCAGCTTGTCTGGAGGCATGCAGCTCCAGCAACATTCAAGAAACTTGACACAATCTAGGACAACATATTTATTGGCATCCACCACCTTCAACATTTACTGCCTCCACAGCTTTGAGGTAGAGGGTTCCAGACATACACTACCACTAGATGAAAAATTCCTCTTCATCTTAGTTTTAAATGAGTGTCTCCTTACTCTGTAACCATGTACCCTAGTTTGTGATTCAATCTTCTCAACCTCTCCTCTGTCAAGCCCCTCAGAATCTTGAATGGATCATCCCTTATTCTTCTAAAATCTAATGAATAACAGCTTGGTCTGGTTAATACTGTACTGGTATCTTTATCCTTCTGTTTGGAGAGAGCTGACCATTGATCAATTTTTTTCACTCGTAAAAGACCATATAGCTCACTGGATGTCACTGGATACATTTCAGTACACATATCCTTTCCTTGTGCTGTAAGATGTACAGATTATAACAGTGGGTTCTTATTGTTAACATTGGTTATGTAACAATGTCCGTATTTCTCCAGCACTGTCAATATAATACATCCATAGACTGTGGTCAAAAAGAGTCATTAATTAGTGAAGAACTTTTAGCCATAAAATCTCTCTGCCTGTTTATGGCGCCTTGATAGACTATGAATAGCAGAACTGATTGTTACCTGCCTGTCCTTTTCAAGCACAAAATGTATGCTACAGGACCGATTGCAAAATGACTGACTATGTTTCAAGAGTGCTCTTATCTGCTAAATGCTTTTGGAACAACCTGAAGTTGCGATAGGCACTACATAAATGCAAGTCTTTTCTTTCCTTAAAGAAGGAATTGATGGAGATGCTTTAATATACAATGATAAATAATGCAGTAAGTTAAAAAGATATGAGTAATCTCAAAAACATGATCAAGGAGAAATGGTCAGTTGAACTTTTTTTTATGTAGCATGCCATTGTATGCAGTTGCTAAATGTTGATAAATGATTAACCAATTTACTAAAACTGACATTTCAATCTGAACAGCGATATGGAAGCAGAGAATGAAAGAGTTTCATGCAAAGTATAAAGTTGAATGAGACTTCAATTTGAATCAAATGTCTAGAGTTCACAACATTTGTAATTGGTTGATTAAAGCATATTAAAAACTACCTCCATACTTTTAGTTCTGAAGAAGGAAGGGACACAGGATTCAAAACACAACAAATCTTTTCTCTCCACAGATGCTGCCAGACCTGCTGAGCTTCTCCAGCAATTTCTATTTTTGTTTATTTCAGATCTCCATCATCCATCGTTCTTTGGTTTATCATACTGATACTTTGCTGAATGTAACCAGAACAATCAGCTGCCTTATTCGCTGTAGAAAGTACGGTTCCTGAATTTTCAAACATTGTCCATTGTATTGAACTGTATTAACTGAATTTTAATCTTTTGAATGTTGATCACTGAATTTAAAATTGTCCCCACAATTTTCTTCCCACCTTCTTGGGACTAACATAAGCTGGGGTTTGAACATCTGGGGGTGATGGCATCATATGGCCATTCGAGTTATTGTTATTTAGTGATGTAACATTCATTGCTATGTGGGAAGAAATAAATCTCCTCATTTCTGTAATAAATTGGTAACCACTTTTAATTGCATGTTTTGCGCAGTATTTCATTGAAGGGCAGGGATGGCATAGGAGCAAGGACCACATCTGGAATATTGTGTGTAGTTTTAGTCTCCTTATCTGAAAGAATAGTGTGAGTGTGAGTGATCACCAGACTGATTCCTACAATGATGCGGCCAACACATGCGGCAAGGTTGAATCATAGAATCCCTATAGTGCAGAAGCAGGCCATTTGGCCCAGACTGACTCTCCAAAGATCATGCCACCCAGACCCACCCCATCCCTGTTATCCTGCATTTCCCATGGCTAATCCACCTAGCCGACACATCCCTGGATACCGTGGACAACTTAGCATGATCAATCCACCTAACCTGTACATCTTAGGACTATGGGAGGAAACCGGACCACATGGAGGAAACCCACGCAGACACAAGGAGAACGTGCAAACTCCACACAGACAGTCACCTGAGGGTGGAATTGAACCCAGGCCCCCGCCACTGTAAGGCAACATTGCTAACCCCTGAGCCACTGTGCTGCCCCAGATTTGATTAGGATTATATTCACTGGCAATCAAAGAATGAGGGGCTAATCTCAGAACTTTATAGGACCAGACAGGACCAGACGCAGGAAGGCTGTTTCCCAATAGAGGAGCATCCAGAGCCGGGAGTCATTGTCTAAGGAAACAGGGGAAATAATTTAAGACTGACGTTAGGAGAATTTTCTTCACCCAGAGAGTGGTGAGCTTGTGGAATTTTCTACCACGGACAAAATCAAGGCAAAACCATTGTAGAATTTCATGAAAGAGTTGGACGTAGCACTTGGGACTATGGAGATCAAACGACATGGAGGAAAAACAAGAACAGGCTAGCGAGTTAGATAATCAGCCACGACCATAATGAATGGTGGAGCAGGTTCAAAAGGACAATTGGCCTACTCCTACTCATATTTTCTATGGAAGTGACTACCCTTCAATTGAAAGGCAGGATTGTGAATGGTAACAGGCCTCGGCATTGAACCTCAACCTGTCCTCAATCATTTTCAAATCGATTTATTTGGAACAGCTGAGGTGGAATTCCTGCAAGGCTTCCAGCCTTGTGCTACTGCGTCCCAAAGTCACCTGTGGCCATTATTAAAGTGAGAACTTTCCTGAACTTCTATAACTCAGTAAACTGCAGTTATGGAGCAAACGGAGATGCAGGATGCTGAGTTTCCTTATTTAAACTATCAATTATGATATATTTCAATTGCTAATGTGTAAAAATTCATTATTGTGCAACCAGGCAGCAGAGATGATTCACTTCCATTGTTCCACTTTCCTCGTTTTGTTGTGTTTGTTATATCTTTGATCGTCTTATTTTTAGGAAGTTAGAGACTTGGGATTTCTGCTTAACACTTCTGCAGAATTCATACTGGAACATGCCTTGAAAAGATATGGAGTAACATCTCGGTGCCCATGTTATTACTTTTTCATCTCGCCTTGTAAGCAATGGCTTTGCCTGCCCAGGACAACGCTGCTGCAAATTGTAGCCAGTTCTGTTGGAACTCACCAGCATAGCCTGCATTCTGTCATTTTGTGGAATAATGTTTGAAAAAGTAGCCAACTGCAGCTTTGGTAAATCTTGCAGAATTAGTGGAAAATACATGGTCTGAAATTGTTGCTCCAATCAAGAGCAATAAATGAGCAGATCAGCTTCATCAGGCCAGAGTACAGTTGTAAAGAATTCAACCTTTGTCTTTTTTTTAAAAATCACAACAGTGAGTTGTAATTGAATGTTCTGACTGTCTCCCGTGTTATGTGGGAAGTCATTGAGAAAGTCCCAAGCATCTTCAGGCATTAAGTGACATAACGTCACTCTCACCCCAGAAGACAACAGGGCTGCTGTCTCATCAGAGAGAGACAAAAAATGTTGGTGGGTTTAATCGGAGTGTTACCACATTTCAGGCGAGGGGAAAGGGATGGGATTGAGAAGGTGGGACCCTTCATGGTCACCTCAGCCAATGCAGAGATTGAACCATGCTGATATCACTTTGCATTGCAAACAAGCCATCCAGCCAACTGAGCTGGAATTTAATGAACAGTTGGCTTAACAATACAACCACTGCTGATTGTTGCATGTCTCTATCTGGTTTACTAATGTTCTTCAGGGAAGGAAATCCACCATTTTTACCTGGTCTGGCCTACATGTGATTACAGATTCATGGCAATGTGTTTGATTCTTAATTAGCGATGGGCATTAAAAATGCTGGCCTAGCCAGCAATGCCTATATCCTGAGAACAGATAAGGAAAGACGTGAGTTGCAGATGCACTTTAGTATATTAAACCATAAAGATGACCTCTTTCCCAAGATTTTGTTTGTAGGTAAAGGTTTCACTACTTTTGCGTCAGTGGAACAGAATCCCAAAGTATTTTGGTCCTGTAGTGACTTACAATGCTAGGCCAGCCCGGGTCTTATTGAATAAAAGATTTCACAAAAATAGTAAAGTTTATAACATCAAAAATAAGTAAAATTTTTCAAGATGCTGCATCAGTGCAATAGCTTTGTTGCAAAATATGCAAACAAGAACATCTCGGTTGATTTGACTCTCAAAGCAGACAAGTTACAACTGTGAATAGCAACATTGTTGATATTGACTGTGCAGTTATTTCACTTCCAAATTACATCAGTTGCCAGGTTCTTTAAGTTACTTAAGAAATAATGCTGTTACTACTTTTCACATTTTTACAGATCTGAACTGAACTGTATAAAGTAATAAAATACTTGAAGATGTTTTCAACAAATGGCATTTGACTATCTGATTTTTATATGACCTATGGATGGTCTTATATTGGTGACATGACCTTTAGACCTGCTGTTAGTCACATCGTATCATCTTCTAATGCATTAACAGCCAACCGAGACTTGAACAATTTATCTCAAGGTCCTTGAGATAGTAGGAACTGCAGATGCTGGAGAATCTGAGATAACAAGGTGTAGAGCTGGATGAACACAGCAGGTCAAGCAGCATCAGAGGAGCAGGAAGGCTGACGTTTCGGGCCTCAACCCTTCTTCAGAAATGGGCTGAAATCAGCATTTCTGAAGAAGGGTCTAGGCCCGAAACGGCAGCCTTCCTGCTCCTCTGATATCTCAAGGTCTTTGACTGCTCTTTGGCAGTTACATGTTACAGTGTGTTCCACATCCTTTTTATTCACCCATTATGAAAGTTGCCTTTTTGCCACATTTTAAACTACCAAGAGATATATAAGAGCACCTCCCGTCTCACTGGTTATTTGGAAAATTTTGTTTATCTGACAAAGAGCCTAATATTCTGATAAGAAAGCTTTGGTGGTTTAGACCTTGGGAAATTCAGGTACAAATTGGTGAGTGCTTTGTGCCCAAAGTAGGAGGCATCCAGAAGGATGAACAAAAACTAGTATCAATGGGAATGAAGGGGAAAGCTCTTTTCTGGTTGGGGTCATACCTGGCACACAGGAAGATAGTTGTGATCGTTGGAGGTTAGTGATCTCAGTTCCAAGACATCTCTGCAGGAGTTCCTCAGGGTAGTGTACCAGATCCAACCATCTTCAGCTGCTTCATCAATGACCTTCCTTCCATTGTAAGGTTAGAAGTGGGAATATTTGCTGATGTTCAGTGCCATTCACAACTCCTCGGATCCTGAAGCAGCAACACCTGGACAATATCGCAAGTAATGTTCATGTGACATAAATGTCATTCTGACCATCTTCAATAAGAGACATTTCTAACCACCACCCCTTGACATTCAATGGTTTTGCCATCACTTAATACCCCACTACCAACATCCAAGGGGATTAACATTGATAAAAAACTCAAGTGGACTCGGCCTATAATTTACAGTGCCTATAAGAGCAGGTCAGAGGCTAGGAGTACTTTAGCTTATAACTCACTACCTGACTCCCCAAAGCCTGTACATCATTTGAAAAGCACAGATCAGGAGTGTAACGGAAAACTCCTCACTTGCCTAGATGAGTGATGTTCCAACAACATTCAAAAAGCTTGACACCATCCAGGACAAAGCAGCTTGATGGATTGTTTGTGGATGTGGTGTCATTCAGTGTCACTCCACCACCAACACACAATAGCAGCGGTATGTACTCTCTGTAAAACTCACTACAGAAATTTGCCAACGATCTTGAGACAGCACCTTCCAAAGCCGCAACCATTTCCGTCTAGAAGGACAAGAGAACACCAGCACCTGCTAGTTCCCTCTCCAAGCCACTCACCATCCCGATTTGGAAATTTATCGCCGTTCCTTCACTGTCGCTGGGTTAAAACCCTGGAATTCCCTCCTTAAAAGACATTGTTGGTCTTCCTACAGCACATGGACTACAGCGGTTCAAGAAGACAGTTCATCATCACCTTCTCAAAGGCAACTAGGGATGGGGGAGAAAAGAACATTGATGCAGTCAGCGATGCCTACATCCTATGAGTGAATGTAATTTTTAAAAAATGGGCTGCAACCTGGACAGCTAAGATTCACTCAACTTTGGAGCTCCTTTTAATAATAGCGAGCTGCTGGAGCACCTCCAAGGTCTCAGAGCACATATTGACTTTTTGCCACAGGCACTAGCCTTCAAGGGAGTCTTAGGATGAACAAACAGATAAAAATGTGAGGTTGCTGAGTGCATACCTTGAGTAGCTCTCTCCAGTGCTGTGCATCTGGGAGGAATACAACCAACTCCAAAGGAGAAGTGAAACATAATCTTATTCACATTTTTTAGTGGCCTCCAGCAGGCCATTTAAGAAGTACAAATTCAGCTGTCATAGAACTGGTAAAAATAATCGTAACTTGGCAGAAATGTCCCGAAACAGACGAAGGAATTCAATTTGCATATTTAAGCTGATCCGATACCACTCCTAATGGTTGCTAAGGATAAGTAAAATCAGTGAAGACCAACATGTCTCTGGCAGATGTCAACACCTCATACCTAGATTTGGGAAATATTGAATCCATAAACAAGCAAAAATATTAATTTCTACTCCATTATCTCTCACTCATTACAATGTGAAATAAAGGTCACTCTCCAAAACTTTGCAATTACAGTTGATTTGTCTGTATCATGGCTCATTTTAAAATGATAACACTAAGTAATTTTGAGCAAATTTCTGCAGAGCTCATACACAGTAAATGCAGGAACATGTTAAAGCTGAAGACACTTTCATTAAGGCAATGTAATGGAGAATAAATTATCAATTTGATAAGTAGGCATTAATGAGCCATTTGCAATGAGAAAAGTATCCACACTAGATAGCATAATTAAACTGATGGGGCCTTGTAATGTAGTAGGATCACTTCTTTTGTAAAACGCTTTAGTGAAAAGTAACTTATTACAAAAAAACTGCTTCATAAAAATCAGTAGTTCGGATTTCAGAACAATGAACCACTTGAGCTGTTCAATGTAGGTTGCCAGTAGCAGTAACGTATTTTTGCTGTCCAAACAGTTCCATCTTAATATTTAGCTTAGTAACTCTTCTTCTGGCTACGCAAAATACATTCGCCTTGCTTGCTGTCACCATTTTCCTTTATAGTATCAATTCTAAAGTCTCCCATAACCCATGAAAATGCTGAGATTCTTAAAGGGAAGATGAAGCACATTATAATGATTGCCACTGGCTTGTCCTTTGGTTGTCCCCATGGTGCTAGAAGTTGATGCATTTACATTGCTGCATCAGGACTGGTCAGAAACAAATTCTCAATTGTCATTTCTTACGCTGTCACTTTCCAAGCTAATCTGTGTCGTACAAGGAGATCGTTTCTGTAGAGGAAATGAAGTTAAATTGACAAAATAAAATCTAATTTGTCTTCTGCCTATTCAAGAGTACAAATAGAAACAGTGATATGAAATGTCTGCTGCTCATTGTCTTTGCTTGGCTGTGGTCTGCAGAATCAGGATATCCAATGAGATACATACATCTTGCATTAGGGTAGCAAATAAAAATCACAGTGTAATGTATTTTGATTCAAATTTAAAGTGATATTTCAAACAAAACATAAAAAGAAAACAAATATTTGATTCTACGTATGTTGTAAGGCAATTCAAGAAACAAATTTCATGGAAGTGTGATAAACAATGAGACTTACAGCTCAGGTGATTTTTTTTTTAATAACACCCGTGTCTAAAGAGAAATATACCTATTTTCGTTTACTACGTAATGAGGGTTCAGTAGTCCACTGCCTGTCTCCTCATGCATAGTCCCCAGTGTTATGTTTCCACATTAGACAAGTAGGATGTAGAGAACTGGTTTATGATGAGGACCTCACAAGAATTCAATATCACATGAGAATATTACTTTACAAGCATTAGGAACTAATATACAGGGTACAAAGATGTGCTTTGCTTTTTTGTTCAACATTTTGTATTTTCTGTTTGCATTATTTTACCAGTATGCATCACCTTATGTCAAACTCCAACAAGTGATTCCTATAGTATACTGTAGCTTTGTTGTACTTCCTTTCTCTTCCGTGTATGGTTTTAATTGATCCTCCCTTCCTTTTCTTGCAGTTACGGAAGAGTTTATGCTGCAGACCCCTACCACCACGCACTTGCTCCAGCAGCCACCTACGGCGTTGGTGCCGTGGTAAGATTATTATTAATTCTGTTGTATCTGTTCTTGCTGCTTCAATCCTGCATCTTCTTTCTTTCAATCTCTGCTAGCATATCCTCAGTTTAACTTAATTGAATTTGTCTCTGGTGCTAACAGCAGCTAAAATGCCACATTAATCCTTCCAGTAAACTTGATGAATGTCTTAATTTCTTGGCAATGTAGTGCATGTTAGTTATTATATTTCTAATTTTGTGAGTATCACCTAGCTGAACATTTGGCTTAATGGAATAATTAGTCATTTTGATAATTAAATCCATCACTTTGTTTCAGAATGCTTTTGCACCCTTGACTGATGCCAAGACTAGGAGCCTTGCTGATGATGTCGGTCTCGTTCTTTCTTCATTGCAGGCTAGTATATACCGAGGGGGATACAGCCGTTTTGCTCCATACTAAATGACATACCATTAAATCTTCTGCTGGGGAAAAAAAGAAGCTTTTCCAAGGCCTGGGTATTGCAATACATGCAGTAGTGCATCATTTTAGCAACTCTAAAAAGAGGAAAATACTACATTTTTTTAATCTTATACCTCAGATATTTTGTTCTGTGTATTTTAATAAGTGGGTTTTAATTTCTGGAAGTTACATATCTGATTATTGGCAAAAGCAGCTGCTTTTCTAATGGTATTTAAAGACTGTGAGATGCAAGAACTGTGAGAACCAAAATCACCGAGACACATATATATGATATAAAGATGCAGAATAGCAGCGATTGGAATTCTCACCTGTTTTGTAGGATTGCAAGTGACTAAATGAGTCATTTTTCTTCATTTCAATTTTGTTTGCTTCAAGAAAGAGGGTGGGTTAAGGGAAGGGGTGTCAATCTGCATAATATAGATTTGAAGAGGGCACCACTGCACCAAGAATCTTGCTATCAATTGTCTTAAATTATTCACTATTTGTTCAAGCCAAAGGTTATGTTTTTCGATGTTTCTCAGCACTTGTACATAAGGTTTCAGTAGGGGCATCCATTCAATTATAAGATACTCCACCAGGCAGTATTTCAGCAGTTCAACCATAGATAGGTCTATTTAAGTAAATCTGCTAGTTAGGCCATCAATGAGCATTCTTTTTATATTACTTCCAATATATAAATTATTGATATCATTGCTGACTTTTGTATTATGGGAGGGAAAAACATTCAAAAATGGTGATAAAGCATTGTTTATATTTTTCTTTTTGTCAGAAGGAAAGTAATAAACTAGGTTCTTTGTACCAGTAAAATGTATAAATAAATTTCAAATTGTGCAGTGGAAATGTTCAGTTATAGATTACACAGCCTATGATGTTTTAGAATTAGCATAGTAGATCAACTGTAAGGCGTATCATTTTTATGGAATACATGATAATCATATTCAGATTTATATAAGCATTTTACAAGTATTGCAATCATTAAGTGTAGATAATCATGATATTTTCGTCAGCTTGGTACTTTTGAGACATGACTGTGTTGTGTAAACAAACAGCAATTTTTCATTGCTTGACAGCTTGTGTTATTTTGTTACGTTATTTTCAGAGGAGGCCTTTTATTTTTGGACTGGACCGAATTTAAAAAAATAGTGTTCACAAAAAGGAAGCATTTTATTTATTATGCTTTAATAAATCACGAAATTAGAAAGCCGATTCCGCCTCTGGGCCATTTCAGTGTTAAAAGCGCAATGTAAGCAAGTTGTTGGGTCAGCTTGTTTGAGCGTCCTTGAAAAATTGCAGCTTGTCTGTGCGTATGCTGGAATCCGTTCACTTTGTCCTGTTTAACAGTACCTAAGTTGGGGTGTTTGTCACAGGTCTCCTTGTTTTTTGTAATAATGCAGCTTCAAAATTTTTCCTCTGCCTTTTTGCTGCACCTCTTAGTTATACTCCTCATGTGTACTGTGTGCGCCTCATGGCGTGCACTTAGTAAATATCAACCCACAATCTGTGATATACCTATGCGATTAAAAACCTGCTGGAAAGTGTTGTGGCCAGGCTTTCTCTTTGTCATCGTATGTGCATGCAGTATGATCAGTTGAACAATAACCATCAATAAAATTTCACTAAATTGAAATTACTGATACTGTTGCTTCTTTTTTAACCGGCAATGGAACATTATCAAATGTTGCTCAAATAGTGACTTGGTCCTAATAAACTACAGAGCATGCAGAATAGTTGCTACCACATAGAACAGGGGAGAGGAGTTTGACCATTTTTTGGATTCAAGTGCTTTGGGGTGTTGTGTCCTGATGTTGGGTAAGATCGGATCTTGCTGACCCCTAACTGCAACCACTGAAAGATCTTTGCATCAGGACTGATGGGCTTGAGACACACACAACATTGGGCTTCTGTCCCCATTTAAAGTTAACATTGAACTCGAGGGAGATGCTTGGCCAATCCTCAGGCAGATTATCTGTGAACTGAAATTAGATCTTAGGCCACCATTTCACTGACAGCAACCTTTGGCCACTTTGGAAAAGAGCAGAGAATGTTTGGGAGCAGGAGAAGTGAATTAAAGGGGATCAGGGAGTTCAAGTGGAGCTTGAGGACACTGGTGTTCTGCTGGCTCTGCATTCTGTGAAATAATTTTCAGCCAATCTACCTTATTGATGGAGGCCACCAGCAGTGTTTATAAGAACTGAATCCAGGACTGACCTATCTTGCAAAGGAGAGATCAAAAGACTGTTCATAGAATAGAATCCCTACAGGTGTGGAAGCAGGCCATTTGGGTCATCGAGTCCAAACCCACCATCCGAAGAGCATCCCACCCAGAATCCATCCCACCACCCTATCCCTGTAACCCTACATTTCCCATGGCTAACCCACCGAGCCTGCACATCCCTGGATACTATGGACAATTTAGCATGGCCAATCCACCCAACCTGCACATCTTTGGACTGTGGGAGGAAACCCACATAGACACAGGGAGAATGTGTAGCCTTCGAAGCTGGAATTGAACCCAGGTTCCTGGCACTGTGAGGCAACAGTGACTGTTAGAAGTCTTATTTGCAAACTAAAGTCTTTATATCTGCTTTGGACATAGGTCCTAGAGATCTGTCTTTCCACCTTTACCAACATGGCAGATGAGGCAGCTCGGGTGTGGATTATGGGAGTGTGGTTCCCCCTTTTGGACACTTAAAGACCATCCACGCACTTACAAAACTGCTATGGCACCCATGTGGTCAAACAGCATTAAAACTAGTCTGACTGAAATATACCTGAATCTTGTGGACTAATTTTCTAACATGACAATCGTACCTTCAGTTTTACTCTTGGCAGAACATTTTGGTAGGAAAGGGGAGGAAGAACAGGAAATCAGTGGCAAGTCTGTGATGGATAAAAATCCATTAGGTTCATGGAAACAATAAAGACTGCCTTCATATTATTGTCTGGCTTCTTTACACCTTCCAAACAGTGTGGGGCCCATAAAATCACTAAACATAACCCTAACCCTATCACAGCATCACCACTAGTTCCTCAAAGTGTTGCTGGAAATAATTGCTGGAGTTAACCAAGTACACTGCTCCTGCATCTTTGCCACTGGCTGTGCTGGGCCTGTGTCTATTTTAAAGGCAAGTCTGCAGTTGAAGAGCTTAGATATCGCAGAGTAATGTAAAAGAGCAAAAGAGGCATCCTAATGATACAAGGTGGAGAAAATATCTTTTGTATTATTACACGAGATCAAGTTTCAAATTTTGGTCTTGTTCAAGTAGGTTTGGCAGGTCCTATTATGGCTGAGGAAGTGGAGGAATGATAGATTTCCTTCGAGATGGAATGTGAAGCAAAGGTACAACATTTAAGATTCACAGATCTGATTGAGCAGGACTACCATTTAACTCATAAGGAGGAAGAAGACCAGTAGATCATGTATGAATTTGCCCTATAATTAAAATAAACTGAGCACCAAATGGAATGCTCAGCATTTTTCTAAAAGAAGGCCTAAGTAAGTAAAGAAAATGTTTGAACTGAATATGCAAAAGAAGACAAAGACAATGATTGAGAGGATAGAGATAATTGTTATGTGATTATGTAAATTGGAGCATGCTGTCACTGAGATAAAAGCTACAGCAATGATATTCTTGCAAATTCTAAACATACTGGGTAAAATGTAGACATAACAAGGTATTTCACCTTATTTAGGACCGTAGAATCAAGGGATACAGCTTGAAGGGTTCTAACTTGGAAACTAAATAATGAAAACAGAACCCAGAATTTGTTGTAAAAATAATGGCAAGTTAAACGTTCATGTCACTGTTAAGACAGAGACATTCAGGTGTGAGTGAGAGTGATCTTGTACATTGTGAATCAGCACCATTTTCTTGAGAATTTGCACCACATTTGCTTTTACCCTCACATGAAATAGAGCTCACTATCAATCACCCTTGAGAATTAAGGATTTCCTGGATTTGCTGTGTTAAATTGAACTAAAGTCTCCCATAACCCCATAAAGATATGGTTGGTATTTAACTGTGTAAGGACTCTGGTAATGGTATGCTATATCTTTCCACTTGGAAATCAGGTACCAATTAATAACTATTTCTGTACATGCTGCATATAACACAAAATCAGAATACACATTAACGGATTAATTTGGCGCAGAAAGTTGATGTTAAGGTAGTAACAGGTTGATGAGATTCATAGTTACTCAATCCCTTTTGTGTGTGTGGATTCACTAATTTGTATGTAAACCCCTCCCGAACACCAATAATCCAATATTCTGTATAATAAAGAATGTAGCAGCTTCCTCTCGTTCTTGGATTTCATGAATTAAAGAAACTTCAAACCCTGGGCAGAAACCTCACTTAGTTTCCTGATGGTCTGATGGTTAGAAGCCAATGCTATCACCACATTGCCTGGGATTTATTCCCAGCAAGGGAATGACTTTCTCTGAAAGGAGGAGTTTAGGCCATCATCAGTTCAACCAAGAACTTCTAAATAATAGAACAGACACATAGGGCTGAATGGCCTACTTGATTTCTTAAGTTTGGGCTAAATTAATTTGGCAAAATTGTTTAAGCCTATACTAATTCAGAGATATGTTAATAAGCTCACATTAATCAATCAAATAGCCAAGCTGCTATTAGCTAACCACTCCTGGTCACGTTGTCCATCTGAAGCCCATTGAACTGCTGCACAATGATGAAATAAGACTTCCAGCATTTTGCAGCACAAAATTAACTGGAACTGAAGGAAGATGTAAAACATCAAACGGTCAACACTCAGCTTCCCTTCCCCAGTAAATACTGGATTATTGTTTGGGATATACCAAATAAAGTAACGTGAGACATGATGGCCCAGGTCTTCTTATCACCAACGATACCATGGCAACCACCACTGATCCTGATTAAAGGTACACCCTTACTATTTTCCAACCTTCTAGCGGGTCTTCCTGTCCTTGATTGAGAAATGAGCCATCATCAATGGGATCCAGCAGAGGACCTGTCAAAGAGAACGAACTGTGGCGGCTACAGACCTATCTGATGTCACCAGCTCAGGTAACATCCAGTAAGATCAGCTATGTCGTGGTAAGTGGCTTATGGTTCTTACTATGATTTTTTAAAAGAACCTCTCTGATAATTAGAAGGTTAAATCGTTCTGAATTTTTAGTGGGGACATTGGAAGCATGTGGGGTGTTGAACATTTTCAGGTAAGCATTGTCAGGCGTATAGATGGAGTGTGAACGTTGATGGGATTCGGGGTGTAGAGAGGATGAGCATTATCAGAGGAGTGGAGGCTAAGTGTTATCACAGGGTGCAATGTCATAGGCAACATCAGGAGAGTTTTTGGGGGGTGTTGTTGTTGGTCAGCATTGTTTGGGTGCTGGAGATTAAGAGGTTAAAATCCATCAAAAAAAATAGATGGACTCAAACAAAACACGATCAAAAGTTGAAGTTCAGGAATAAAAAGTGTTGCCAAAAGCGAGTATACAAAGATAGTCAGGTACAGACATTGGAAATGAAGACCCAACACTTTTGTCCTGCCAACAATTGAAGGTGAAATTGAGGACATAAACAGATGATAAGAAACAATCAGATGAGGGATGACACTGAGATATGGACAATGAAAGGCTTGAAGGCCAGAAAAGTAACCTGATGCTAATAACCCAATTCAGCTGCAGTGACAATAAACACACACTCCATCCAATATGTCTGTCTCTACCTCAGAGAGAATTATCAGAGAGGCTGGGCCAATGCCATTCTACCCAATCGTGAGATTAATTTTGCCAGAAATGTACCACGTGCATGGGTTGTAATTTTCTCTGGTCCTGATGCACAACAGCAAAAAGGTATTCAACACTTGCCTCTTTCCCATCAGAAAATCCAGACCGATACAGTATCGGGGGAGTGTAGCACACTTGATGCCAAAAGCTTTCGAATACTGGAGAAATGTTTCCACATCTTAGTTAGAATCTCAACCTAGCTTCTTCAACAAGGGAATCAGCCTGTCCATGTTTAACCTTCTCAGAATCTTTTATGGTTCAATGGGATTACTTCAATTCATATCTGGGTCTGCAGTGAACTGGTTAAAACAGATTGATTTCCGTTATTAATCAACAATTCCATTATTGATGTGTGATGCGACTTACAGGAGGTTAGAAGGCAAAGTAGATGGAGTATACTTTTTATTTTTCTCTCAGAGGAAGAATTTGTTAATATGTGGTAACACAACTATATAAAGAACACACACAGACACACCAACCCCACCCCACCCCCAATGAGGTAAAGGAAAACCAAGCCTTTGAAAGGAAAAGTTTTGGCCAATATGGTTAGTTCTTGTAGATGGAAAAGGATAAGGTTTGAGACGTCCCAGTGGCTGTTGGTCTGATGTTCTGGCATAATAACAGATGTTGTTAAACACATCTAGTTATCACTTGGAACCATTGAAGATGCAGTTATTTAGAAAATATTGACAAACTCTTTCATGTGGGGGCAACTGATCCAGGGCTCCAGATAGCTACTGGACACACAATGGTTCTTTTTCAGAAGCAAGTGAGCTAAACAGATAAGTTTCTTTCTTTCAACAGGCTGGTCACAAACTATCCACTTCAGCTTGGCAGTCATAAACATAGGCAAGTGGTCTCTAGCAAACAAACAGTTACCACAGAACATGTGACGACCCAAAAAATGCTTTGGTATATAAGTTTCTTTATCTTTTGATTGATCTCTTTAATAACAACATCTAGGGAGCCACAATCCTTCAAGTTAAGGTCTGCAATAATTATTAAAACTGTGGCTATATGTTCTTGGTCAGAATCTGGGAATTATGTCAAATAGCTGAGCTCCTGTCTCCTCAATGCCTCCATGTACAAGAGGGTATATTCTACAAGTGCTCGATGAATGTAGCTTCAACAGCATTCAGAAAAAGACAAAGCTGCCTGTTTGATTGGCATCCCACTTACTTCACTTACTCCATGGCCAGAGCACAATAGCAAACAGTGTGTACAAACATAAGAACTAGAAGCAGGAAAAGGTCACATGACCCCTTTGCTATTCAATAGATAATAGCTGATGTGATTTCAATTCCAAATATTAGTTAGTCACTGTGGTGATCTTTTACTTCTTTGCTTATTAAGAATCTTTCTATCTCTTCTTCAAACATATTCAAAGATTCTGCAACCATTGGCTTTTGGGGAAGAGAGTTGCAAAGATTCACAACCCTCTGAGGAAACAAAAGAATATTTCTGATCAGGTGGTTATCTGCTACTTTTTAAAACTATTTCTACATTCTCCTGACAACAGAAAGCATCTTTTCCACATCTACCATGCCATGGACTCTTCTGTATTTGTCCATTAAGTTGCTTCTGACTCATCTAAACTCCAGCAGGTACAAGCCTATCCTGTCCAACCTTTCCTCTTAGGAGAAGCCACACATTACAATGATTTGTCTAGTGTACCTTCTCTGAACTGCCTACAATATATTTATATCTTTAGTGAGACTGATCTTCCAGTGGTCTCATGATGCCCTATATAACTGAAACATGACCTCTGTACTTTTGCATTCAATTCCGTCAGTGAATGGTAAGATTCTGTTAGCTTCTGAGTAGCTCACAAAATTCATTTCTTGTAGTCTCATTAATAGGAGAGGCTCCCTTCTTCCTCAACCGAGGATACCCCAGCATCGTTGTCGACAGGGCCCTCAACTGGGTCCGACCCATCTCATGCACTTCCACCCTCACCCCTTCTCTTCCCTCCCGCAACAGTGATAGGGTCCCCCTTGTGCTTACCTACCAGCCCAGCAGTATCCATATCCAGAAGATCATCAGCCACTATTTCTGCCACCTCCAGAGAGATACCACCACTAGGCACACATTCCCCTCACCTCCCTTGTCTGCCTTCTGCAGGGACTGTTCCCTTGCTGGACACCCTGGTACACACTTCCTTTACTCCCAAAACCCTTTGCTGCCTCCCCCCGCCCCATCAAAACAGCCCCACAGCACCTTCCCCTGCAATCACCGAAGGTGTAACATCTGCCCATTTACCTCCTCCCTCCTCAGTATCCAAGGGCCCAAACATAATTTCCAGGGGAAGCAGCACTTCACACAATCTAGTCTACTGCATTCACTGCTCACAATGTGATCTCCCCTACATTGGGGAAACGAAGCGAAGACTGGGTGAGTGCTTCACAGAACATCCAAGTTATGCCAGCAAAAAAAAGACCCTGAGTTTCCAGTTACCTGTCACTTTAACACACCACCCTGTTCCCTGGCCAACATCCGTCTCAGGTTTGCTGAGGTGCTCCAGTGCAGCTCAGCGCAAGCTGGAAGAACACCTCATTTTCCATTTGGGGATACTGTAGCCCTCCGGACTCAATATCGAGTTCAATAATTTTAGCGCCTGAACTCTCCCATGTTCTAGCCCTCTATCCACCCACCAGGCCTTGTTATCAGTCTGCCATGACACACTACCTATTGTTAGCCACTAACAATCTCCATTAACAGCTATTCACCCTCTTAGTCAGATTGTTATTCACTCCTTTGTCTGTCCAACTGTTCTTCTCTTAGGGTTCTATCCCCACCTCTTGTTTCCTTCTTGCCTACTGCCCCCACTCTATCATCTGTATATAAACCAACATATTCCTAGCTGCCATCAGTTCTGAGGAAGGGTCACCGGACCCAAAACGTTAACTCTGATATTTTCTTCACAGATGCTGCCAGACCTGCTGAGCTTTTCCAGCAACTTTTGTTTTTATTCCCAGTTTCTATATTGTTGGCATTAAGCATGAACTGGTTCAGAGACACTAAAATCTCCAGTTTGTAAAGATGTTATTGCTCTGACTCCACGTTTTCAGTTGCCGATTGCAGACTGGCTTGGTTTCTCCCTGGTTCTTGGATTAAAAGTATATTTGTTATCAAGAGCAGGTCACCTGCCTGATCAAAATTTGTAGTATCGACCTGGAATGATTCAAAAGTATAAATTTCCTCAACGTAGGAAAGTGGGTTGATTATTCATAACTACTTATGATTTTGCACAGCTCTTTTTGTTACTTTTCTTTTAAACTCAGTGATGTGAAGTCCAGATTTTAGTTTTGATAATTCAGCAGTTAATAACAGGAGTCTACCGTTGTCCATTCAAATGGATGCATTCTACCACGGCTACTCAATTGGAAACTTTCCAGAGGCTCAAAATGATTGACTCTATGGAAAAAATGTAAAAGCCAGCTGAATCTCAATGCCTTTCAGTACATTGAAAAATTAAATTGGTTGTGTTAGATGTCAAAATGATTGAAGTTATGACTGAAACAGGCCTGTACTGGGCATAACAGTGTGAAATGACTGCTAACTGTGAAAAATAGATGCTGACCAATCAGTGAAGACAATTTTTACCTCCAATCTCATCGTAATGGCAAATCAGATGGAATAAAAATCAGCTGACCCAAATCAGACAAAACCACCAATACTTAGCTGATATATTTACAACTAATGACTTCAGACTTTACATTTCAACAATTGACAGAGCAAGATACGCACAGCCAGAACTAAATCAGACACAATAGCTATTGTATGTGACAGTTGACCTGAAAGATTGACTCAGGAGCTTTGTAATAGCTCTGCACATTGATGTCTAAACGACATTCTGGGATGAACTAGTCAGTTTGTTGTTTATTGTCAGTCAAATCTTCATTCTACAGTCATGCAGTATAGATCTAGTTGTTATCTCTTTGGTGACAACAATGTTTACCTGGTGTTAATGTAGTTGAGCGGTCTTAAATCTAATGTAATCTGTTTGCTTGCTATTATGTAATAAATAATTTCTTCTTACTCAAGTGTCTCTTCTGCCAAATCTATTAGTGGTCACACCGTCGCTAGTTAATACTGGAAAGTCCCATAGACTGTACTACGAGAGGGTTAGTGGCTGCAAATTTACCCAAAGAAAACGTTTAAAATAAATTTTGATTGTATAATGCAAATGATTTCTCGCTGCAAAAATACACAAGGTGCATTGGAGAGGCAAAAAGGCATGAAGTAGTTGAGGAAGCAGACAAAACTGCAGAAATTATCCATCTTGGTGTGAAAGGTGTAAAACGTGCCAAGAAGGGCAAAATGGCAAGAAAATGCTATCTTTAATTTAAGAAATTAAAGTTTTACAGAATCTCTACAGCGTGGATGCAAGCCATTCAAACCATTGAGTCCACACTGACCCTCTGAAGAGCATCCCCCAAGGCCCAACCCATCATCCTTGTTACCCTGCATTTCCCATTTCTAATCCACCTAGCCTGCACATCCCTGGGTACTATAGGCAATCTAGCATGGCCAATCCACCTAACCTGCGCAGCTTTGGACTGTGGGAAGACACAGGAGCACCAGAGGAAACCCACGCAGACACAGGGAGAACATGCAGACTCCACACAGACAGGGGCCAGAGGGTGGAATCAAAACTAGGTCCCTGGTGCTCTGAGGCAGCAGAGCTGACCACTGAGCCATTGTGCCACCTTCATTTAGGAAATGGTTTAAGGAGATTTACAACACCTTAAATCTCAAAATTCAAAATTAAATTTAAACCTTTATTGATACACTTTTGTAATACAGATGGCTGGAGTCTTTAAAGAAATGTAAAATACAGAGGGAAGAAAATTTGAAAAAGGAAGCTTTAAATAATACCATGGGGCAACCATTTAAAATTTTGCTTCCAAAAATTGTACTTTTATCAAAATTCATAACTTAATTACAATTCTTTAAAAAATTAACTGACAGGCATTATAGCAATTGAGTTGAAACCACAGTTGTAATTTATAGCACATTAAAATGCTTCAAAATTAAATAACTGTTGAAAAGCTTTCAGAATTTAATATGAGCAACTTAAATTTAATAAAGCAATGAAGAAAGTTATAACATCTTCAGGCAAAATCAAAGTTCACAGAGACTTAAAATAGGAAATTAAATTGGTCAACATGGACAAAACAAATCTTGCTTTACAGAGATAACAAGGTGTAGAGCTGGATGAACACAGCAGGCCAGGCAGTATCAGAGGAGCAGGAAAGCTGACGTTTCGGGTCAGGACCCTTCAGAAA
>NC_063352.1:31662494-31678846 GCF_021869965.1 Rhincodon typus
AAATCAGCCTTCCTGCTCCTCTGATGCTGCTTGGCCTGCTGTGTTCATCCAGCTCTACACCTTGTTATTGCAGATTCTCCAGCATCTGCAGTTCCTGCTATCTCTGAAACTACTTGTCTACCTTAATGCTTTTCAAAATACCCAACACCTCAATTTTTAATATCAAAATGTCCTAGAATATCAACATACCCCTCTCTACACTTACCATCCACCATGTCTTTCTCCTTTGGCTCCACACAGATTCTTTTTTGTCCTAGAGTGGAACTACCCTTTCCCAAGTTACCCTCTTGCTCCTCATATACATATAAAATGCCTCGGGATTTTCCTTAATCCAGTTTGTCAAGGACATTTTATGGTCCTTTTTAGCCCTTCCAACTCCTTGTTTAAGTTCTTTCCTGTTTTCTTTATCTTCTTTGAGAGCTCTGTCTGGCTTCAGTTTCCTAAACCTTATGCATGTCTCCCTTTTTATTTTTGACTAAGTTTATAATTTCTCTTGTCATCCAAAGTTTCCAAATCTTGACATTCTTAGCCTTCATTTTCACAGGAACAAAGTTAGTCCTGAACACTAATCAACTGGCTTTTAAAATATTCCCATGATTTACCCTCAAACAGCTACCCCAGTTCCTGTCTAACATTCCGAGGAAGGGTCACCGGACCCAAAACCTTAATTCTGATTGTTTTTTTCACAAATGCTGCCAGACCTGCAGAGCTTCCAGCAACTTTTGTTTTTGTTCCTATCTAATGTTGTCGTAGTTAGCCTTCCCCTAGTTTAGAGCTTTCATCCAAGGACTACTTTTATCCTTGTTCATAAGTAACTTAAAAAGTTAAATTATGGTCACAGCTCCTGAAATGCTCCCCCACTGAAACTTTGATTACCTGGCCAGGCTCATTCCCTCTTACAAAAACAAAGTTGCTGGAAAAGCTCAGCAGGTCTGGCAGCATCTGTGAAGGAGAAAACAGAGTTAACGTTTCGGGTCCGGTGACCCTTCCTCAGAACATTCCCTCTTATCAGGTCTAGTAAGAACTATTTACATATTGGTTCAAGAAGCCCTTGTAGATGCACCTAATGAACTCTGCCACTTTACGCCCACCCTCCCCTCCCCACCTTGGAGGGTGTCCTTCCTCATTTTAGCTGTGATATTCTTCATTGTAAGTAAAAACTCGTGCACCTCTCTTACATCCATCTCTCACCTGAAACATCTAAATCCCAAAACATTAAGCTTCCAATCTTGTCATGCTCTCAATCACGTCTCTGTAATAGCTATAACTTCATAGTTCCATGTACTAATCCAAGCTATGGGTTCACCTGCTTTTCCTGTCAAAGTCCTCATATTAAAACAAATATACCTCATACCGCCAGCCCTGCCATGTTCAGTAACCTATCCCTGTCTGTTCTTCCTCTTAGCCTTCCTGGCTTTAGTTTCTAACTCCTCCTCAGTCTTTTTCAACTGCTGACTTACTGCTGTGATTCCTCCACACCTTTAAGTGCAATTTTCACAGAGCAAAAAACAAAAAAATAGCAGTGAGATTAATTTAATTAACGAAGGCAATGGTTAGACAAATCACTTTAATGGTTTTGCTTGTGGAATAAGTTATGCCAGGACACAAGAACAACTCTTCTGCTCTGATGACTCCTTAAACTTCCAAAGATGAAAATTCCAGAAAAATATATTGCCTTCATTACTCTGAAATGTCAAACATAGGTTGTAGTGGTAACTTTAACCAGAAGAAATAAGTGGTTTTAGAGAGTTAAAACTCCAAACCCATCCCAACTTTTCTACTACTATTTATAGAAACAGAACAGGTTGGACAAGCAACAAACCTCCCCTCAGGAGTATTTTACATCAAAGTTGCATGCCTTATATTAAAGCTACTTTTTAAGATTTCAGCTAGGACATTTGGCAGCCAATGGTAGATGAAGAACTCATCATAGAAATTCCTTACAGTGGCTAGGAGGAGCAGGAGTATGTTCTTTCAACCAACCAAATTATCTGTGTTTGTGTCCTCCATCAAATTTCCACCATCCCCAATACCCATATGAACTTCCTGAGAATCAGATCTGCCTTGTGGATTACAAATCCTGGTCACAAAACAATCTTGCCCATGTTACTGGGGTCATTGCAGATTCAAGATAGTCATCTGAGAAGCAGAAGTGGTCACATGTGAAAAGCAGCTGCAGGCCTTCATTGACAGAGATAGTCTAGATCTTATAGGCTTCAAGAAGACACCGAAGCGATTTTGTCTCGTCTTGAACCATACATATTCACCCACACGCTCCTATACACAATGCTGTCTGTCCTGGTTTATTTAGGAGTTTGAGGCACAATGTATCAGTCATCATTCAGTACTTACAATTTCTTATGATGTGTGTGTAACATGATCAGTGCTACATTCATCAGAATACAGTTCCTATGTCAAAGCTCCACATACAGGCATTTCATGCCCCCCCTTGTCAGAGTCCTTCATGTCCCACTGTATGGAGGAGTTTGATAAATCATCAAGGACTGGATACTTTTCAAGGATGGTTACTGTGATACCAGGGTTCCTTCAGTGACCACGGCTAATGCTCCAT
This sequence comes from Rhincodon typus, assembly GCF_021869965.1. Classification (NCBI taxonomy): domain Eukaryota; kingdom Metazoa; phylum Chordata; class Chondrichthyes; order Orectolobiformes; family Rhincodontidae; genus Rhincodon; species Rhincodon typus. The sequence continues at coordinate 31,665,067 of NC_063352.1, forward strand.
CATACAAACCCTGACCGAGGCCAAATGCAGATACATTGCAGCTCATTCTTTGACAGGAGCCAGCATGGAGCAGACAACAGGCTTCCTAAAGAAGGGGCTCTAACACTTCGCTTTATCTGGGTGGGGCCTTGTAATACAATCCAGACAGAGTGTGCTGCATCATCTTAGCATACTGTGCCCTGCAGAAAAAGAGTAGATGTGATGGACGCTAAAGAATTGGGAGAACAGCAGCAGTCTTCTGAGGAGGAAGAAGAGGATATTGAGCAAGGGAAACATCATGTTCAGCATCAGATAAGCCAAGTTCAGTTAGGACTATATCGATATCTGTATCCAATAAATGTAAGATGTGTGCAGTGGTCACTCAATGACTGAGAAGCTGTTGACACTTGAAAGACAAGCAGCACCTCTATTTTCTGGGAGGCAAATGAAACTTGTGTTTGTCTTTTCTTTGCATTTACTGTTGTTGAATAGAAGTGAAGGTTTTCAAATATTTGAAGGCTTTTGAGTGTGTGATAGTCCATGTTGAACAGTAAGATATTAAGCTACAGTTGGCATTGAGGAAAAGGTAGCACAGCACTCCCTTAGGCAGCATTTTAAGATGGGATGATTCTAAGGACATGGAGCTTGATTCTTAAATAAAAGCAAAATACTGTGGATGCTGGAAATTTGAAATGAAACTTGAAAATTCTGAGAACTCAGCTTGTGGAGACAGAAACAGTTATGTACCAAGTCTGACTTGACTCTTCATCAGAACTCTTTCTTAAATAATAATTGCTTTGCAAATATGAGGGCACATTTGTAATGAGGTGTCAGTTGTGCCACCAATAGGCCCTGAGAAGCATCTATTTTCCTCCCTCCTTGTACATGTACGTTGAAGGGCAACTCCTGCCTGGCAGCTCTGACTGGTTGCATTACTGACCTTTACAAATGGCACTGGTGCTGGGAATCCTGGGAATTTCCAGCAATCCTGAATACATCTGCCTTTGGTGAGAGGCAAGATGCGATGAGCAGAGGCATGGTGCAAAGGTGATGAGGCGAGTATTGTTAAATTGTGTGAGAAATCTTGCTCAGTGTCACACAGTAACTCTCAAATCACTGAAATCAATACTTTGCTAATTTCTGGCAAAAGGCAGGCATTCGAGACTCTGAAAGGAAAGAATTTGATTATATAAGAACACCTAGGTCCAGCCAAGCAACTATTGATTCAAATACCAGCCATCACTCTGCAGCTTTATAATGTAGTTAAAATTAAAAAAAATCTGAGAAATAATTCCCCACACGTATGGTCTGGACTTTGATCTGTCGAACTTACTTTCCATGAATATATTTTTCCATCCACAGTTGTGTCAAAACATCTGTTATTTCCTGTCTTTTTTATGAATGGATATGCTTGTGTTTGGAGTTTTAAAGGGGTATAGTTTCTTAAGATGCACAGTAGTAAATTTGTAATTATGCACAGTAATTTGTACCAACAGCATGTGGACTGCAATAGTTCAATAAGGCAACTCACCACCATCTTTTTTAAAAAGGACAACTAGGGATAGGCAATAACTTGGCCTAGCCAATGACATCCACATCCTTTGAGTTGAATAAAAACATTTCTTTGCCATTTGTTAAAGAATAAGTTTGTTTACAATAAACAGTTGTTTTCCTGTTAATAATGGAATCTGGTGTGAATTATTTTTGACCTGAATAGCAGTCAGTCAGGCATATTGGCCATTTTGGTGGATTAATTAATTTGTTGTTATACAGTTGTGATGGCTTATGGTACAGTGGGACCTCAAATATTGGCTCATTCCTCCTAACACTTGAAAAACAAAAAAAAATCATATCTGAAAATAAACCCTCATCACAAAACCACCCTTGTTAAATCTCAAAAGTCAAAGAACAAGGATATCGGTAGACCAACTAAGCTGTTGGTCAAATAAGTAATTTTGTAAAATAAGTAAATTTGGAGAAGTTAAATAAAGCAATCTTGTAATTTTGACCCAATTCATGACATATGAATTATTCAGACCTTCAGTTTCACATAAGATAAGAATGAAAGATTATTTGATTTTGTGTTAATACAAAATCTATTTGTTAAAGCTAATTACAAGAGGTCTTGTACTGGGGCAGTTTTATTTAGTGGCGTGCAAACATGTGCAGAATCTTATCTGTCATTGTTACATTTATTGCCAATATTCTGTAGTGTTTTATGGGCTGTTGGAAGATTTACAATTCAAATTGTGGAATGTCAGGCATATGTTAGAGTTTGAACTGCCTACAAGTACTATTTATTTGACCAATATTTTTGCATGTAAATTAAATGAAAATTTGACATTTATTTAGGTCCTTAAAATATTTGTCAATTGCAGTATTTTCAGTCATACAGCACAAAGAAAAGTAACTAAAATTATATTTGTTTGTAGCTAATCACTGTCTGAATTATCAGATGTTTATTCCTAGTTATTACACAATAGACACAATGAAAGAATTTTCCCATTCACTGTTAAAATGTTTTGTCAACTGAGATTCATGTCAACAGTGGGGCATGGATCAGAGTAACGTTCTTTGCATACATCTATGACTATGACTCTAATGAACCATTCTTCACCTCACTAATTGTACAACTGAGCTCCTCAATGAATTTCTCATTGACTTTACACAGCAGGGGAGGCAGAAGGCTCGACCATAGCGTTCACATTACTACCTCCATATTCAAAGCAGAGTTGCACGCCACATCAGACACCGCAAGCCAGGAACTGCTCCTCACACTGTGGTACTGCACCATTATTGCTGAGGAAATGGCCCAAAAAGATAAGTTAACTCTCTAGTTAGCGGATTGGTGCTGGTGGGTGGTTTGATGGGTCCTCCTTCTCTTACTAACCCACAAAACCACCAGGCTTGGCCAGCCTGGACACAAATTGCATCCTGGGTCAGTGCTCTGTCCTGGGTCAAACAGGACGCATGGCAGTGCAAGGACAATGTAAAAGATTTCTACACTCTGCGAGTGTAAGTGCCACCATTTTTTTTAATCTGCCACTCTCTGCTGTCAGGACCATCACTCCTGAGCTCTGTCACTGCACAGGCCTCACCCAGAGGCTCATATTGCAGCCCTTACATTGCCTTCATCATATCCACTCAAAGGCTCTTACTCATCTCATTCTCTCAAACTATTATTCATTCCAACCCTCTGCACTTCTGACTCACTCACAGGGGACACCTCACCACCTCTTACTCCTGTATCCCCACGAACATTCTCCTCCATCTGTGTCTATCAGGTGGAATTTCCCCCTTTTTTTCATGACAGCAAAAACACAATGGGGCAGAGAGGGCCCACAACTGACAGAGTCGGCATAGAAGTCCTCAGGAAAAATGTTGCCAGCAGCCATCCATTGGGAGATGGGCCCACAGCCTCCAGCAGGCAGTTGACAAAAAATGACAATGAAGACTGTAGCTCTGGGATCTCGGCGTTCTCCTCAGTGGATCTTCACCTGCTGTTTCCCCTCCCCCCCTTGAGGCAGTGTGGCAGCTACTGCAGGTTGCTGTCCTTGCTGATCATTTAATTGTCGCCGACTTCATGCTATTCATAGCAAAGCCATGGGAGTTCATTTGGAGCAGAGAGGGCAGAGAGGAATGAACCTGGGGTTAAACAGCAACAGTGGGAGAGGCGTGCGGTGAACGTGGGGGTGAATGGGAGTGGTGGGAGAGGAATGAAGCAGCGCGGAATCAAGGGGCAGAGCACCAGATCTGAGTCACAGTGATTTTGGATTGACTGCTCAGGAACCAAGTCTGGAGACAGAGTGAGCAGCGTCTGGAGGGAGACAGTGTAAATAGCTTTTCTTTGTGGTTTGTAGCTTGTTGGGAATAGAGAGCGAAAGAGAGAAATCTGGAAAAGCTCAGCAGAACTGAGTTCTGAGGAAGGGGCACCGGACCCGAAACGTTAACTCTGCTTTTCCCTTCACAGATGCTGCCAGACCTGCTGAGTTTTTCCAGCAACTTTGTTTTTGTTCCTGATTTACAGCATCCGCAGTTCTTTTGGTTTTTATTTAGAGAGAAATCTGATTTGATGAGTCGTAGGTAAGGTTGTGTAACTGGTTCGTGGTTTATTGTGTGTAGTTAAGGTTCACAATGGCTAGAGAACTCAGCCCCATGCAATGCTGCTCCTGCCATAGGTGGGAAAGCAGGGACACTCCCAGTCTCCATGGTGACGACGTATGCAGGAAATGTGTTCGGCTTTAGCTCCTGATTTGCCACAGAGAGCCTAGAGCTGCAGGTGGAGTCACGATGGAGCATCCATGAAGCTGAGAATGTTGTGGATAGCAGGTTTAGTGAGCTGATCACACCACCAGAAAGGGCTACACAGACAGAAGAGGTGAGAGACCACCAGGAAGACAAGTAAACGTGGGCAGGCAGTGCAGGAGTCTCCTGTGGCCATTCTCATCTCAAACAAGTACACTGTTTTAGATACTATTGAGTGGTGGGTACGGCCTCTCATGGGAAAGCAGCAGTAGCAGCAGGCTGGATCAGTAGGACCACGACTGGCACTGTACAGCAGGCAGGGTCGAAGTGTAGGCGACCAGCAGTGGCAGGGACTCCAGTCAAGGGCTCAGGTTGGTGTTTCCATGTCCATGAGTAAGACTCTAGGGTGGTGTGTTGAGTCCCTGGTGCCATGGTCAAGGACATCTCTGTGTAGGCACAGGATATTCTGAAAAGTAGGGTGAGCAGCCAGAGGTCATGTTACTGTTAATATTAGTGCAAATAACATCTGTAGAAAGAAAGATGAGGTCCTGCAAAGGGAATTTAGGGAGTTAGGTAGGAAATTGAAAAGGAAACGGGGGTAGGGTTAGTGGTTGTGGAGGAGTATTTTTCTGACTGGAGGCCTGTGTCCAGTTGTGGATCAGTGCTGGCAGCTTTGTTGCTTGTAATGTATATAAATGACTTGGATGAAAATGTAGGTGGTCTAAAAAGCAAGCTTGTATCAACATGAAAACTGGGGGAAATTGTGAAATAGTGAGTAGGATATCAAAGGATATTTAATCAGCTGGAAATTTGGGTGGAGAAATGGCAGATGGAGTTTGATCTGGACAAGTGAGGTGATGCATTTTGGGAGGTCATATGCAAGAGGAAAGGATACAGTTAATGGCATAAGAGCACTGATAAACAGAGGGATCTTGGGGTGCAAGTCCATACCTCCCTGAAAGTGCCAACGCAAGGTGGTTAAGGAGGCATACAGCATACTTGCCTTCATCAGTCAGAGCATTGAGCATAAAAGTTAGAACATCATTTTGCAGCTGTATAAGATTTTAGTTCAGCCACATTTGAAGTATTGAGTGCAGATCTGGGTTCCACAATATAGGAAGTATGTGGAGGCTTTGGAGAGGGTGCAAAAGAGATTTATCAGGATGTTGCCTGGATTAGTGTGTATTAGTACTGAGGAGAGGTTGGACACACTTGGATTGTTATTGCTAGAGCATCGGAAGTTGAGGGGTGACCTGATAGAAGTATATAAAATTATAAGAGGTATGGATAGGATGGATAGTCAGAGTCTTTTTCCCAGGGTGGAAATATCAAATACTAGGGGGCATATGTTAAATGTGAGAGGAGGAAATTTGAAGGGAGATGGTGAGAGGCAAGTTTTTGTTTTAAAATGCAGAGGGTGGTAGAAGCAGATGTTAGCAAAGTTTACAAGGAATTTAGATGGACCCAGGAACAGGCAGAGAATAGAGGAATACAGTCCACATGCAGGCAGATGGGGTTAGTTTAGAATAGCATCATGGTCAGCACAGACATGGTGGGCCAGAAGGGCCTGTTCCTGTGCTGTACTGTTCTGTGCTACATGTGAATGTGAAATGCAGGATCTGATAATCTGTTGGGGAAGATCAGAAAGATAGACTCAGGACATCCTGCAAAAAAAGCAATTATAAATGTTACACCTTCACTCAGTGTGGCATGAGATTTTCCAAGGAGGTCATTGTGATAAGGAATATGTTAAACTATGTTACTTTATCCAAACATACATTGCACAACCAAATTCAAGAAGTAGAACTCTGCCAGTCAGGCCTCATGATAACCTTCCCCTCACTCCCTAGGGAGTAACACCATCACACACTATCGACCATGTCCTCATATACCTACAGCTCAGTGTGTGAAAGTGGCAGCTCTGAAACATTGTCTTCAAGTCCTAACTTGGATGTGAACTGATATGAGAAGTTTAGGTGACATTAGGGGTAGAATGATGGCTCAGTGGTTATTGCTGACGCCTCACAGCACCAGGGATCTGGGTTCAATTCCAGCTTCAGGCGACTGTCTCTGTGCAGTTTGTAGTCTCCCCATGTCTGCGTGGGTTTCCTCTGGGTGATCCATTTCCTCCCACAGTCCAAAGAAGTTGGGGTTAGGTGGATTGGCCATGGGAAAGTGCAGGGTTACAGGGATTGGGTAGGGGGTCGATCTGTGTGGGATGCTCTTCAGAGGGTCGGTGGTGGATTTGAGGAGCTGAAAGGCCTGCTTCCACACTGAAGGGATTCTATCATTTTATTTGTCTGATTACATTTGCTTAGCTGACAAAACAAGGAGACAATTCAGTGCTCACAATACAATGGTCATGATTTTGAGGCCATGATTTTTATTGTGTATTCTTGGATAATGAATTACCTGCAAATTGAAGCCAGATCAGTGACATTGCAATAATCATGACCCTGCAATGATTTAGCAGACAGCATTGGCAGGGCCTCATATTTCAGAAATTTCACTCTGCCTCAAAAGAAATAAAACAGTAACTTAATCTGCCCACTTTGCGCACAGTGTCGATACTTTTTGTGCAGTTATCACACTGCTGCTTTTCAATTCATTAACGGCCCTCAGCTGCTATGGTTGGGATTAATCCACCTTTTATCATGAGTTGTTCACTACCGTTGCTAAGCTGCTTAACTCCTCTGAGTGGAAATCAGTGCCGGATTGAGGGACTGGACATCAGGCAGCAGGATGTGTGCTGGGAGCCACACTCGGTCCTTACAACTAACACAAACTACCTTTCCCTGTAACCCAAGAAACCCTGGTCACCATCCCCAGTGTCACTTACCTTCTGTGCTGGATCCTATATGATCCTGGGATTCACAAAATAGCCATTGCCTCCCCACTGTGATGCTCAGAGCAGCAACAGTCAGTCTCTGATTAGCCATCAGCTTTCACTGGGTGGGATGTCTGTCCATGGTGTCATGATTTCAGAGGGATGTCCATCAGTGGTCTTGCCACTGCCTAATTGATTTACAGTTTCCTGAGCTTTCCCAGGAAGAGGAAGCATGGGTGTCTTACCAAGTCCTGAGATTGCAGGAGGATCACCATCCGTACCCCACCACCCCGCCCCGCCTCAACTGGATTTGGCCACTTTACTAAGAAATAAGAAGGTAGGTTTTGTAAATTGTTTATGACCATGCAGTGATGGAGATCTACACAAATACCTCCAGAACCTCCCAGTCATTCTCCCACTTGTCCTGTTTTTTTGAGAAGATGGCCTGAATGTGCAGGGTTGAATTGTATTTGATGTCACATGTGGTATAACTTCAGGATATGACTGACTATGTATGCGATGGTGTTATGTTAAATGTGAAGCAACTAGTCTGCAGAATGAATGATAAAGATACACTGAAGAATGAACCTCAGACCGTGGTCGGTCATATGGACAACATATCTGCTGGGAACAGTTAATATGGCTCAGCAGAGTGACGGCATATACTGATTTGATCTTTTTAATCAAAGCACTGACACATGCTCATGATGCTTCATAGACTTTTTTAATGAAACAATCAAAATAGAGTAAAACACACTGATACTTATCAGAGAGATGGAAATTAAATTAAAGACGTCTATAGAATTTGGAATAGCAAATTGCAAGATGGGTTCCCTTGAGTTAACAGTGAAATTGGTGCAATTGAGGGCTGGGGAGAAATAATGCTTAGGCTGAATTACCCATAAGATGGATAGTGGTTAAAAGAGCGCTGTATGATCTTTTAAATTGAGGGCATGATTTTATTTGACAATATAAAAGTATTTAGAAATGCTTATCTTTGATTGTAATTTTCTGTATTTTCACCATTTGCGTTTTCCTGATTGCAAATATTTATGATTAAAAAAATTTCATCGACAATCTGATGTTAAGATGATAAGGCATGGATTTTAGATAAAATCCCCAAGATCCAACAGGAATAGGGAAGGGAACTGTTAGAGATTAAGGGGGTAAAGTTGGGTAAGACCTGAAAACAGGCCCAGTATCTCACTGATTAACCTGAGTCACTTCATAACAATGCAAGCAACTGATAGTATGAATTGTCTATCTGTTCCTTGCACTAGCAGGAGACCTGCTTGAGTGTCCAGTGTTCCTTAAATGCAGCCTGTACCATTTACATGGGAAGTACATTACAGCTGCAAGAGTCAATGGAAGCTAAACTTCAAAATAAACAACAATACTCGAGCAATGGCTGAACCTGTAAGACAGCCCAACATGTTCTGGAAATAAACTGGAACCCTTGGTGTAATGGGGTGGGGGGGTGAAAGCAGCAGAAGAAACCGAGATGTCTGCTATGCAGATGATCCTTTGCCTAAGTACTCAGGAGGTAGTGCAGAGCTATGACAGTGGTGTGAATAGCAGGAACATAGATACAGTGGAGCAAGAGGTTTAGTGTCTCATACAAGGTGTCAAATGACTGAGCTCACCTTCTACCAACTATGTCAGAAATCACACAACACTATGTTATAGTCCAACAGGCTTGTTTGAAAACACAAGCCTCAGCCAGTGCTCAATTCACCACACATCCACTCATTTACCAACAGTATCTAATCAATGGCTCTAACATCCTTATGCTTTCCTTCACCCTTAACATGATTGAAAGCTTCACACCCAGATCTTACATTTTGCACACACTGGCAGCAATTCAACCACGACAAACAACATCAGCCAGTTTATTTCAAAGTGCAAGATTTTGCTTATATTTCTAAAAACAAGCTGGTGGAAGCCAGGTGAATAAAACTTAAGTGACAGGTCACCTTCAAAGCCACAAACATTGTCTTTCCCGGAGATTGCAGCTGGAGCTGCAGTTGGTAGATTTCAACTATTTCACTGAAGCAAAGACATTTCCTGTTATCATTAGAATTGCACATGCATGAAGCTTACCAAGCTAGCGTCCAGTGTACTTCTTATTTAACATGTCATGCCTGCAGGATCCTTTAAGAGGTTGATTAGCACCTGAAAGCAGATACTAGTGCTTCCCTCTAAGACTGAGAAGCAATGAGTAGGGGATTTCCTTTGGATTATTTGGACAACTTTATGAACCTTTAATAAAGGAACACTCTCAAAAGTATGATGCTAATGTTAAAGTGATATCTGGAGGAACATGAAAGGTGGGACATTACTTGTAGTGTGGGACATCTTCCATGAAATTCATGGATGGAAGTCTATAGATTTAGTCGCTGCTGGAATAATGGGACTCTGTGGGTTGGAAACAATTTAATTACTGGGATTTGCCATGGTTCATTCTGTTCATATCTCACCATCATATTCTGCTACTATTCAGGGAGAGATGTGCCTATTCTGTCAAGAGAAGGATTTCTAATTGAAGTGACCAAAGCTGCATTAACTGTTGCATTTTTGAAACTGCAGCAACTACAGAAATGTACAGGAAACCTGTGAAGGCTGCACCCTGGGTCTCTCATTCTTATCTGGAGGCCTGTGCAAGATCTGAGGGGCTGCAGTGACGTAGGCATTTCCAAAGATGAAGGAAGAGGACAACCCCACACCCCCTCTCCTTAATCCTCCCCATCCAAGAAATGATGAATAAAATCAGGAACAGGAATGTCAATGTTCAAATCAAGAAAATCACACTTTCATGTGTTTAACCTCAAACATTTGCAAAATCTGCGCAGCACACCTCATTTCAACATGCCCGAAAGCTCGATTCATTCCTCTCTCTCCAGTGACCTCCTCACATTGTCATCTCAGTTAACAACGTTCTCACTTGTTGTCATTCTATTGCCCTGTCACACCAATGGATCACAATCACTCTTCAGAAATGTTTATTTCTCTCCACTTAAGCCTAAAGGAATACTCACACCTTTCTGCTTTCTCACTTTTTTCAAAAAAGAAAATCTCTGAAGAGATATGGGTTTTGCTGGCTCGGCCAGCATTTATTGTCCATCCTTATTGCACTTGTGAAGGTGGTGGTGAGCTGCTTTCTTGAATTGCTGCAGTGCATTTGGTGCATGTAGACTCACAGGAGGTGTAATGGACAGCAAAGAAGGTTACTTCAAGAGTACAACAGGATCTTGATCAGATGGGACAATGAGCCAAGGAGTAGTAGATGGAGTTTAATTTATATAAATGAGAGGTTCTGCATTTTGGAAAGGCAAATCAGGGCAGGAATTATACACTTAATGGTAAGGTCCCAGGGAGTGTTGCTGAACAAAGAGACCTTGGCATGCAGGTTCATAGTTCCTTGAAAATGGAGTCGCAGGTAGATAGGATAGGATAGTGAAGAAGGCATTTGGTATGCTTGCCTTTATTGGTCAGTGCATTGTGTATAGAAGTTGGGATTTTATGTTGCGGCTGTACAGGACAGTGGTTAGGCCACCTTTAGAACACAACATGCAATTCTGGTCTCCCTGCTGTAGGAAGGATATTTTGAAGTTGAAAGCATTCGGAAAAGATTTACAAGGATATTGTCAAGATTGGAGGGTTTGAGCTGCAGGGAGAGGCTGAATAGGCTGGAGCTATTTTCCCTGGAGCAGAGGCTGAGATGTGACCTTATAGAGGTTTATAAAATCATGAGAGGCATGGATAGAGTAAATAGCCATGGTCTTTTCCCCAGGGTGAGGGAGTTCAAAAGTAGAGGACATAGGTTTAAGGTGAGAGGGGAAAGATTTAAAAAGGGACCTAAGGGGCAACTTTTTCACACAGAGGGGAGTGGATGTATGGAATGAACTGCCAGAGGAAGTGGTGGAGGCTGGTACAATAAACATTTAAAAGGCATCTGGTTGGGAATATGCGTAGGAAGGTTTTACAGGGATGTGGGCCAAATGCAGGCAAATGGCACTGGAGTAATTTAGGATATCTGGCTGGCATGAATGACTTGAACCAAATTGTCTGCTTCAGTGCTGTACGACAATGATTTTATGACTCTAAGACCATTAGTGACAGATTTCCAGGGTTTTTTTTTATCCACAATGACACAGAGTGATGTATTTGCAAGTCAGGATAATGAGTGGCTTGGAGGGTAACTTTCAGGTGGTTGGTGTTCCCTTGTGTGTCTGCTGCCTTTGTCCTTTTATATGGTGGCGTTCTCAGGGTTTGGAAGGTGCTGTCCAAGGATCCTTGGTGAATTTATGCGATGCATTTTATATTGGTACGCACCATTGCATCTGTGTTGGAAGGGCTGAACAAGTGGGGGTGTCATGGCAATCAAGCAAACTATTTTGTCCCAGATGGTGTCAAACTTGATGTGGGCTTTATAGCTTTATAGCAAGTGGACATTCTTTGAGAAGTTGGGAGGTTTTTCCAGTCCTTATTTTCTTCACATAACTGAAGTATTACCATTCCAGTAAACATGCAATTGCAGCATGCCCTTTCCTCCCCACCATCAAACCTCCCTGTTCTCCAAATGTTCTCCTTTCATTCTTATCGCCCAATCCATACGCTGCATCTCAAGTCTCTACAGCTTCCCAACACCCAGATGTGACTTTGCAATGTAAACGGTAACCCAATCTGTGATTACTTTTCTCATGTTCTCACTTCGTACTGTGCCCACTCCGTTGAAATGAGACTCAAGGCTTGATATCTTGGGAGCTTCTAGCCTCATGATTTAGGTGCAGTGATTGGGCTTCCAAAAGTGGGTGCACTGTGTAATTTGTGTCAGATGCAGCAAAGTTAAATGGAATGCCAGTGACTAGCTCTATACAGTCTATATATAAACTCCTTGACTGTTTTCCTGAAATGTTGGTGCTTAGAACCAGACACAATACTCCGGCAGAAATCTAGCCAGTGATTCAAACGTTTTGCTTGCTTTTGTATTTTAGTTTGCTATTTGTTAGTCTATCAATAAAGCCAATAATGGCTTTTGTTTAAAAAACTAAGCCCTCAACAATCCTCCCACATTTTCCACCAGTTCAGCAATCTATGATGTGGGAACATAATCCAAAAATCAAGTCTGACCTTTCAGAAGTTAAATTAGGAAACATCTGTCTTGCCTGATCAAATCAGCAAAAGCATCAGTACATTTTTAAAACCAGAACTGTTTCCAACAGAAGTAAAGATGCTGATCATGTCTATTTTATGTAAACTAAAGTTTGCTATTTCTATTTTGAACAGAGAATGTTGTTAATGACAGACGAAATGGTTGAAGGAGTCAGATTGTGTGACAATACAAAGTAGATTCATTAACATGCAAAGTTATAGCTGAAACACTCTGGGTTAGAACCTCTTGATCTTAATTTTGTTCTTTCACACAGTTGGAAGCACAAGAGTATGAGGGAGCAGAATTAGATCAGCAAAGATGTGGCCATTGACCCAGGGTGTTATAGCTTCAACCCTGCATGGTAGTTCCATTTCTCACACTGCTGGGCATTCAAATTCCTTTTCAACTGTTCTTCCATGCAGTTTCAACATCTGTTCTTTAAAATTATTCCACAAAAACACACTGATAAACAGCATCTTTACATTTTTAAAAATGACCCTGATCTCAAGTATATAATTTGAATATAAAGTTAAAAACGTTTAATTCTACATGGTTGTAACAAGATTGTTTGATAACATTGAGTTTGTTTTCCCCTTGTGGGGATTTGTCATTTCTGTTTGGTAAATTCAACTCATCAGAAAAATGGATGTAGGGCAAGGTGCTCCCACATGCTTGCACCAACCAGGATACACGATCTGCAGTCACTGGCATTCCATTTAACTTTGCTACATCTGGGTGTTGGGAAGCTGTAGAGACTTGAGATGCAGCATATGGATTGGGAGATAAGAATGAAAGGAGAACATTTGGAGAACAGGGAGATTTGATGGTAGGGAGGTAAAGGCATGCTGGATTTGCAATGATCAGATAGTGCAGTAACAGCCTGTGTTCCTTATATGTGAGGTCTTCAGGAACCCTCCCATTCCTCCTCACTGCACAAGCAGGTAAGTACATTTCAAAACATTTTAACAGTGACCTGGGTTTACTGAGGACATCCAACACCAACTGTATCAGAGCAAATCATTTTTACTTGTATGAAGTGTTTGCTCTCCTCTGGATATGCAAATAGGATAATGCCTGTTTCAGACATCAACACTGAGTTTTGTTTCCTTCCTCTACATGTTGGATAGCCTAACTCCTAACTGAAAATGAGTGCACACTACCTTACTGTTGTCCAAGGCTGAGTAAACTGGTTAATGTCCAAAGGATGAATACTGTGTGGCTGAAGCTGTAGGCCCATATGTTCAAACACATACGTGTTTCCTTATTGGTTACAATCAGCAGATGTGTCATGGTGCAAATCAGTGCAACTCTCACATACTGCTTGTTTCATCCAGTCACATGCATATTCAATTTCCTTACCTGCACAAATCTACCAGTCCTCAAGAACTGGACTGTTGCCAGAATATTTATTGGACAGTTTCAAAATGCACATGATATCTTAGCTCCAGTTGTAGTCTAGCGGGCTCTAAGAAACATCAATTGCCACACTATTCATTTTCCTGATCTCACTGAATTCAACATAAATTACCAGAGATAACAAGGTGTAGAGCTGGATGAACACAACAGGCCAAGCAGCA
>NC_063352.1:31679246-31710529 GCF_021869965.1 Rhincodon typus
TGCTGCTTGGCCTGTTGTGTTCATCCAGCTCTACACCTTGTTATCTCAGATTCTCCAGCATCTGCGGTTCCTACTATCTATAAATCTACCAGAGTAAGGTTTTGTTGTTACAAGAATATTTTAAATTAAATTTAAGCTGTTTTGACGTTGAACTTGTTTTGCAGTATTAACCAAGAGTTGAAATCAACTTTCAACAATCAGTTCCTAAGATAATTGTTTTGGTCAGCATTCTTCTCTGTCCTAAGCATTGATTAGTAAGTAGCTGAATTCAACTGAATCTTAATTGACATCCGAGTGTCAGTATTTGTAACAAGTTCATTTACGTTAAGTATAATGCTTGTGTAAAGGAAATTTCCTCTCACAACAATGCTTAAACATACAAAATAAATCCACCCTGCCTTTAGGAAGACTATAATCCCACAACACGTTGACTTCACACTGCATGCAGTGTGTATTCAGGGAAATTTATGAAGTGCTTTGGAGTATTTGGACCTTCTTAACGCTTTTCTTAGACCTAGATGACCTCAATTTAAATTACAAAGCTGGTGTTCTTCCTCTATTTGCTAAAAGTCTAAATCTAAAATGATTGGCAGAGAACTTGACACATTTATGGTCAGGCATCTATGGATCCTCTTGTAAGCTGGATGGTTACAGCTGCAGACGTCCAGGAGTCAAACAATGTATCTTTTAGCTAGCTGCAAGCTGAAGGGCAACCACCAATCCCACATGGCTCATACACACAATGTTGATGACATTTGTTGGCAAAACGAGCAGGCTGCAATAGAGAGGTGCATCCTTTAAAGCGGTCCAAACGATTGCATTATATCTCCATTCTAATAAAGTGTTTCAAACCATTCTCAATAGTTGTCACACTGAACGAATTTTTCCTAATCATCCCATTAACAGGAAAGAATTCACTATGACCAGCGGTTCTCTGGTAAAAGGTGTAATTAACTTTCTGAAATGAAACTTAGTTTGAACAGTTGTCTTTATAAATAGCTTGAAAAACAAACAATAAAATGCAGTGACTGAACGATTTTAATAGAGGGAAGGAAATGTAAGCCTTTCTCCATGTTTTCTTGTTCCTCGTGATTTCTGTGATACACCAATGTGTAGCAATCTGGGAGATGTTGCTTCAGTCAGCTGTTGCAGCCTGATTCCATGTAAGTTGAGGGGTATGGTGATATTGATAGCCCTTCATGCTTTGCTCAAGCTTTTAACCAATGCTTGCAGCTGGGGTCGGAACGTTGTGGACTGAAGACTTTCTCATGAAGAAAGGGCATCATTGACATTGCTTCCCAAGTATAGTTAAGCTGGAAAATTATTTCCTGAACGGGCGTGGTGGAAATGACTTCCTGTGAAAGGGTTTCCTCCTCCTCTCTCAGCAGCTGCTCACATTCTGTAATTGCTTCCTTGCTGAGCCCCACACCCTTGTCCTTTGTCCCAAAGGCAACTTAACAACTTGACGAGGCTACTTATGACTGCAGTCAGACTATTTCTGAGGCAAGTGACAGATGCACAATACCTATAAAGCATTTCTGTGTGCACAAAGATGAACTTTTCAGGGACATAAATTGTAACAAAAGTGCCCAGAAGGTAAGCACTCACTAATGACAATAAACCAGCAACTAACCTTTAAAAAGTTGCTTAGTCTTTTTAAATAAAGTCTGAGAGGAGGTCTTCATGTTAGTTTGTGCTATTTTAAAGAGTGTGGACAGCATTTTGCAAGTTAATCAATGGGTGCTCAAAAATTTAAGGAACCCGCAAGAGAATTGAAATTGACACCCCTTGACATTAAATAACATTGCCATCACTAAATTCCCCATTATCAAATTGCTGGGAGTTACCATTGATCAGAAATTGAACTGGACCAGCCACAACATTGTGATAACAAGAGCAGGTCAGAGGCTTGAAATTCTGTGGTGAGTAACTCATCTCCCACACGTGAAAAAAGACTTGGTCTTCTGTTTCTAAGGCCTAAGATTGAGTTTGTTTTCTCCTTGTTGGGACCTGTCATTTCTGTTCACTAAATTGAACTCATCAGAAATATGGGTAGCACACATTGCTCCCACTTGCACTACATTGCAGTCTCTGGCATTCCAGTTAACTTGGCTGCATCTGACAGAAATTTCAGCACACCCACTTTTGGAAGCCCAAACACTGCACCAGAATCATGAGGCTAGAAGCCCCCAAGATATCAAGCCTCGTGTCTCATTTCAAAAGAGCAGGCACAGCATGAAGTGAGAACTAAGGAAGAATAAGTACTACTTACATTGCGAAGCAAGTGGCATCTAGGTATCGGGAGGCTGTAGAGACTTAAGATGCAGTGTGTACGTTGGGAGGTAAAAGTCAAAGGAGGGTGCTTGGACAACAGGGAGGTTTTATGTTGTGGGATGTGGGCTTGGTAGGGAAGAGGGGCTGCTGAAATTGCAATGATCAGATGGTGGAGTGACAGCTTACATTCTTTAAATGAGAGATGACCAGGAACCCTCCCACTCCTCATTCCACAAGCAGATAATACCTTACAAAACATTAACCTTTTTGACAGTAACCTGGGTTTACTGAGGACATTCAACACCAGCTATCAGACAGCAAATCATTTTTATGGGAGGGTATGGGGACGGCCCTTGATTTAAGTGTTTGCACTCCTCTGGATATGCAAATAGGATAATGCCCATTCCAGGCATCAACACTTTGATAGTTTTGTTTCCTTCATCTACATGTTGGACAGTGTAACCCTAACTGAACATCAGTGCACACTGCCTTCCTGTTGTTTTGGAGGCTGACTAGACTAAGTAGCAGCACAGCTATCTTTTCTCTGATGGAACAAGTTGCTTTGACCAGGACTGAAACAACAATCAAATGGATAATAAATGTGTTTGTAATTAAGCACAAAATGCCTTCTATTTCGGTCAAGTTTGTGTTCTTTCCTTTGACATTCCTGATATCAGCTGAATTCTGCTTTGTTAAGTAGTAATCCAAAGTTTCAAATAGGGTCAGGATGGTATTGGGAGAAATTCAGGGTGCATTGGGGTTAGGCTGACCGGCAGCAGAGAGCATGGCAGGTTATAGGAGGTTATTGAGGGGAGCCACCATTGTGG
This sequence comes from Rhincodon typus, assembly GCF_021869965.1. Classification (NCBI taxonomy): domain Eukaryota; kingdom Metazoa; phylum Chordata; class Chondrichthyes; order Orectolobiformes; family Rhincodontidae; genus Rhincodon; species Rhincodon typus. The sequence continues at coordinate 31,682,348 of NC_063352.1, forward strand.
TCTTTACATAGGGAACATAAAAGACCTGGGTGGGTATAATTTAACTGTGATGGGGCAAGGAAGGAGTTGGAGGTGAAGTTCAATATGTTGGATCTGCACATGTTGGGGATGGACAGAAAGGAGCTTTCAGGGTAGTGCAAGCTTTAGTGTGACATGGAGGTTGGTGTAGGACCTGAGGGCTTCAGGAGTGGGAGGCCAGCCTGGCCTGCTGAATGCAAAGATAACAGCTGCTCTGAATCTCTGTGCAATTTTTTTTCTTTATTCATTCACAGGACGAGGTTGTTGCTGGCTGGGCCAACATCTTTTCACTCATCCCAAATTGCCCAGAGGACAGTTAAGAGTCAACCACATTGCTGTGGGTCTGGAGTCACATGTGGGCCAGACCAGGTAAGGATAGCAGTTTCCTTCCCTAAAGGACACTAGTGAACCGGATGGGTTTTTCTGACAATTGACAATGGATTCACAGTCATCATTAGCTTGTTAATTCCAGATATTTATTGAATTCAAATTCCACCATCTGCCGTGGCAGGATTTGAACCCGGGTCCCCAGAACATTATCTGGGTGTCTGGATTAACAGATTAACAATTGGCTACTTATAGCGCGCGACAGGCGACCTGCGTGGGACACGACTGAGAGATCCCAACAAATGGGTCTGGGCAGTGACCGTTGCTGGTTGTACAAGATCACACCAGTTCATTTACTTCCTTCACACTGCAATCAGTGCTGCCACCTGGGCAGGAAGGTTGCAACATTTAGTTTACATTGTGAGGGTGACCTTCCACTTCTATTTGTTTTTTTCTGCATTCATTGTTGGTAGCTGTAAATAAAAGCTCATCTTGGGAATTGTCCAATTGCTTGGGCTTGGGTTTGTGTACTGAACAATGACCAGATGCAGGTCTGGGGGGCACTGGGGGCAGGGTAGCACCGACTTAGAAAGGACGTTCAGACAGGATGTAGCTAAGGACAGGTAAACCGTAAGGCCTGCTGGTTAAACTGGGACAACGGTGAGAGAATGGGGTTGGACAGAAGAGGGAGCATTAGCCATGTTGGCTACATGTCATGAGCAGCATGGCTTTGTGGCTGCTGTGTTGTACTGTTTCCTGTGAGGGGCAATGCCAGATTGGGTGCATGGCAGCCTTTAAAAGATGATGTGGTGCAAGGGATGATGGTCTTTTGGCAGATATCTGCTGAAATGTTCCAGAATGGTCCGCGTTAAATTGGGATGGATTCAGATGTGAGGGATGCCATTGGGGCAGAGGAGGTAGTTAATGAGGTGAGTATGGTAAGATGCAGTGAGAAATATAGCTAGGACTCATTGTAAGAGACCCTCAAACTCTGATGTGCACTTCGCCAAAAGAATTTAAGATTAGATTTTAAGATATAGCCCCTGGTATCCAATGCCAAGGCTCCACATGGGAGGTTGAACAAGTTAAAAGTCAACTTTGGCAGGGCAAATACTGGACACTGTAGATCATACAAGTCACAAATGTTCTTTGCGATTGAAAATCATCAGGGTAGACTACTGTCCATCTTACTCCTGAAAGGAATTAAATTTAAACGCCAGCATATGCAAAGAAATGGAACAGAAATTCGACTTTTATCAACTTTAACCAAGTCAGTTGAACGTTAGCTGCTTCGCGCAAGTTTAAGACCCTCAGACAACTAGATATCAGGGCTTGTTTGACTGGAAAGGAATGAGCTAGATGTACCAAACATTGCCACGATGCAGCCTGAAGAATTCCAACTGGCACCGATACCGAGCTGGCCTCAGGCATTTCCTGGGACGAGGGAATTCTAGAGTGGCAGAAAGCCAGTGTCATTTTGTGGACTAGCATGTGCGTGTGACTCCTTATGACTCCACAATATAATTGTTGTGCGATTGTCAGCACAACATACAGCAGTCCCTTTAAGAATCACTGGTTTGGCTAAACCAGTGTCTTTTCTTTATTCATTGGATGTCAGTATTGCCTACTTCTAATTTTCCTGGAGAAGACAATGGTGAATTTCACAAAGCACTGCAGTCCATTGCTTTAGCTACACCCCTAGTGATGGTAGAGTAGTCGCTCCGTGTTTGTGGCCCAGTGACAGTGAAGGGATGGTGAAATATCTTCAAACCAAGATGATGTGTGACTAGGGAGAAGAACTTACAAGCTGCTGATGTTCCTAGGTGTCTATTGCCTTTGTTCTTTCAGAAGGTAGAGGTTGCAGATTTTAAAGATGCCATTGTAGAAGCCTTGGAAAGTTGCTGGAATGCAACTTCTAGATGGTATACACTTCAACAGCATGTGCCAGAGGTGAAGGGAGAGAATGTTTTAATATGGTGAATGGTGTGCCAAGCAAGCAGACTGCTTTATCCTGAAATGTGTTGTTTCATACTTGGATGAGTGCAACTCCAACAACAGTAAGTGGAGAGTATTCCATTACACTCCTGCTTTGTCCCTTGCTGATCATGGAAAGACAGTGCTAGTCAACAGATCAGTTATCTACTGCAGAATTCCCAACCTTTGGCCCTTTTACAGCTGAACTAATTATGCATCTAGTTCAGTTAATTTTTTTTCTTTAGCAGTGACTCCTAATATGTTGATAGCTGTGGATTTGGTTATGATAATCACAGGGAATGTTAAAGGGAGGTATTAAGGCTTTCTCTTGTTGGAGATGGTCACTGCTTAGCATTTTGTGGTATGAATATTACTTGCTGAAGTCTATGTTGTCCAGGCGTTGTAATGGAACTGAACATTTGTAGTCAGTGAATATCACTCTGACCTTAAAATGGAGGAAGGGTAATGAATGACTAAATGAGTTGGACTGCTTTAAAGGAACTTAGTGATCCAGGGGTTGATGTGAAAAGACTGAAACAAGCAGTTTCTTTTGCACAGGTAGGACTGCAACTAGTGAGGAATTTCTCCCCGGTTCCCATTAATTTTAATTTTACTCATACTCCTTGATAACACTCTGTCAAATGCTGCCTTAGGCGCAATGCCTCTCACATAATGGAACTGTCAGCAAAACGTGGGTTTTGGGGGTGGGGGAAAGTAGTGGGAGTTGTGGCACAAGGCAAGGATTGGTGGTGTTGGAATACTTTGTCATCCATTTTTATATTAAAGGAAAGGCAAAGGACACCACAAAATAGCTTACAGGCCAACACCTCAGTTGTGGACCGTGTTTTTGAAATCACATCCAGCATCCAGAAGGATAGATGTACAAATCTATTTTTCATGCTGAGAGTGCGCATTGAAAACCAGGTAATTTTCCTTCCATAGTTAAAATTTATTTCCTTCAATATCAGTTTAAAACATCGGCAAAGTGTCCCTTCTGAGAATATGTTTGATGAATAGGAAAAGACAGTAAAGATGAGGAAACAGTTCACATTAGGCAGTCTTCATTATTGTCCAATTTGTTTCCATCTAGATATTTATTTCAGTATTTGGCTCAATGAAGTACAAGGTTAGAAGCTATTTGTGAAGGCAGAAAGCATTACGGGTCACACCACATATCTTACCAACTGTTACACAGAAAATAATGGAACAAATCTGCTGTTTCCCCTTGTCGAATATATAACTTGTCTGATCTGGACATTCCATTATAACTCTGATCATTATTTAAGTCCCTTATGGAGATGAAAAAGTGTGCCAAAATCAGAAGTTGTCCCCAAGGTCTCATTAACTTGGTGATACTGTATTAAGAGCCAACAACCCTAAAAGGCTTTTATTGTTGGTGTTATTTCAATTTTTTATAGCCATCTGTGCCACTCAGCTTTAAATTCAGAGGAATTCCACTGTGTGGATTGTGTTTAAATATTAACCTTATGTTCTATATTGTGCCCTTTAGTCTCTCCAGTCTACTTGTACCCTTCCATCAACCCCACCCAGTCAGGTATCAATCCCCCGTGCTGCTTCTCCAGTAAGATGAGAGCTCTTAGCAATCTAGGACCTACTCCTTTCTGAACCATCACAACATACAATGCCTCGTGTTGGCATTCAAAGCCTGTTCAAAAATTATATTTTTCCCATTACTTTTTATATAGTCAAATATTGTGTCTCAACAATAAGTTACTAATAAAAGCAAAACACTGTCAATGTTGGAGAGTTGAAATATAAAAAACGTACTGGAGAAACTCGGCGGGTTTGGCAACATCTGTGGAGAGAGAAGCAGGATTAACATTTTGAGTCCAATTTTTTTTTTGGATCTGAAGAGAGGGGGAAATGTCCTGGGTTTGATGCTGCAGAAGTGGGGAAGGGCAGATGGATCAGAAGGGCATGTCAGGGAAATATGATGGGAGATTGCAGCAAAAAAGACAAAGAGTAAAGGCCATAAAGAAGAAAAGGCGGAGATCCAGAGCAAGTGCTATAAAATTGAGGATAGGTTCACATTACAGCAAACAAATATCTGCTCAGCCTAGGATCAACTGACTGGATAACTGCTTCGGGACAAGGGATCCCCCTTCCAACACATACTTCATAGCAATTCCTTCACTTTTGCACAGGAGCAAGACACCAGCAACAACAGACTGTTATCACAAGGTATAGGAAATTCTTCATCTGCTCCAGAAAGACAGTTTTTTCCATGCTGTCACAAAGCTTATGCCCTGTCAAATTTGGTTGTGCCTTTCAGTATTCACCAACCAGCCAGACTGTCAGAGAACATTTTTACATGCTGCATCCCACACAGCATAGCATCCCTAAACAACTTGGAGCTTTAGGATATCAAGGTGAACTGGTAATGTATACAAAACTGCATGATTCAGTGAAGCAGCCTTTAATGAACTACAGGCCATTGCTGGCGATGCCCAGCTCTCGGATTCCATGCATGGCAAAAATATCTGAACCTAGTGATAACTGCTGTAGAGATGGGCCAAGATAGACACTTGACTTCCAACTATTGGGAACAATATTTAATGACAATAAGGAAGGCTTCAGAACTGTTGGATTGGGGATGATATCTTTATCAGGTTCTTGTTGTTAAGGAGAGTCATCAATGGCTTATATTGATCTAGATTGTTAACTTGAAGAACTTGAATATAGTTGAACAGTTTTTCCACTGGTACAGGTGACTGCCTGAATCTCTTTCCCGATATCTCTGCTCTGTAGCTATCAGTGCCCTGGAGGTATAATTGACCAACCAGTCACCAGTAACCATCATATTAGGTCTGGAATAAATCAGCTCCTAAGTCAATGGAGGTTGCACAGCTGTGACAGTGGTGGGCATCTCTGGCTTATAATAGGACAGGGTGTGGGTAGACAGAAGCAGGTTTTTAAATTACATTGAAAGCCTGTCATTGGTGTGTCCAGCACCATGTCTGATTCTCTTTTAGGAGTCACCGCAGCTCTGCATTGATGTGTGCAATGCTAGTTGGAACTTGCCCAGCCATAACTGTAGACTGTTGGAGTTTGTTGACTGTGGTGGGCAGCAGAAAAATCTTGGTGACTGTATTTGTTTAAGGACCTGTCGTGATCCGAGATGCATCAACAATGTTATTGATGGCATGCTTGCAGAATCCACATTTTTGGCTGAGACACGTACCATGTATCATGCTCTGCAATGGTGGGACCTTGAATAAGAAGGTCATCCATGTGCATAATCTGTCAGGGTCCTCTGGGACATTAGACATGATGCATTGGAAGCTTTGCATGCTAAGGTGATTCTAAGCAATAGACAATTAAAGCAATATCATCTGACGAGAATAGTAAATGTGATTAACTGTTTTGACTCATCATTAAACGAGTACTGTCAAAAGCTATTGTTTGCATCTAATTTTGCAAAGACTGAGCTCCCTGTGAGCTTCACCAAGTTCTTGTTGACAGACAGTGAGCTGAACGTCTTATTCTACAGCATTGTGGAATTTGTTGTGATATCTAACAAGTTCAACAGTGCTGTAGAGTACTAAGTGGGGTGGCTCAGTGATTTACTTTAGCGCAGCATGACTGACTTCAATCTCCTTCCTGTCTTCTGAAATAAAAGGAGTGGAATCTTTCTTGGGGTGAATGGCCACACCCACTTTCAGGTGGTTTTAGGAGAATATGGTAAGCTGTTTGCAACTTCCCCAGTGCTGGGAATAATTTTGGAATTTGCCTGTTGAACTTGTTTGGCTGGTCTTGCTGCTTCAGCTCAACTTGTCAGATAAGGCCTCAGTCTGAGCAGACTCAGTGGCTCAGTAAGAAGGGCTCCTGATTGTCAATGGCATAAAAGACTTCAGAAATTTCTCTCTGAAATGAAGAACGCAAGCCGTCAGGCTTTGCACTGCGAGTGAGGTGCCCACTGGAGCCTGGAGTCAAAGTGTGAATGCTTGCAAAACTCAGGGTCCAACTGTGGTGGTATCTGAAAGAACAGAGGTGTCAGTCCCTGAGTCCAATTTAAAATGTTGTGGCCGTTGAATAATAAATTAACAGCCCAAACTCACCTTTTGGATCCTATAACCTCAGATAAGTTTGAATTGGAGGTGAAAGGCTATGCATTGTAGGATACAGTTTGGAAATAGCCCTCCTGCGGCAGACATAGCACTGTGCATGAATGGCTGGGGTAAGATCAGGCATGATGTGGTATTTATCCCCGTAATGGAAATATTAATGTGGCAACTGTGCCTTCTGCCTTGCAGTCTGCATTTTTATTAGTGCCCTCGGGCCCTTCAACATCCTGGCTAGCACCTGTCTAATACAAAGAATTATCACAGGAAAGAGATTTGCTGCAAAGCCCCGGGTATCAGAGCTTTTTCCCAGACTGAGAGCCTCCCTTAAGATTTGAATTAAAGGCTTTAATGGCCTCTTCATACTTAGCAGTTTCTTTATCAACTCCTTGCCTTCTTAACATATTGCCAAGGCTGCCGATTGTATATAGGAGCTTTTGAAAGGATTTGGAGGGGTCCAGTATCGATTGAACTGGAAAAGCTGGCATCACAGATTCATCGCTTTGTTGCGGATTCCCATGAGGTCCAGGGTCTTGGGTGGAGAAAGAACATTCTCCATAACATTGTGCATTTCTACCTGGCTATTTTGAAATTCTTCCCATCACCTTTGAGAGTGCGTTCTACAACCCAGTGGTTTTTAACTTTCCCACCTTTATTATGGCTGTCAGGGGTTCTCAGTAAAAAAAACGTTGGCACACTGTCGCCACTACATTTAAATATCACAGCTGGTTTGGGATGCTTTGGCAGATGAGGGCTGGAAAACTTGCTAGTGCAAGTTATTGAGCATTTATTCACTATTTCCGTTACTTACAGACTTGTTCAGCAGGATTCAGCTTGCTGTATGTTTCCATTTTAAATTAACACAAGTAAACAAAGGAAAAAAGTGTTCTCAGGCCTGAGATAGTAGGAACTGCAGATGCTGGAGAATCCGAGACAACAAGGTGCAGGGCTGGATGAACACAGCAGGCCAAGCAGCATCATAGGAGCAGAAAGGCTGACGTTTCGGGCCTAGACCCTTCATCAGAAAAGGGGGAGGGGAAGGGGGTTTTGAAATAAATAGGGAGAGAGTGGGAGGCGGATAGAAGATGGATAGAGGAGAGGATAGGTGGAGAGGAGACAAACAGGTCGAAGAGGCGGGGATGGGGCCAGGAAAGGTGAGTGTAGGTAGGGAGTTAGGAAGGGGATAGGTCAGTCCAGGGAGGACGGACAGGTCAAGGGGGCGGGATGAGGTTGGTCGGTAGGAGATGGAGGTGCGGCTTGAGGTGGGAGGAGGGGATAGGTGGGAGGAAGAACAGGTTAGGGAGGCAGGGACGAGCTGGACTGGTTTTGTTCTCAGGCCTGCCACCTTTTACGAGTTGGGAAGTGACTGAGAGAAATTAACTCATCTTGCCCAAGGTACAGGCCAGCCCTAGAATGCTAGAAGATGACTAGTTTATATATTAACCTAGATAAAAACCAAAAGAACTGCGGATGCTGTAAATCAGGAACAAAAACAAAGTTGCTGGAAAAGCTCAGCAGGTCTGGCAGTATCTGTGGAGGAGAAAACAGAGTTAACGTTTCGGATCTGGTGACCCTTCCTCAGACCTTCTGAGGAAGTGTCACCGGACCCGAAACATTAACTCTGGAGGAGAAAACAGATCCTGCCAGACCTGCTGAGCTTTTCCAGCAACTTTGTTTTTGTTCCGTGTTATATATTAATCTACTCTCCTGAACAGGCAACAAGGATATCTGTCCAAGACTGTCAAGACACTATTAGGACCACAGTATAATTTCTACTGGAAACTGGAGTTTTCTGCCTGTTTGACCTTACATGAAAACTGAATCAGTGTTGAAAGGTTCCTGGAAGGGCAAGTTGTTTGGTGTATTCTGAACAACAATACAGAACATCTGCCTTAACGTGGAGTTTGACTTTTAATGAATTCATTTTGTACCAAATCCAAATTTGCAAGGTATGTGACCGTTCCCTTTTCATTTATCAATGGCTGGAACAACGCATTTACTGCCTGAATCGTGAAGATTTCTCAACTGAAAGCTGCAGACACAAACCTAAATTAGAGAAATGGTCAGGACTTTACTGGGACCTTGCACCACATGTTTAGGGCCAAATGTCACAGGGCCACAAAGGCCTCTAGTCCACTCCCACTGCAGTGTTCAGCAAATTTGATTATCATACCTCCACCCTTCTGTTCAAGATACGGGGACTACGAATTTTCTAGATTTCGGTCAGTGTCAGGCAGCACTGAAACCAGTTACACTGACAAATAATGGTCCGTTTCCATTTCTGGCAACAGTTTTTGCACCAACATTTACTATAAACCTACAGACTCCCATAGCTACCTGGATTACACCTCCTCCCACCTGGTATCCTGTAAAAGCTTGAGCCCATTTTCCCAATTCCCCCCTCTCTCTCTGTCATGTCTGCTCTGATGAGGAGATGTTCCACTTCCAAGCATCCTGGATGTCCTCCTATTTCAAACAACATTCTTCCTCCTCCACCTCTGTCATCTAGACAGCCCTCCAACGTACCGCCTCCATTCCCCATTCCTCAGCTCTAAACCCCGACGCCAAAACATTAAAAATAGGGTCTCCCTTGTCCTCACTTTCCACCCAAGCCTCTGCATCCAACATATCATCCTCAAACACTTTTGCCAACTCCAATTAGACCCCACCACCTGGAACATCTTCCACTCCCCTCCCCTCTCTACCTTCCGCAAGGACCATTCCCTTCATCACTCCTTAGTTCATGCCACACTGCCCACCGACCAAACACCACTCACCCACCCCAGTACCCTCCCTTATGACCGTAAGGGATGCAACACCTGCCTATACAGTACCTCCCTCACCTCCATTTAGGGCCTTAAACAGTCCTTTCAAATGAGTCAGAGTTTCACCTGCATTTCCTCCAACCTAGTCTACTACATCTGGTGCTCCCAATGTGTTCTTCTCTTCATCAGTGAGACCAAACGTAGACTAGGTGACCGCTTTGCCCATAATGGCCAGCCTAACCTCCCAGTCACTGCCCATTTCAACTCCCCGCCCCACTACCTCCCTGACACGTCTTTGGCCTCCTCCAGTGTCACAGTGACTCAGAACACAAATTTGAGGAACAACACAGGATCTTCCGCCTGGGCACCAGACGGCCTGGAGGACTCAACATTGAGTTCTCCAATTTCAAATAACCTTCTCACCCATCCCATTGCTCCCTTTCCAGCCCCACTTCCTCCCGTCCATTCCACCTTCTGACCCTCCCTTCCAGCCACCAACCTAATTCATCCCTCCCATCGACCAATGAGGCTGTACCTGCCACTGGTGTACACCTATCACCACCATTCCGCTACCCTCCCCCTAACTTTATCTGCAGCTCTCCCTACCCCCACATCCAGTCCTGAAGAAGGGTAATAACTGAAACATTGGCTTCTCCTCTCCTTCAGATGCTGCCTTGCTTGCTGCGTTGTTCCAGCCTCTTGTTTGCCTACCTCGGATTCCAGCATCTGCAGTTTTCCTTGGTTCAGATGATCCTTGGTCCCATGCAAATGAAGTGATTTACGGCTCTCATTTCAGCCTGGGAGGATTACTATTGCAGTGGAGCTTCCTTTCTGCAGTTGTTTCCTCAATTGATCTGAATTTTGACTCTATTCCTTATTTATTGAAACCTTCACTTTTACAATGGAGCACCCTGTGACTCAAATGAGAACATTTGTGACCGCCATCCCTTTCAATATGTTCAGAAATGCAGAGGACAGCAGTGGCCTTTCCAATGGCCTCTCCAGATAATGAAGTGGAATAACAGTGATGTGTACACAATGTGTGAGTCATGATGGTTGGAAACTGTACCTCATTTGTTAATACCATCCATGTGAGAGAGTGCTCAGGGAACAAATACCAGGACAGCTTTAGATAGGCTGCTTAACAGTACAACCTTCCTGAAACAGGCAAAGGCTGCTTTCCGTGACAAATTGGAGCTCTCGACTGGACGTAGGTGTCTGGTGATAAAAGGTCCAAACAAGACCAAAAGAGCTGAATTTAAGAGGGGAGGTGAGAACATCCTCATGGACTTCAGGCAACATTTGACCAAGTGTGGCAGCAAGGAATAATAAAAACAAAAAATGCTGAAGATATTTGGGCAGCCTTTGTGGAAAGAGAGACTTAACTGCTGGAAGTTCTGATAAAAGTTCTTGATCTAAAATGTTAACTTGGTTTTGTTTTTCTTCCCTCCCCCACTGATGCTGCCTAATGAGCTAAATATATCCAGAATTCTCTGCTTTTAATCCATATTGTGAGCATCAGCAGTATTTTGCTTTTGTATTAGTAATTTTAAGGAATCTCAATAAAACTGAAGTCAATAGTCATAAGGGGCAAGGCCCTCCACATAGCAGTGAAAACTGCACTCATGGCTTTGTTCAATTTGTCAATAGGAAGGAGTTCCCCTCGTTGATCATAAAACTTGCCTAATTGTCCAGCAAAGGATCCTTCATGGAGTAGACCATTAGAGAAGCTGCTACATATTTACTTTCATGATAGAACCTCTGACTAATTTCACAAAGGCAGGCAAGGAAAGAACTGGAATCTGACCTATGACCTGAAGCTGTGGCTGATGGCATTGGAATATAGGAACAAGTGTAGGCCATTCAGCCTTGAATCCTGTCCTGCCATTTAATACGATCATGGTTGATAGAACAATTCAATGTCTTTTATCCATCCCATCCCCATAACACTGTTCACTATTGTCAGAAATCTCAGTTTTAAGCTAATATACTCAAACACTGAACTTCCAAGGTAGAGAATTCAAAAGGTTCACAACCCCGAATAAACTAAATTCTTCTAATCTCAGACCTAAATGGGATCTTCCTTATTTATAAATTGTAACCTTTGGTTCTAGACTCCTTAACTGGGAGAAACATCTTCCCTGTAAAATACATTGATGATTCCTTTAAACTAAGTTTCAATTAGATCATTCCTCATTCTTCAAAACTTCAGAGACTACACACCCAGTTTGCACAATCATTCTCTTCATAGGACAGTCCCTCCTTCCCACACACTGTTGTTGCACTCCCTCAATAGTAATATCTTTCCTGAATTAAAGTGACTAAAACTGCACTGTACTTTACATGTGGATGAACCAAGCTCTTATACCACTGAAGCACATCTTCATTAGTCTTCTACTCAGATCCTCTTGCAATAAACACTATGTTTTGTTACCTTCCTAATAACTTGCTGCCATGCATATTAGCCTTCAGTGATCTATCAACAAGGACACCTAGGTCCCTTTGTACATCCATACTTTCCAAACTCTTTAGAATATAATATGGAAACATGAAGTTTACCTACATTGGTAGGACAAACTCTATCTGCCATACCCTTGCCCATTCACTAAGCCTGTCCAAATTCTCCACAAGCTACTTTACATCTTTTTCACAACACGTGTTCCCACTTAACTTTGCTTCATCCACAGATTTGGAAATATATTTGGTTCCCAGCTCCAAGCCATTGACATATTTTGAACAGTTGGGGCTCAGGTCGTGCAGTACCCCACTAGTCACAGAATGTCAATGTGAAAGTGACCCCATTTATTCCTACTCGCTATTTTCTGTCTGTTGGCCAATCATTAATCCATGCTATAACTTACCTCCCATCAAACGTGCTTTAATTTTTCCAACCAGTCTCCTGTGAGGGACTTTATCAAAAGCCTTTGAAAATCTAAGTATACTATGTCTATCTGCTCTCCTTTATTAATTTTTCTTGTAATTCAACTCCACAAAATTAATAAAATGTGATTGCCCATTCACAAATCTATGCTGACTATTCCCAATCAGATCATTATTATGCAAGTGTACACATCTCAAGTTCTGTTTTCTCTTGCTCCCTTAAATAGTGGGGCAACATTTTTCTACCTTTCAATCTATAGGCTCATTCCAGAATCCATGGTATTTGGGAAGATAATCACCAATATGTTGAATACCAATTGCCACCTCCTTCAACGCTGACAGAATTTGGTCTGGCGACTTAACAACTTTCTCCAGTAATTAGTTTAGTTAATTTCTCCCCCACAATCTTCTTGCTAATACTAATTTCCTTCCATTCCTCACTCTGCTTCACGATTTGGTCACTAGTTCTGGAAGATTTTGGTACCTGTCTCCATGAAAACAGATGCAAAGCAATCACTTAGCTTCTCTGCAATTTCTCTACTCCCAAGAATAAATTGTCCTGGCTCTGCCTGTGATTGATCCACAGGTGTTTTAGCCAAATATTTACTTTCTACGTACGATAGAAGCTCTGCATTCCAAAACTACTCGTACACAGATCACTGAGATGGTGGAGAAGATAATTGAGGAGCTGTTGAATGTTTGCTTCAGGTACCTGGTCAAGTCAATGACAAGGGGAAAAAAAAAATGTAGTGGTACTCTGAGGGCTTCATAGATGCACCCTGTGAGGAAGGGCTCAGCCTCGATTTGACAGAGGAGCCAAGGATCAAAGGATTGTAATCTGCATGCTCGTGAGAATGAAATGGTCTGACTATTGCTGGTTGATAACGCTGGCTGCAAGCTGTTGCTAACGGCCTCCTGTTTCTGCTCACTCAGCACCATAGTTGACCTCCATTTACACTTCTCGTTGCTGTGGAAAGGCAGCCAAATCAAAGACCCTTCCAACCCTGGTTATGACCTCTTCCAACATCTTCTGTTAGGCAGAAGACACAAAATCTTAAACACTCATACCAATAGGTTCAAGAACAACTTCTTCCTCACTGTTGTTAGATTTTTGAATGGACCTCTCAAATTTCGAATCCAATGTTGATCTTGTTTTTGTGCACCTTTTTTGCAGTTGTAACTTTGTATTCCTCACTCTGTTCTATCATCCTATGATGTTTGTATGTTATGGTCTGACTGTACTGCATGCGAAAGTTTTCACTGTGCCCAGCTACACATGACAATAATATATCAAATCTTTATCAATAGATTCAGACTCCATATGTTGTCTCCAGTGTATTGTAAAGTTCTGCAGAACGCAGACAACTACAATTCAGAAGAATCTTAGTGAAATATTGTAAAGAAAGCTCCCAGATGTGCTCAGATACCAGAATCGTTGTTGGGCAGTTTGATGGCCTGCTTTGTGATGGCTCTCGTGGTCCCATGACTTCACTTGTACTTTGCAGCTGAGCATAAACGCACGTTATGCAGAAGTGTCATAAGCCACGAATATAATGGGTAAATCAATGTATGAAAGTTTGTGGTGCCTTGAGCTGGGTCAAATACTGGAGGGGCGCTGGACTGGCAAAGTATGTATATGTTGTGACAGCTGCATAGGCCTATGTGATTCCTGGGTGGTGATTGCTGAATGGCTGAATGTTGATGGAATGGGCACATTTCTTATTTTTAAAAAAGCTTCAGCAGGTTGGGAGGCATTCTTGTGGCTTATACAGGTGCTATCAATCATAGCCCGAGCTTGTGGAGAGCCTGCCATGGCAGCAACGCCTACAGCTGTTTCTTGCTCAGGGTCTAGGCCGGAAACGTCAGCCTTTCTGCTCCTATGATGCTGCTTGGCCTGCTGTGTTTATCCAGCTCTGCACCTTGTTGTCTCTTGCTCACTGCAGTTGTCCTTGAGGAATTTGATAAAAATGGTTACACTTAGCAAAAAGACTACCAAGTGTCCTGTTTGATGGCACCTTCAATAGCTTGGAAAGAGCCTGAGGCAAAAAAAAACCTCAATTCACTTTGGTCACTAGTCAATACATGGGTGTTGGAATCCTTTTATGGTTCATTAACATTTGAAAAGAAACACAGTTACCCAACAATTAGCTGACAGAATTACCTCTTAAGATTTCACATTTTTAAAATAAAAACAAACTTCACTGCATAAAAAAAAACTAAGCAAAGTCAGCCGTGTTAAATTTATGCTTTATTTTTCACCTACATGCATTATGTAATCAGTTCTATACTTTACGTTCACCCAAAAAAATCCTCTTATCTGACCGTTATCAGCTCTCTCAACCTGGTGAGATGCAGTTTGCACCAAAGTAAAGCTGGAACTGCCTCTGCTTGCTCCCTGAACAGAATTGCTTGCTTCTGGAACATAAGCACATACAACAGAAGTACAGGCATATGGCATGTGGCCCCTTGAGCTTGCTCTATCATTCAGCCAGATCATGGCTGATCTGTTTGTGGCCCTTGCATCACTTTCCTGCCCCTCCCATCACCTTCAGTTCCTTTGAACGTATTCAATGACTCCTCTGCTTGGTGGGGAAAGACAATTCTGAACGCTGAAGTTTACCAAGAGGAAATTCCTTCTCATTTCCATATCAATGTGCAAGACCCTCTTTTTTAAAAAAAAACTCTAAACTGACTGCAAACCTATAAAAGGTTAACAAAACAAAAGAACCTTCCGTTGCCACAGTTCTCCCTATGGCAATGTAGCATGCTTCAAACAGAAACGTAAACAAATTTTTCTACGTTTGACAAGACAATCTGATTCTGTAACCCGTATCAAAAACTTATTTGTTATCGAATTTTACAAATTCCCATGCCTGGAATTGTTTGCACTGTTAAGTAATTCTCCTGTTCACAATTTGAGTCTTTCCTGTTTTGTTTTAAGAACCACAAACAATTTAAACCTGTCATTGAGGTAACAGCAGACCATCTGGCTCCATTAAATCAAGGTAGAAGATCCTCCATTGTTTATTTCTTCAGCAACTCTACTCATGACCTTGTAAGATAAGCAAAGCAAGCTTTTTATGTGTAAAAAAAGACTCAGGCTTGTTTGAATTACATACATGTCAGAGTTTCTGTCAGCATTTGAATCATATTTCCCCTCATCTAATATTTTACACTTTAACCTCCAACATACATATATATTACTGAATAAAGGTTATATTCTAATCCATATTAATTTTCATGACAGTAGTGTTTTGGGAAGTTTGAATAGCTCCCTGCGTCCCAAGAGAAGTATAACTTTCTGATGCAATGTTCCTCTGAAGATTGGAGAAAACTGACTGTGGGTCACTCTTGTGAAGGTCTAATACCAATATCAATGGGATTGAAACATTGGGCATGGTAATGAAAGCAGCATATCAAGGGACAATTCTGATCTGTGTAGCTGACAATCTGCAGAGTAGATGAAAAGCATAATCATTCATTTTTAAAGGATCCAACATTTTGAAAGCTGCAAATTAAAACCAGTCACCCCATGTACAGTTATATTTCTTCATGGCCTTTTAAAATTGAAATTCCTATGCAATGCTGGACATTAACAACATGTAGAGTTGCTGTTGTGTATTGATCAAAGGTAAAACATGATCAAATTGTTTTGTTTCTGTGCTTTTTCAACATTGCTGCTCATACATGTACAGATGCATGAATAGTTGCTGTCACTTCTGCTGGGAGATGAACTTAGTGAATGGTAGCACAACGGTGATGTTATTGGACTAATAACGTCATTACATGAAATAATTATCCAGGGATATTAGAGTTCAAATCCTGACATAGCAGATGAAGGACTTAGGATCAGTTACTTAAGTAAATCTGGAATAAAAGGCCAGCATCAGTAATGGGAAAAGTATAACTACCCATCTGGTCCACTAATATCTTTTACAAAGAGAATCTGCAATCCCGACTTAGTCAGACTAATGTATGTTACCAAGACCAATATCCATGTAGTTAACACTCAACTGGATTTGCAAACCACTCAGTTGTCAAGGAGACTCACCCTTGCCTTTTCAAGGCAAATTAAGCATAGGCAACAAACCTTGCCAGCAATGCCCACATCCCACGTATGAGTGAACTAATTTCTGAATATGTCTATGACAACAAGGTGCAGGGCTGGATGAACACAGCAGGCCAAGCAGCATCATAGGAGCAGAGCTGCTTGGCCTGCTGTGTTCATCCAGCCCTGCACCTTGTTGTCTTGGATTCTCCAGCATCTGCAGTTCCTACTATCTCTGAATATGTCTATGTTTGGCAAAGATGAACATTTCTCTGGACAATTTTTCACCTCAAAAACTGATTTAAAAATCTGCCTAAAGTCAGTAAAAAGACAATAGAAAATTGACTTTGTTACTTAGTTTTTTGGATCATACAACTTTGTTAAAGATATCTATAACAACTACTTGCACAGTTTCTTTTATGGAACACATAGCTAATAATGAATAAAAGACATGGCATTAAGATATAACCTATTATTTGAGTGGTACATGCAAACCCTTAACAGAAAAGGATTCCCAGTTTCTATTAACTAAATTAGGGATCTACAAATCTACAGAAATGCCTATCATTAGGCCAAACAGTTATGTTTCTGTGCTAAAGACATTTATTGGCATAACATTTAGAATTATCACATTGTTAACAGAGTGCGTATATTGCCAATTACCAGACTTAACTTTCTGTGGTGAGCCCACTGAATTAATTAGAGTGCCAATCCTGAATATTTTGGATCTTGCCAGATAATTAATAGTATGTTAATGATGCTGGCCAATTAATGATATGTAAATCAGCCAACAAATTCTGTAGATTAAGAGATGCAGAACACATTTCCAAACTCTGTAATTTGTTCACCAAGTTCCTCTTGCATACAAGCATATAATTTCTGAAGAAGGGTCTAGGCCCGAAACATCAGGCTTCCTGCTCCTCTGATGCTGCTTGGCCTGCTGTGTTCATCCAGCTCTACACCTTGTTATCTCCATTCCTAATTGGAACATTCTCTTCTACAGCACACGTTCCAAACTTCAAGGAGATCCCTTCTGCCTATCCTTCTAAAATATTTATTTTAATTTTTAGGTTCTACCTTTAGTATCTACTGAATATACTCTTGAAGAACAATTATTTCTGTGGAGTTTGACATATCACAACTTCCTTTAATGCAAGTTATACTATTTTGTTAGGTTACTCAGAAGAGAAATACAGGCAGCTGGTGAGGCAATGGCCTAGTGGTATTATCACTGGACCATTAATCCAGAGACCCACATAACATTCTTAGCACCTGGGTTCAAATCCTGCCACAACAGATGGTAGAATTTAAATTCAAAAAAAAAATCTGGAATTAAGAATCTAAAGATGACTATGAACCCATTGTTGATTGTCAGGAAAAACCCATCTCATTCACTGATGCCCTTTAGGGAAGGAAACTGCCATCCTTATCTGGTCTGACCTACACGTGACTCCAGACCCACAGCAATGTGGTTGACTCTTAACTGCCCTCTGGGCAATTATGGATGGGCAACAAATGCTGCCTGGTCAGCATTGCCCTCATCCTGTGAATAAATTGAAAAAAGAAAGAGTAGGCGAGGGTGGGGTTGAAGTCACTGGCATCTCTGCATATGAAATTCTATATGATGAACAGTCTTTTCAGCATGTACTCTCAGGATACAGAGCTCTGTCACTGCTGATTTGATTCATTTCACTTTATTGAATCGGGAATTAAATCATGTCACTCGTGTCTGTTGCAATGGCTGATTTGTTGTACAGGCCTAACTGGGGTAATATATAAAGTCTGATTGATTATTGTACTATTGCGGTGACTGTGTTTATGGTTTTTCATAGCTTTCCACTCTATTACTGCAGTTTTGTTATGACCAGGTCTCAGGCTGACAGTTGCATTTGGGAACACAAAGTATTTTGCCTTTCACATAAATCTTTCCACTAGGACTGCAGTGCTCTGGCTATACACATAAAAAAAAACTGTTTAATTTTGTAAATGAAGTACTATTATTCATTTGTTTCTCCATGTACCAGAAAACTGCCCAACATATTACTGAAAGAAAATAATAGGAATAGGAGAAAGCTTTAAGATTATGGTACATGTCCCCATCACATCGCCAATAGAAAGGGAAGTGTTAATTATTTAGCAGTCAAGTGCTAATTCAGCACAATTTTTGTGAAGCTGTAGATGGGGATTCCACTCATGCACTTCCACTTGACTGGGTTGATCACCAAAGCTGGTAGGTTTCAAGATGGCTCAGCAACTGGGAAAGAGAGTGCATATGCTCCAAGTCATACCACTAGAGATCTTGGTGAAGGAAGAGTAGAGTTGGAGGGATGTCCTGTACCCATAAGGGGAAAAGAATCAAGAATCCTCATATCTTTCTCACTGTTCTGAAGGAGCTTGTATTGCCCTGTCTGGTTTCATGTCCTCTTCCCATTCCTCCTGCAGACCAAAGGGATATGAGCAAGATGCTGATATTCAAACTCTTCCCATCTCCTGGTAACTTTTATAAGGATCTAATGAGGTAAAACATCAGAGCCCTTACCTACTTATATGAGGTCTTCAGAGATTTTCCAAAATAAATGTTGACTGAATAGAAGTGAAGTCTTGAGAAAGTGCAATACAGTCTCCTGATGTATTTCATAAGTCCTTTTTCAAATCTCCAGCAGTAACTAAAACAGTGAAGTGTTATAGTTGTTTTAATTGACTTTCCCAGATAGGTTATGATATACTTTCTACTCAGATGAGACTTGAACCCAAAACTTCTGGCCCAGAGTTAGGGACACTCTGACTTTCACTATCCTGAGCAACAGCTTGTTTATTCCCAGTCAGCTGACCGCTGTCAGGAGATAGCATTAAGCCAGGTTGTATTCATCAAATGCTATGCAGTCTCAATAAGTGCTAACAGGCAACTTAGGTGGCATTCAGCCTATTAACTCCTTTGCTAAGGTTGCATCTTGTATTAAATATGGGTTAAACTAATATTGCAGTTCAAGAGTCCAGCTGTACCTAAGGGGTTGTTTAATGTCTAAATAGGCTTTTGAAAACTGCCTGTAGCATGTTATGTCTTGGAGATCAGGAACCAGGCTAAGGGAATTCACATTTTGAAATTTGACTGAACCCTAGACTGCAGAAAATACTGGACGAGGAGGAAGTTTATGGTCAAGTAAATTGAAAGTCTGGTAACAGGTTGGTTTGTGTGAACATTGCTTAGAGAATTAAGTGTTGTCTAAGACAGGATGTGTTCATACCTGACAAACATATGAGAAAGAAGTGATATGTTACTGATCTCTGAAGATGTCCGAGTTGCTGTGCCAACGTGCACTTTTATATGCATGTTGTAGACTGGAGCTATGGAGGGTAACAACAGAAGCTCCACCGTGCCTTCCATCACATGGCTGACCAGGAATATTTCTTCCTCTTACTACCTGCTGCTGGTGGCTACTGAAAGGTACTGGAGGTTGACAATCAATTTGTTTGACCATATTATAAACATACCTTGCTTATAAACAAATCAAATCATGTCATAGGTAGAAGGGACTGAAAGAGTTAATGTTGGGGAGTGCTTTAAGAATTGCCCAGTCTGGTAATGTCGCATGGACTCAGGGGAGGGGAACAGCTTTGGATCTTGAAGGGGTAAGACATATTATTGAAGTCTCCCTTATCATCTCAGTAACATTGCCCACCAATGTAAACTGTACACAATTGCTATCATGCAAAAAACAATATTTTGTTCCAGATAAGAGACTTTTCTGGTGAAATTTTCAGGTGTTAGTCCATTACCACACTAGACTGAGGGGGCCTATGGATTTCTACCAGGAAAGATAATAGTAGCAGTGAATCTGCCTGATGGCTGTTACACCATGATGATGAACTGTGGTGAGAATTCATCTTACAGCTTGGTGACAAGCACATGCACTCCAGTTAGCTGTAGTATAGAAAACACTGGCAGCCGCTGAGCTCAAAAGACTCTTCAGGCACGGTTTGAAGAAGGCTCTGCTTGATCAGACAGTAAAACAGCAGAAAGAGCTGAACATTCAAATGCCCTGCAGCATAGAAACTTGTGGCAAGATTCAACAAGGCAGATTCAATAGCTGGCAGTAACAACCATTTCAGACCTGGTTATGAGCATGAGTGAGGAACTCCATGCAGTTCCAGTCCCACCAAGGCACTTCCAGATTGTGTCGGGTATCAATAATCTGCTGGGCTTATTTATTTATTTATTCATTTGTGAGATGTGGGCATCACTGGCTGGCCAGCATTTATTGCCTGCCCCTGCCCTGGAGTAGTCCAGAGTCAGGTTTGAGCCTGAGAGCAAACAGACATTTGGAGGCTTCGTGAATAAAGCTGAAATTCCCAGTGAGTAAGGCAAACCTAAAAATGGCTCAGTTGACAGGTAAGTATAATTAGAAGTGAGCAAAGTATTTGCAGATCAGACCGATCATTCTCACCGTAGACGGTGAGCACCGTAACGCACGGCTGTGGTGAGAGAGGTCAAGGGCTACAGAAACAATTTGGCAATTGGTTGCAGACCTGGGAACGTTGCAAAGCCAGAATTAAAGGGATAAAGGGATAAAGTAGAAGCCTATGCATATTAGGTCTAATGGAAGAAGAAAGAAGACTATTGAGGCCATAGAAAAGATTAGAAACCCCATGACTTAAATGGTGCCAAAAGCAGGAAACATTTATTCAACCTGTGGACAGTGGGATTCTTCCAGGGGAAAACAAACTATGAAGCAACAGAAATTATTAGTAGCATCACAGACGGTGGGAATTATATAAGAAAATCCATTACTGATTGATTGATTGATTGATTTATTGTGTACCGAAGTACAGTGAAAAGCTTTGTTTCCAAGCAGTACAGACAGATCATAGTAAGCAAGAATGTACAGATCAAAAAATTCCCGGACAGAGGCATACAGGTTACATTACACAGGGTGTGCGCAAGATTAGCATTAGCAAGATCAACATTATTTGAAGCTAGAGGACCATTCATCAGTCTGATATGGCTGGAAAGAAGCTGTTCCTGAACCTGCTTATGCGTGTGTTCAGGCATCTGTATCTTCTACCTGAAGGAAGAGGTTGTAAGAGAGCATTACCAGGGTGCAATGGGTCTCTGATGATGTTAGCTGCCTTTCTGCAGCAGCGAGCCATATAACTGGAGTCCATGAATGGAAGATTGGCTTCCATGGTGGTTTGGGTTGTGCAGACAACATTCTGTAGTTTCTTACGGTCCTGGGCAGAGCAGTTGCCATACCAGGCTGTAATGCACATGGACAGTCTGCTTTCAATGGTGCATCTGTAGAAGTTGGTGAGGGTCCTTGTGGAAATGCCAAATTTCCTGAGCCTCCTGAGTAAGAAGAGGCATTGTTGTGCCATCTTAACTGTTGCATCTACATGTGAATTCCAGGGCATCCCATTAAAGGGATGTGCTTCGACTTTTGGAACCATGAATAGAAGGGTTCATTTGCTAAAGCTGTTAAGAGAATGCAAATCATTTGTAAAAACCATGATTGACTGGATTCATCATGAGAATCTTTGACAAATGCAGGAATTATTCATTTTACTCACAATGAAGGCAGGAATCCTCCCTTTACTCACTAAAGGTCGGAAACAACAAGGTTCTGACCGCAAAAGCATGAGAAAAGCTTCCACTACAGCAGTACACATTAGTGATGTTGCTATACTGCATAATTAAATGCATTTAAAATAAAATAAATAATCACATTAGGAAAACATGACAACAAAAATAATATTCCCAGGAATATATAATTTCAAAAGTAGACCAAATAAAATCTAGATTAGGCATTTTGGAGAAACAATTCTTAAGATATAGGGTTGCTTCCAAACTAATTACTAAAGTAGAAGCTGAACAAGTAGACAGACTTTTGTATTCAACTGAGACTATTGGTTGTAATGTTATGGCCCATCAAGAAGTAAAAATGCAACTGATTTTTTTTGATGAAGTTGTCAAAACTTTTGGAAATTATGTTAGAATAAATTAGATTATTGAAATATTTAACAGAAAATTTCAGCATCTGGGGAAATCCATAGAAAATTTAATTCATGACCTATATAATCATGGACAACAGTGATTAGAGATCTTTCAAGTTATTATTTACTGTTGGATGTGGAAATCGCTGGCTGGCCAGCATTTATTGCCTGTCTCTAGTTGCCCTCGAGAAGGTGTTGAGGAGCTTCCTTCTTGAACTACTGCAGTCCATGTACTGTTGGTAGACTCCCAATGCCCATAGGGAGAGAATTCCAGGATTTTAATCCAGTGACAGTGAAGGAATGGCAAATATCTTACTAAGTCAGGATGGTAAGTAGCTTGGAAGGGATCTTGCAGGTTCCCAAGTATCTGCTGCCCCTGTCCTTCTGGATGGAAGTAGTCCTAGGCTTGGAAAGAGCTATCTAAGGACCTTGGGTGAATTTTTGCAGTGCATTTTTTAGGGAGTGCACACTGCTGCTACTGACCATTGGTGGTGGAGGGAACGGATGCTTCTGGGTGTGGCGTGAATCAACAGGGTTGCTTTGACCTGTATTGTGTCTTAAATGTTGCTGCACCCATCCAGGCAAGTGGGGAGCATTCTATGTTATCAAATAATTTACCATGGTCGAAGATGCACATTCCACCATGTACAATAGTGAAACTAAATAGTCAAAGAGGAATAGAACTTAAAATTAAATCTGTGCAACAATCAATTCTTGAACATGAGATGTGCCACATAGTAGAGAACTTATACATATCTCACAATCAATAATTCTCACTCCTGAGCAAGATTGTGGGTTTTGACCTGAACAAGTGACAGAGGAGTCAAACTAATTAAATTCAAGAAACCATTGTTTGAGGAACAGCCAGTTATGGAACAACTTGTCAAAGAAATATTAATTACTAAACAACCAATCAAAAACAACCAGTGGAAGATTTAGTCAGACTTTCCAGGCTGAAAAAGAAAACAGATTCCACTCAGTGTTGGTGTGAGAAATTTGTTGCATACTACTTGCAAGATGGAAATCTGTAACTGGAAGGATTGGTAAGAATCAGCAAAGTTTGCAGTGAAATGCAATTGATAAGATGGCAATATAGAATCCCTACAGTGTGACGATTGGCCCATTAAGCCCGGACCAACCCTCCAAAGAGCATCCCACCCAGTCTCAGCCCATCGCTGTAACCCTGAATTTTCCATGGCCAATCCACCTAACCTGTGCATCATTGGACTGTGGGAGAAAACCCACACAGACGCAGGGAGAATGCTCAAACTTCACACAGACAGTCAACTGAGGGTGGAATCAAACCCAGGTCCCTGGCATGTGAGGGAGCAGTGCTAACCACTGAGCCACCAAGCCACACATATATATACCACCTGAGTTCATTGATTAATCCTCAATTAATGTAATTCAGAGGCTGAAAGATAAGTTGGTGAACAGACTTTAATGACAGGTTTCAGCAAGATAGGTTGGTGAACAGACTTTAATGACAGGTTTCAGCATGATTTAAGATGCTGGGAAGATGCAAGTTCAAGCAGAACATTTTTTTTGTATCCACCCAGGCAGAGTCATCAGTACCAGTAATAAGCAAAAAACAATCCTTCAGGGAGAAAGTGAATGTAACGCTCTGAATTAAAGCATCCAGCCAATTGGACAAGTTAAAGAGTCTGCACACTTCAACATAGATTTGCTGGCAAATTAAGAATAAAAATCTACCAGATATGATCCATGTAACTTCTTAGAAGCTATCAGGCAGATGGGATGACCAATGCTTACAAGTTCAGAACATGGTCAAGAGGAATTTGTCTGGATTGGTGATCCAGGATACAGCAAAAAAAAAGGACTTGTTCAACAGGATAGCTGTCCCCCACAATGGAAATTCATGAGACTAAAGGTCCTCCAGGTATTAAAATGGGGCAATTCATTCCAACAGAAATGATGTCGAGATGCTAGTGTTGGACTGGCGTGGACAAAATCAGAAGTTACACGACACCAGGTTATAGTCCAACAGGTTTATTTGAAATCACAAGCTTTCAAAGTACTGCTCCTTCATCAGTCCTCACGTGACAAAGGATCAGCACTCCAAGAGCTTGTGATTTTAAATAAACCTACGGACTGTAATCTGGTGTCATGTGACTTTTGATTTTGAGCAGGAAAGACATCCTCAGCAAAAGAAATGCAAAAAATAAAAAGGTCTTCTACTATAAAGGAACTCACAGAGCCCACACTGTCAAGTAAAGAAACAAAAACAATCTTCAACTTGGTGACCTATGAATCTTGCAAGTCTGAAGAGAATGCATCTGGGAAACTAGTGAAACCTCCAGATCATCTGAATTGGTGACATCAGAGACTTGTGAGGAGATGGATAAATATAGTGATACATTCAATCATGTAAATAAATGTACAATATTAACAATGGTGAAAAAAACACTTGGGGGAAGATATTGCATAGAGCGCAAAGTTCTGAAAAGATAAATGCTGAGGAATGCATTGGGCATTAGCCAGTATGATAATGTCACATAGACTCATGCAAGGGCAAAAAGTACTGCAAGAACAGCAGGTGCTAGAAATCTGAAACAAAAACAAATTGCTGGAAAATCTCGGCAGACCCCACAACGTCTGTTCAAAGAAGTCAGAGTTAACATTTCGGGTCCAGTCACCTTTCTTCAGAACTCAGTGGAAACCCAAGGGAAGTTTGTTTTGTATTTTGAAGGAATAAGACCTGACATAGAGGTCTCCCTCATAGTCTCAGTAACAGTTTGTGTTATACCAATGTAACCTGTGTCCGGTTGCAATCATGCAATAAACTTCATCGTGTTTAAGATAAAAGTCTCTTCTTATTAGACAACGAGGTGGATTTCTACCAAGAAAGAGGATACTCACAGCAAATCTACAAGGTGGATGTTTCACCTTGATGGGTTGTTGTGATGACTCATCTATGACAAAACCCAGAGGTTTTGTCACAGAAACAAGGACACTACACATTGTGCTGCAAGACCTTCCACAATTAAAATGGTGCTAAAATTAAAATAAACAGTTGTGAAACCTCAAGTGGTAAGATGTTCCACAAAGTAGACAACAGTGAACTTCATTAATGTTTGTGGTATAATGTGGTCAACATTTTGTAGACAACAATGCTGGCAGAAAACTCCTCCCTCAAAAAGAATTGGCACTGGACCATTTAAATACAGAATGAATTGAAATACTCGCCTCCAGAATAGATGCAAAGGTTGACCCAGTGTATTCAGAACTTTGGTGCTCTTTTAAACTCTGGACTATATTTGCAACCCCACATGACCTCTTTCACAAAACTGAGTACCTAATTCTATCTGTGAAACACTGGCTACCTCTGCTCTGTCCAATTAGTCAGTCTGCTGCTAAAACTATAACTTGGGCCTTAATTACTTCCAGAACACTTAATGACAATGTATCTCTTGCTGGTGTCCTGTTCTCCACCCTACTCTTCAACTCATCTAAATCCCTGGTATCCAACTCCCACACTACTACAGGTCCAATCACTCGTCACACCTTTGCTCACTGACCTACATTGGCACCTAATTCCACACCTCAAATTTACAATTCTTATTCTTAAATCTCTTCATAATCTCACAACTTACAGTTGCTTTAAAGTTCTTCAGCCCACAGCCCTTGATAACTCTGATCCGTCCTGCAACGTGCACTTTTGTGACTACATTGTCAGTTATTTAGGCCCTGAGCTCCAAAATTTTCTCTTTGTCTGTACAGCTGTCACTTCACTTTGAAGTTGCCTGTTACAATTCAACTCTGTAACCAATCTGTTAAGCGCACTTCCTAGTCTCCCTCTTTCTTTATATCATGGTGTAGATTTTATAATAGCTTAAAAGGCATTTCTCTACATAAAACATGGTGCATCAATGCAAGTTATCATTGCTAATGATCACAGAAAAAAACAGACAAGTGAAACATAAATGTCCTTCAAATTCTGAGGGAATGTACGAGATTATCACTTAAATCCTCGCAGTTGTGTAGTAAACTGCAGGAAGCCTTGGTTAGCAGCATTGCTGGTAGATGATGCTATTGCCAGCAGAAATTTACATTCCATTGGGGCAGTCTGTTGTACACTCTTGGTTAAAATTCATGGCTGATACAATGTTTGGAAATGAGGCATATATTGATTGATGAAACAGGGTAATGAAATGTTCATTATTTATAATCTGTGACCAATAGGAAAGCTTCAGTTAGTAGCCTTGAACTATCTACCATCTGAATGTCTTTTTTAAACTTATGTGCATGTATCAGAAAGATAACTATCTGCTCCAAATCTTTCTATGGAAAAAAAAGTTCAAAAATCCAAAAACATGCCATCGATTATGTAGGGCTTTTTACAGTCCCAGTACTTTATGAAGAAATTCTGGCAATAAATATACTTAAAAATGGTCACTGACATTGATATCGCTAGAAATGTTTTGCCTCTTATGGCTAAGTGTTCCAAAGCCTCCAAGATTGACCAGGATTCTCCAGGACTCTAATCTCTCAGACAATGCAAGAAACCCAAATATGTTCGGACAGCTGTTTTCCCACTGAAAATCCAAAAGTAAAATTGTTCTATGATTACCCGCTGTTTCTCACACCAGTATATTTCTTCTCCTGCCTGGAGGCAATGACTCCTGTGCTTCCATTTATGCAGACAGAGTTTTCAACTCATCAAAGGCAAATTTTTTGATGAAAAGATATAAAATTTGGAAACATATTCAGATAAATCTTTATCTTCACTGCCTGATCGCATCTGATAGATTCATTGAATCCCTGTAGTATAGAAGCAGACCATTCAACCCATCAAGTCCACACCGACTCTCTGAACAGCATCCAACCCAGACCTACCCCATCCCCATAACCCAGCATTTCCCACAGCTAACTCACCTAGCATCCCTGGACACTACGGGCAATTTAGCATAGCCAATCCAACTAGCCTGCACGTCTTTGGACTGTGGGAGGGAACCGGAGTACCCAGAGGATATCCACGTAGACATGGGGAGAATGTGCAAACTGCACACAGACTGTACCCCAAGGCTGGAATTAAACTGAGGTCCCTGGCGTTGTGAGGCAGCAGTGTTAACCACTGAGCCACTGTGACTGCTCATTATAGTCACAATCTAGATTGAATAACACGCTGTGAGATTAACACTCAGGTACAAAACATAAGTATCTGCCCCATGATCTGTTGTAGATGATTGGGTAAGTGAAATAGCCTTGTAAATTATTGCTGCCTTCAATTTGGGGTGCAACTTGAAGCTTCTCTTATGACCAGGTGAAAGAATCACCTGCTGGGAGATAATAGGGTCCTTGCAATTTGATCTTACGTGAAGATCACTGGGGCCTGTGCAGCAAAGATTTCCGGTTAACCTACCAACAAGATGCTTTCTCAATAGCACTAGTGCTTCACACTAAGTTTGGATGGGAAACCACAGTCAAGACTACAAAATTGAGCTGTGGAGATATAAAAAAAACTTCATGCATTTTCCCAGGCTAGTTGAATCCTGTTAGAAGTTAAAAGAAGTTAAAAGAAAAAGCAGAAAACAAGTGTAGAATAGGTACTGGGGTAAAGACATTGTTAAAGGTTTGAGAAAATTATACATGGTGTACTTCAACAGAAGGCTATTGTTAAATAAAAGAACTTGTTTCAGCATCATGATGCTGAAGTAAAGGACATCTGTATTGAATGGTTGGGCACTAATGATTTAAAAATAACCTAGAGGCTAATATCTGGTAAGAATGTGTTTGTGAACAAGAACGAGTGTTAAAACATATTATCATTTAGCTCTATGTCTGAAGGGAAATAGAAGTGTGAAGTGAATAGTTAAAGTATGTAAGGAAAGGTTCATATACTTCAATGAACACTATCAATTTGCCAGGCATGTGAATTGAGAGCAGCAGATGACATCCCTGATGACCTGGGGCTACACAAGAAACAGCAAAGTGAAGACTTCTGCAAATCGCTTTTCTGATCCTTAACCAGAACAATAAGCAAACTGTGATAGCAAGGTGTAGAGCTGGATGAACACAGCAGGCCAAGCAGCATCAGAAGAGCAGGAAGGCTGACGTTTCGGGTTGAGACCCTTCTTCA
>NC_063352.1:31710929-31726474 GCF_021869965.1 Rhincodon typus
TTCTGAAGAAGGGTCTAGGCCCAAAACGTCAGCCTTCCTGCTCCTCTGATGCTGCTTGGCCTGCTGTGTTCATCCAGCTCTACACCTTGTTATCTCAGATTCCCCAGCATCCGCAGTTCCTGCTATCTCAAAAAGCAAACTGTGACCAGTTAAGCAGCTATTTATTTTCATATTCTCCATGGCAAAACCACATGACATATTTTTCAGTCTGTTTGCAGGTCTGGTAGCTTGCCACTTAATACTTCACTCTTTACTGATAAAAGAACATTAAAACATAAGAGCTGGGAACAAGAGTAGACAATTGAACCCCTCGAGCCTGCTCCACCATTTAATGCAATCATAGATGATCTCATCTCGATCTCAATTCCACTTTCCTGCCCGCTCTCTATAATGCTTCGACCCATTACTAATTAAAAACCTGCCTATGTCCTCGTTAAATTTACTCAATGTCTCAGTATCAACCATACTTTGGGATAATGAATTCCATAGATTCACAGTGCTTTGAGAGAAGTAATTTCTCCTCTTCTTTGTTTTAAATCTGCTAACCCTTATACTAGAACTATGATCTCTTGTTGACAGCTGAAACTTTCCAGGAACCTGGTTTGAGAAACTAATTGATCTTCATTAACCATAGATATATGATGAAGTTGTACTGTAATTTTAAACAAGCTGCAAATCTTAGATGTATCAACACAAATGGCTTTCCTGTTTTTATTTTCTGTACATGCTGCCGTTAGGCAAATATGCTAAGAACAAGAGAGAGGGCTCAAAGGTAAACAAAATTAATTGCTGATTAACCAAATCTCCAGGAAAGCACATGAAGAATGTTATTGGTAAGAGGAGTGGGAACAGAGTGTAACTTGTTTCTACGGGCACAAACATGACTCCAGAATGGTGACAGGATTAAGGACATCCATGAAAGGCTGCAGGACATTCTGGTGATTTTGGGTGGGAGGCAAATGGTCAGAGGATGTGATTCTTAGAACATAGAACATACAGCACAGGAACAGACCCTTTGGTCCACCATGTCTGTGCCGACCAAGATGCCATTCTAAATCAATCCCATCTGCCTGATCATATTTGGATTCATGTTTTCATATTCATATTTTGTTCATGTATCTGTCTAAATGCCTCTTAAGCATTGCTATTGTCTCTGTTTCTACTACTTCCTCTAACAGTTTCAGACACTACCATCCGCTGTGTAAAAACCTTTCCTCACTCATCTCCTTTAAACCTTTCCCCTCTCACCTTAAACCACTTAGTATTAAACAATTCCACCCTGCGGACAATGACTCCAACCATCCATCCTATCCATGCGTTTTGAAATTTTATATACTTCAGTCTGCCCCTCAACCTCTGATGCTGTAGTTAAAACAATTCAAGTTTGTCCAACCTCTCCTTATAGCTAATACATGCCAAAACAGGGATACATCCTGATAAATCTCTTTTGCACCATCTCCAAAGCCTCCACATCCTTTCTATACTATGGTGACCAGAACTGTACACAATACTCTAAAAGTGGCCTGAAGTTTTATACAACTTTTATACTTAATGCCCAAATGATGAAGGCAAGCATGACATACACTTTCTTTACCACCTTGTCCACTTCTGTGTCATATGAGTACCAATGACATAGGTGAGAAAAGGAATAGGGTCCTGCAGCAAGAATTTAAAAGCTAAGTTTCGGATTGAAAAATCCTCAAGGGCTGCAATCTCTGGATTACTCCTGGCGCCACAAGTGAATGAGTATAGGAATAAGGAAAGAAAATTTGTTTAGGAGGCAGAGGGTTCTGTTTCTAGGGAAGTGAAAGCTGTACAAATCCAATGGGTTACACCTGAATTGTAACAGGACCATCCCCTTGTGGATTGGGTAGAGGGAAAGATGGTTTGCTAGTGCTGCTAGTGATTGTTTAAAACAAGTTTGTCAAGGGTGACATCGGTGATAGACAAGTTGTTGGAGGGAATCATGAGGCTCAGGATTTACACATATTTGGAAAGACAAGGACTGATTAGGGATAAGCCAATATGGCTTTGTGCATGAGAAATCGTGTCTCAATAACTTAATTGAGCTTTTTGAAGAAGTAACAAAGAGGAGATCTACGTGGATGTGATCTATATCGACTTTAGTAAGGTGTCTGGTAGACTGGTTAGCAAGATTAGATCACATAGAATACAGGGAGAACTAGCCATTTGGATACAGAACTGACTTGAAGGTAGGAGACAGAGGTGGAGGGTTGCTGGCCTGTGACCAGCAGTGTGCCACAAGGATCGCTGCTGGGCCCACTGCTTTTCATCATTTATATAAATGATTCAGATGTAAACATAGGAGGTATGGTGTAGGAGTGAGCAAAAATCCCTGTCATTTAGAATCCTGGACCAAAACCCTGGACTTTTAACAGAACTTTTAAAACAAAAAGGCAGCTGGGTTATGCTCTGGAATACACAATCATGGGAACCATGATTCAGTTAGAAATCCTATTCGTACCAAGGAACAATGAACCAGACCTAAGACAACAACTTCAGACATCTTGGACTCTTCAGAATACCAAGGCATTCAACTTCAATTAATATTCATTTGCAGAAATACTGGACATTCCACTTAAACAAAACACATTTATACCTACTCTAAACTATCAGCAAGCCAATTCAGCACAAAGGGGACAACAGAAACACATCAGATAACACAGATTTGCGAGATGATAATGGAGCACACAGCCTGGAACGCAGCATCTATATCCTGGAACATTGAGCTGCCAGTCCTGTCTATTTCTGAGCCACATTTCTGTTATAGCTTCTGTTATATCTTAGTCCCATGTTATCAATTTCTGAAGAAGGGTCCCGACCCGAAATGTCAATTTTCCTGCCCTTCTGCTGCTCCCTGGTCTGCTGTGTGCCTCCAGCTCCACACTGTGTTATCTCTGACTCCAGCATCGGCAGTTCTTACTATGCCCAAAGTTCATCTGCTTTACTTGTCAAGCCTCTTGCATTGAAGTAAATGCAGTTTAATTTATAAGTCTTACCTTGTTCTCTGCCAAGCTGTTGTCAAGCTCAACTATTTGATTTCCCCCCACCCCACCCCACCTTACCTACTGTACCGTTTTTCTTTTCTCACTATCACTTTGGTTCCTCCCCTCCACCCCTTTATTATTTTAAAGTCTCCCGAGTAGCACTAGCAAATGTCCCTGCAAAGATATTGGTCCCCTTCCAATTCAGGTGGAATCCTTTCCTCATATACAAGCCATTTCTAACCCTGGAGACATGCCAATGATCCAAAAATGTGAATCCTTGCCCCATGTACCAGCTCCTCAGCCATGCATTCATCTGCTCTATCCTCCTATTCCTCTAAATATCCAGACTAGAGATTCCCCTGTTACAATTGATCACTTAGTACCTGACATAACCCTCATTACAGCAGAAACAGTCATGGAATCAGAAACCTGGCTGTCAGTGCTATTTTCACCTAAGAGGCCATCCCCACTTACAGCATCCAAAACAGCATACCTAAAGAAGGGTCCCGATCCGAAACGTCAACTTTCCTGCTCCTCTGATGCTGCCTGGCCTGCTGTGCTCCTCCAGCTCCACACTGTGTTATCTCTGACTCCAGCATCGGCGGCTCTTACTATCCCCGAAACAGCCTACCTGTTTCAGATGGGACTACCTCGTGTCCTCGCCTACCATTCCTAACTGTCAAACAACTACCTGTCTGTTTTTGCTGTTTGTCTATCTTCCTGAAACTACCATCCATCACATCCCCTCGCTCTTGTAAATTTCTCATTGCCTGTAACTGCCACTCCAACCGATCCATGCTGTCTGATGGAACTCGCAAACAAACACACTTCCTGCAAACATCATCTCCAGGAACATTCAAATTGTCCCTGATTTTCCACATCTGACAGGAAGAGCCCATCACTCTACTAAAAGCCATTGCTGTCCCTTTACCATTCTACAGACCCATACCTGAAAACAAACACAACACACTTTGCTCAAAAGTGCAGTATTGACACAGTTTTACTGTTCAAAAACACTGCCCTTGGATAATTTAATATCAATCCTTAATATTAAAAGTCAATCAAGAGAGATCACAGCATAAACATAATCTTATGGCATCAAGGAAGCAATGAGATATTTTTAGATCATGATCAATTTTGATTGATTCTAACACTGAACATTGCTCCTCACTGATCCAACTGAGATCAATAAGAAATTATATTTTTACAATTATGGGTTATACAATTGCATAGTTGGTACTGTGAATGTATTCTGAAAGGTAGGTTGTTAGATTCCATGCACAATGCAGAAGCTGTGCATAATAGCTAGGGAACTGGACCTTCCATCTGACTAAAATGTGACAGAGAGTCTGAAGGCGACCTCCTCTACAGTATGTGTCACAATCCGATGCAAAGCCTTACTTCTCTGCACAGGGCATAAGATCATTCATTAGATATTGTAGTCATGTTATAATAATGCATAGTAATTGTGTTGACATATGAGATATTTGGAACGATATGGAAGAAGAATTATAAGAAATCTTTTTTTCTGTGCTTTTACAGGATGCGGACATTGCTAACTAAGCCATTTATTGCTCAACAATAATTGCCCTTGGGAAGATGGTCTTCTTGAAATGCTGCAGTCCATGTGGTTTAAATAAAACCTCAGTGCAGGTAGCAGGGGAAATCCAGGATTTTGACCCAGCAACACTGAAGAAACAGCGACATAGTTTTAAGTGGTGTGTGACTTGGTGGAGAAGTTGCAGTTGATGGAATTCCCATGTACCTGCTGATGTTGTCCTTCTAGATAGTCAATGACTACCTTTGGGAGGTGATGTCAGAGGAAGCTGAATTGTTGAAGTGCATCTTGAAGATATTTATTGGTGCCACATGTATTGATGGTGAAGGGACTGAATTGAAGATTAGCTCTGTCATATCAGGTGAAAAGTGGGTAAATGTACCGTGACTAACCTCGATCAGTTTGCAGAAACCCTTAAGTTGGGCGTATATTGCAGTGAGATAAACAAAGGGGACAAGAGTCAGGGGAAGGACCACTACATCTTTATTGAATTTTATCCAGTAAGAACAAATTTGTCAGACTTGACGATCAATTAAGCTCTATTAAAATCTATCAGTTTCTTCACAGGACTTTTCAGTAAACAATCTTAAATCTCTAAGTAAATAATCTTAAATCCACACTAGCTATCTACTCCTAACACATGTTTCTGAGGTTTCACTACACCCTATCCACAGGTCCCTACTGCTGTATTTGAACTATTTATCTGAAAGGACTGGTAATACCCATTCAATAAGGCTGGGATACGCTGTTCCTCCGTCTTTGAGAGGTGGCTGACATTTCAGGATCTGCAGATGTCAGTTTGGAGTTCTCCTCACATCCAGTGCCAGTCTGGACTTTTGGTCGTCTCACTGAGGTGGTCTCTGTATCTGGTCAGTCTGATGATGCTCACCACGAGGTCCAAGGAGCTGGAGATTATGTGCACTGGGCTGCCAGTTGAAGGCGCCCTCCGGAGATATCCTTGAAGAAGTTGCAAAAAGAAAACAGAGTGAGCTGGGACTCCAGGTTACCCCTTTGATCCCCCTCTTCATGCCTTTCTCAAAGGTTCTGTGGCATCAGGTGGGGACAGGAAGATCCGATGAGGTGGCTATTTCCTATATTTGGAGACCTCAGAACATGGTTTTGAACGTTCAGCTATCAAGTGCTGTCTTGTCACGCTGTTTTTCTGGCCTCCTACTGACCTGGCGGACACCAAGTCTGTGTAACATTCTTCGAACAAAGCAGCTTCACTGCAGGTGGAAACAATGGGTCATTCTGAAACAATGTGGCTGTAGTTCCAGGCCTGTCTGGTTTCGATGGGAAGTTGAAACATGTTCCAAGATGGTGGTGGAACAGCGTTCCTGAGCTGGAGCTTGTCAACTCCATCTGCTTTTCTCACGTTTGTTGTTTCTTTTTGTTTGTTTTTTTCTCTCTCTACTTAGCTTCTGGAGGGAGCTCGGTTGTGGAGGCAGCAGTGGTAACGGTAGCAGCTGGGTGCCCAGAGTAGGGACTTTGGCAGATGGCAACGAGGTGGTTGGTGTGTCTGGGCAGAAGTCTGGCAGTGGGTGGCATCATGGAAGTGGCTGGGGGCTTGGAGCAGCACCAGAGGTGGACTCTGGTGGCCTGTGGAGAGGTGGCTGGGTGGGCAGTCAGCAGTGAGAACAGCAGCATGGAGGCTTAAGGATTGACAGATCGAGCCCAGTGTGGGAGAGAGATCGAGCCCTCATTGGGAAGGCCCAGCGTGCAGTGATTGCAGGCCCATGGGTAAAGAAGGACTTGTAATTTGCAACTTTTAACTTTATTTCTTATTTATTACTTTATACTTATTATAACTGTAACATTAAACTTCTAACTTTTTAAAAATGTTTCTACTCTTCACTTAAGATTTTGTACCTAGGTACCTTGTACCTAAGATAGTGCCATGAATAGCACCATTGTAAACTTTTCACTATACTCCTGTATCCCTGCGCTCGAGCACACGTGACAATAAAACCTAATTCTAATTCTAAATTATCCAAGGCCTGGCTATATGAATACTGTCTGTTCCAGCTCTGCAGTTTGCAAATTGCAAAGTCCAGCAAGGTTTAACCTTGGCTTCCATATTTGAGTTTTTTATCCATGCTCATGAAAAAAATGTCAATATTCCTGTAACAATCCTGGAGGTCATGGGTCATCTGGCCATAGCTCACTTGTCTCGCTGCACTCGTTTGTGATACGGAGTGATAACAACAGCATGGGTTCAATTTGTGTACCTGTTAAGGTTACAATAAAGACTATGACTTCTCAACCTTGCCCCCATCCTTCCTTGAGCCATGGTAACACTCAGGTTAAACTCAACACTAATCCTCTCTTTCTGATTAGAGCGACCAGTCTATGGTGGCTTTTACTCTGAGCCAGTTTTAGTGCCAATGAAGCAGACTGCTTTGTCCTGGATGCGGCCAAGCATCCTGAGTGTTGTTGTCTGAAAAAGTGGCGCGTATTCCATCACCCACCTGATCCGTGGTTTGTACAAAGTGGACAGGCCTTGGTGAGTCAGGAGGTGAGTTACTGCATGATTCTTCACTTCTGATCTGCTGTTGTAGCCACAACAATTACTTGTGTTATAAAGTGGAGGCTGATCTTACCCCCACCCCTCTGAGAACTAAAACCAAAACACCCAAAGAGGAACACCTCACCCCATAATCTGTAAGAGGAGTGTGAAAAGTGTTGTAACCTGCCTTGAATTTTGGTAATGTTTTGGCATATTTGTATATATCTTGACCAGGCCTTTGGCTATGGTAGGTTTGCTCACCATCACTGTCCTCCTCATTAAACCTATCTTCTATCTTCATATCCATCCTTTTTAAATTGACTTCATTGTCTAATTGCCAACTTCTGAAATTCAAACTCTCCTTTTTTCTTTTTCATGTTCAAGCTGCTTCATCTTTTCCAACTTGAACATTCTTTCTCCTGCCATGGCTATCCTTTCTTTTTCTCTTTCCTTTTCTTTTTCTTTTGCTTTTAACCATAATTCAAACAGTTTCAGTTCCCTTTCTTGCTCTAACTCCAACCTTTTAAGTCCACTTTCTAATTCCAGTTGTCTCATTTGCAATTTAATTTTTTCTAACTCCACTGCAGTTGACTGTTTCTGTAGTATATCTAAATGCTTGATTAACTCCGTTACAATTTCAGCTTTCTTATTATCCCTCGTTAAACCCAATTTTAGCCTGTTGGTTAATTCTAACAGTGTCCCCTTTTTCTGTTTTTCTAAACTTTCTTGGCAAATTTAGGAAGCATCTTTGCCCCCCAGAACATGTTTAGCAAAATTAAGAGCCATTTCCCCACTTTTGATTTAACAAACAACAAACAACAAACAACAAAAAACTGAAATTAAACAGATTTTCCACTTCTCACTTAAGTTTTATTTAAAGATCTCGGAAACTATTCCCCAAGTCTGTTTAAATCTGCCGGGACCTTTTGTACCCTAAATCTGTTCAAATCTCTTCAGATCCATTTAGATCTGTCCAAATCCCGGAAACGAGCCCCCAGTCTATTATAAAGAGGAGGTGACACTCCTCTGAGAACTAAAACCGAAATACCCAAAGATATACCTTGCCCCATAATCTGTAAAAGGAGTGTGAAAAATGGTGTGACCTGCCTTTCAGCAACTTATAGTGGTTAAATAAAATAAATCCCTGACACTCACTCTATAATCAACAAGTAACAAATTATTTATCTAACCCGAACAGTGAACAAATTATCTAAACTATTAACAAACTAAATAAACCCCTTCTAACTGTTAACTATTCTCAATAAAACAAGGTTCTCATGATATGCTGTTCTAATAAGTACAAGACCCAAGCCAGGTTACATGTCTTCCAGAGTGTCTTCTGTCAGATATGTTAGCTCGGTGTGCTGTGGGTACCTTTGTTCTTTAGGTGGTGCTTTCTCTAAGACTTAGAGGAGTCTATGAGCGCCAGCAATTCTCTCTTGAGAGCTGAAGGCTGTTAACTCTGGCAGGTGGCAATTAGCTCTCCTGTCTTTGTCCAAATGCCCCCCTTTTTTATAGACTGATGACATTTCAATTGCTTACAATAAGATTGGTTCTATCTTGTCAAAACCATCAGATTTAAATTTATTGTTTTTGGGTATCTAAATGCCTGGTTCAAATTGATTGGCGAAATTCAAAACTGTTGTCTTGGTAAAACAGCTGCTTGGCCTGCTAACTGTATGGCCTTTTGACACAAATGTTTCCATTTGTGTGTTCTCTGTGTACTTACAAATTTTCAAGCTGCTGCCTGCAGTCATCCATTTGAATCTCTAAGCATAGAAAATGCACATCATCTTTTAACGGGACAATACAAGCTTTCCCCCCTAACATTTTACAAACACTAAATTCTAACTTCCTGCCTCCCAATCCACATATACTGTACACAACTTCGCAACATATGGCCAGTCCAATTCAGTTTCCATTCAGTGAAAATCCCAGGATACAGATAGTGGGGGATTCAGTGTTGGTAGTGCCATTGTATGTCAAGGATGATGACCAGCTTCTTGTTGGAGTTGGACATGGCCGGGCATTTGTTTGAAATGAATGTTACTTGCCACTTAGCCCAAGCCTGAATTTTGGAGCAACTTCTCTGGCAATTCCATTGGGGTGAGCTTCAATTGGGATTCTGCAGAAAATCTGCTACTCCATAATTCTTTTCACTTATGGATTTTAAAGCTTTTCCTGGTCTATAATAAATGCTGTTTCTTTGCATGTCAGTCCGTGTGTACACATTTGTTGTAGGGTGCATGATGGGTTTTACCTCTTTAATAAGTTTTGCACTTCACTTAAATAAGTTAACAATAAAACTGCTTCTTTATTGATGTTATTTCAAGAGACTTGTCTGGCTATTTTCTTCCTATAATTTTACGCACGATCTAGTACAGTAAACTTTTTATTAACTGGCACGTATGGGACCGGGAGTGTGCTAGTTGATCAAATATTTTGGATAATCAAGAGGTCCCCATAATCAATGTAAAAACACACACTAAAAGTAATAGAAATTTAATGAGTGGGTATACACATCCCTGTTATTTACAGCATATGTCACTTAAGTAATAATGCAACTTTTCCTTAAATACAACTTACCGGTAAAGAACCTTCTCACTCATACCCTCAACTGACTACTCAGACATCATGATAGATCATGGTATTTGAGGAAAAATTTACTTAAAATTGAACCAACCTTTGATGTTTCACGTAGCTATTTGATTGAACAACAAGCATATTTACATTGAGGTAATTAAGTTATAAAAGTATAATAATTTGACAGAATAATACTGTAGGCCTCACAATATTTGAGGGTTATAATTTTTGATGGTTTATCGGGAGTGCTGATTCAAAACGTGCCAATTAAAACAAAGTTTTCCGTATATGATGAATTTAGAAATTACATCTACTAAAAATTCTAATTTTGTTATAACTGACCTCAAGAGGTGAAAGCGAGGAATTTGTCTCCCCTCTAGATTTGGTTGGAACAAGTCAAGTTGGGTAACATCAGACGCTAGCTACACATGAATAGAATGTAAGCCTTTTCTGGTGATAAAATAGAGATTGGTGACACTTGGAGCATTGAGTGGCATATATATTTTGTCAATTATTTTTTGTACCTGTGGGAATCACTGACAGTCTGTAGAATAGGACAGTTCTTTCTCCATTTGTCTGCTTCCGTGCAAATCATATCAATTATAGTCTTCCCGAATGGTGAATTAATGATATTCTTGATAAGTTGTGAGCAGTTGCCTGATTAATGTGGCAAGGATCACCTGATAATGCTTGGAAGTTGCTTTGTTGACAGTGACTGATACAGCTAAACCTCTTTCCTCATCGAAATGGGCTGCACAATTTCCGTCAAATGTTGATCCATTTCCTCACCAGCCTCTGAAGGGAAGTGCAGCATTTTGAGGCACTGACAGTCTACAAAAGTGTCAGTAAGACAGTTGCCATTTGCAGATACTACAGAGAATATATGTGTGTTTATGAGGCACTTTCTGTGATGTCTCACTCGAGCAGTCTCCAATCTGTTCTCTTCCAATTCTTTCTATTCCTTCAAAGCATAACAGCAGAGCAGTTCCCATTGGAAAACCCATAGTGCTAATTCGATGCAGTATTTGTGCAGAAATGAGTAAAACTAATAAGCAAAGGTTCTGACTCAACCTCCAAAGCACTAAGAAGATTTATACATGTGCAAAAGGTAACATCCGCATAGAACACACGCACACAAAATGCCCTCGGAAATATGGTAACCAGTTTATAGGTGCATTCCTGTAACTCAAACCATTTTTACATAGCACAATTGTCTGCAAAGTGTTCAGGCAGAATTTGAAGAACAGTTGAGGTTAGTAGCATCTATCGATCTATTTTCATGCAATTGATTGGGTTCTTGGCAGCTGTTAAAAAGGGCCTAGTGTATTTTCCTTGGGAGAATAATTCTATTTTTTAGCTCGTAGCTGCTTTGAACAAATTTTACACTAAAAATCTACCATAAAGTAGGTGGGGAGTCAGAGGGAAATCCAGCTCAATAGGCCACATCTCTCAATTCTGTTTCTCATTTTTAAGGAATTTAATAAACTTATGTGTATGGGCTGGCAGTGAGATTCAGTACTACAATATATACAAAACTTGTTTGATTTAATATGCAATGCGAAACTTCTAAATAAGTTGGAGGTAATTATATTTTTTCAGTGATAGTATACTCTCAAACATCAGAGTGACTTTCTACGACACACTTTTGTTGATTTTCATTCTGATACCACCGGATTTATGTTCGCGCCAACTTTTAAAATTTGCTTCCATGATGCTAACTGAAAATAGATATAACTGGATTCAAAACTGGCTTGGCAATAAGAAGAAGAAAACTTTATCTGGCATGCCTCATTTGAAGACTTCTCGGGTTGTGCTCTGTGTCTCCTATTGTTCTCACATCTTATGAATAACGTAAAGAAGAGTTCTTGGTGATGACTTTTGACAGCTATTGGTAATGTGTGACCAGGAGGTTTAGCAAGTGGCCAACCTTCATCTAGGAAGCTGCACATGTCAGATTTGATATGTCATCTCCAGCCCCTTAAAAACTGTTGTTCAGATCTCTGATAGAGGTTTATTCTCTGTCAGTAGAATCTGTTTCATGAGTTGTGCCTCTTAAGAGCTGTATTGACCTCTGATCTGGATCTTGCTCTGTGCTGATCTCCTCATTGCTGTACAGCTGCAGCTCTGACTAGATCCTGCTGAAGGTGCAGTTCCGAAGGATCACTCATTCTAGCGTTGTTGTGTGCTGTCTTACAGGATTTATGGGGTGAATGAGATGTTATAAGAGTCTGAGGACTTTGAGAAGTTACTCTTTACTTACATCATGCAAACTATGTGCATGCTGTTTTGTTATCACTTCAAGAGAAAATATGCTTATGAGCAAGTGAGCAGGATGTGTAACATGTGACTTGCAGCCATTGCACAGTCAAGCTTGTTGCATACAGTGTGAGGGAGTTGCAACTGGTGCATTCCTGTGACTGTAATTATTTAGACCTCACAATGAATATATCAGTTAAGTTACCCTGTAATATATCTTCGAATAAAAATAAACTATATTTGGTTTACCAGTCCTGGTGTGAAAATGGTAAGCTTGTGTTAAGTAAACATAGAACCACAACGTGGTGAGCAACAGTGGTATATCCTCAGTGGTGATATTAGAAAATCATATGGAATGTCACAGTCTAAAGTTTGTTTAGTGCAGAGTCTATATTGACATTGCAAACAGTAGGAGATAGCTTCCCTCTGTAGAAGTGTTTCACAGAAGTAAGAGTACCTGATTTGTGTGCTAGTCAGATCAGTGGTGAGTTGGGCAGTTAATTTTGAACTGGGCTGTGAAAACAGCAGGGCCGTTATGACACCTTCAGTGCCATTCCCAGGCAAAACAAAAGTAAGTGTGAAATGGGAAAAAGAAACCTGAATTACAGCTAAAAGCTGAACATTAAAAAACAATAGCAGCTGCTTACTGAAATTCCTCACAGAGTAGCACGGCTATAAATCTGTTATAAAGGCTGCTGTGACACAGTAATCGTGTCCCTACCTCTGATCCAAAAGACCCACGCTCAAGTCCCATCTATTCCTGATGTGTGTCATAATGTTTCTGTACAGGTTGATTCAAAATATCGTTAAATCTGTTAACAGTGAAAGTTTGCAAAAGACTGGAAACATCAGAAAGATGACCAACAAAGGGAAATTTACAAACGCCCACTCTGAATTTAAGCTTTTCTTTAAATAAAGGATGGGACTATGCTTTCTAGATTTATTCACAAAATCTGAAAAACAAATGGTGAAAGTAATTGATTGCAGCAATAGTGGTGACGAGGCAGACCAGGTTGAAGATTCATTGGGGAAGAAATCTTCAAGTGGAAAGTGAATAACCTTTCTTCATAGTGAATGCAACATAATGTGTTGATAAAGTTAAAGTTAAAACTTCAGTTACTGATGTCAGTACCATCAGCCCAAAGGAAAATCACAGAGTTGACAAGTGAGTCAGTGGAAACATCTTGCCAGTCACAATCCTGAACGATATTCATGTGGGTCATTAGAGGTTGTATACAACATATGACAGCCAGATTAACTGTATATAATTGGTCACTGGTTCCTTGCATTGGTATGTCGTCATTGAAATGTGACAATGGCAAGAAGCCACAGTATTCTGGCTGATGGATCTGAGCTCATCAGCTGGTGCTGGGAACTCAGCCTCATGACCATACCTGAAAGGTATCAACTGCATCAGCACAAAGAACCCTTATGACATGCCCCAGTACTCTTGGTTTAAAATAGCAACAGATTTATTTGTTATCCGTGGCAATGATTTTCTCCTGTCGATAGCGACTTTTCCAAGTTTTCAATCATCAGACAATTGAAGGATACCTCAAGTGCATCCATGGCACAGAGAGTGGGCAGAATCTTGTAGAGGTCCGAGCACAATGGGTTACGGTAGTAGAATAAGATGAAAGGTCTGGTGAGCTAATCTCAATTTGGGGAGCATCTCACCCCATCTTTAACGATTTTGCCAAGTGTTGAGATGAGTTTCTCCCCAGGCAACAGGGAATTGTCTATTAAGAATGATTAGAAAGGCTTACTAAATTCCTCACTAATGGCCCAACTTGTGTTATTAATATTCAGCTTCCTACCTTATGTGCCAAGTGTGCCAGACAAACTGGATATTGACAAAACTTGATATGGAAATCAGAATGGGTACCTGGTGACTTCAGCTAGCTGCTA
This sequence comes from Rhincodon typus, assembly GCF_021869965.1. Classification (NCBI taxonomy): domain Eukaryota; kingdom Metazoa; phylum Chordata; class Chondrichthyes; order Orectolobiformes; family Rhincodontidae; genus Rhincodon; species Rhincodon typus. The sequence goes on from NC_063352.1 coordinate 31,724,749, forward strand.
GCTCTGAAGAAGCTTTACGTTGGACACCATAGAATCCCAACAGTTTGGAAGTAGGCCGTTTGGCCCATCGAGTTCACACTGATGTTCTGAAGAACATCTCACCCAGACCCACACCCCCACCCTATCTCTTTAAGCCTACATTTCCCATGCACAATCCACGTAGCCTGCACATTCCTGGACACTTTGGGCAAATTAGCGTGGCTAATCCACCGAAACTGCACATAGAGTCATAGAGTCAAGAGATATACAACACAGAAACAGGCCCTTCGGTCCAACTAGTCCATGCCGACCATATATCCAAAATTAATCTAGTCCCATTATTAGCATTTGGCCCATATCCCTGGCAAGTCAGATGAGAGAATCATGAAAGGAGTAGGCAAACAAGGAGATTATGCATAGCGGGCCAGGACAGAACAAAAGCTTTGATACGGAGGTGCCAGTGTTGGACTGGGTGGACAAAGTCAGAAGTCACACGATTTCAGGTTATAGTCCAACAGGTTATTTGAAAACCCCAGCTCTCAGAGTGATATTCCTTTGTCAAGTGAAGCGAACAAAAGCTGAATAAGTGATAAGAAGAGCAAAGATGAGGAGGGAATGGGTGAGCTGTACTGAAAGCAACCCATATAATGTGATAATAGGCCTAGCAGTAGGTGGGAATGGGTGTCTGTACTAAAAACAACCCATGCCACTGACAGCACTGGGTATGGGGTGAGTAAAAATCATGGAAGGATGGAGAGGGGGTCTAAAGTTATTGAACTCAATGTTGATCTGAGAGGCTGCAAAGTCCCCAAGGGGAAAATGAAATGTTATTCTTTGAGCTTGTGCTGAGCCTTGCTGGAATACTGCAGCAAGCCTGAGACTGAAATTTTGGCCAGGGAACACGGTGGTGTGTTGAAGTGGCAGGCAACTGGAAGTTTGGGTCAGTTTTGCAGAGAGAATGTAGGTGTTTTACAAAGGGGTCACCCTGCTGCGTTTTGTCTGCACAATGTAGAGGAGACTACATTATGAGCAAAAATTCAGTCGACTAGGTTGAGTGAAGCACAAGTAAATCATTGCTTCACCTGGAAGGTGTGACTGGGGCCTTGGATGATGAGGAGGGAGGAGGTAAATGGGCAGGTGTTACACCTTCTGCAGTTGCAGTGGAAAGAATTGTGGGATGTGCAGGAGTGTTAGGAGTGGAGGAGGAGTGGACCAGAGTGTTCCAGAGGGAATAGTCCCTGGAGAAGGCTGACTGGGCGGGGAGGAGAGGGAAATAAGTGCCTGATCGTGGCATCCCATTAGAAGTTACGGAAATGGTGGAGATTGGTGGGATGATCAGTGAAGAGTAGAAGGTCCCTATCAGTGTTGTGGGAAGGAAGAGATTAGGGCAGAAGTGTGGAAAATAGGTCAAACACAGCTAAAGACCCATTCCACCATAGTAACTGGGAATCCACGGTTAAGAAAAAAGGTTGATATTTTTAAGGCCACCCCTGCAGAAAATAGCATTGTTAGAACAGATGCAATGGAGGTGGAGAAACTGGGAGCATGGCATGGAGTCCTGACAGGAAACAGGGTGTAAAGATGCATAGTCAAGGTAACTGTGGGAGTCATTTTCTGCGTGGGGACACTGTAGCCTTTAGGACTCAACATTGAGATCCATAACTTTCGATATATTTTAATCAACCTGCTCAGAAATGTTAAATAAAAACTGGAAGAACTGCGGATGCTGTAAATCAGGAACAAAAAC
>NC_063352.1:31731474-31737322 GCF_021869965.1 Rhincodon typus
ACCCCTCAGTTCTGAGGAAGGGTCACCGGACCCGAAACGTTAACTCTGTTTTCTCCTTCACAGATGCTGCCAGACCTGCTGAGCTTTTCCAGCAACTTTATTTTTCCTCAGAAATGTTATTACACACTCCTGGAGCAGGTGAGACTTGAACCCAGAGTTTTCTGGCTGAGAGGTAAGGACACTAGTGATTCTGTCCTTCCACATTTCTTACCCACCCCATGCTTGGTCTTGTCAAGACACAGGTTGCTTTCAGTACAGCTTACCCATTCTCTCCCACTCTTAGCTCTTATTATCACTTATTCAGCTTTCCTCCTCTCCTGGCCTGCTATGCATAATCTCTTAGTTTACTTACTCCTTTCATAACGAGCTCTCTCTGGGCTCCATCTGCACCTTACCCTTGTACCACCAACATCCCCTCCCCAAATCACCCCAACTTTGTCTTCAACATAAATACCATTTTTTCCCAACTGCTAACAGTTCTGGTGAAGAGTCACCTGCCAATAATTTTCTTTCCATTGATACTAATGTACTCCTCTTTGATATGATGATATATAATGGTATCATTCTATGTTTCAACAGGGTCGGACTTTAGTTACTGCATGTTTTCAAAAACTGTGGTTTCTGACCCGCACCAGCTCTGCATATACTAGCTCACACTGGTTGTGAGCTCTATGGTGTTAGTTAAAGGTAGAGTGTTGGCCTGCTTTATACCTTTCCTTGTGTTGTGGAAAATAGTTATTTTGTTCCAGTTGCTTTGATTTCTTGCATTTGTTTTGTTTTCAGTGGCCAGGGATGTAAATACTTTTTCTTCTCTGATGAAGTTCTTCTGGATGACCAGTAGGTATTCTCAATGTTAGCTACCTCTGAATGAATTCAGTAGTGTGATATTCTATATGCTTTAATCTGAAGCTTTGAATGCTTGGTAGCACTTTTTGTCAGACAGCAACAACATTTCTAGTAGCTTAGAGTCACCTTTTTAATTTTAATCTGAAATTCTAGAAAATAATTTTAAAATGTTTTTGCATGTCCAAGTAGCTGAAAACACTTATTTTCTATAACAAAGAATGTTTGTTCTGTTTCTGCTAAAGAACTTTTGAATAACACACTAATCTTATTTTATTCTCTCTGGATCTGGAATAACACTGCCCCAAGTCTATCAGCTGCCACAATGGTTGGTAGTTTAGAATCATAGAAGCTAATTTTCTTAGAATAACGGCACTATTAGGTTGTTGGTGGTGTTTGTTCCAGCAACATGCCTGCTTTTGTCTGAAGAGTTGCCTGAAGGCTTAATTGATTTGGGATAGATCTGGAGGACCATTCCCAAGAATACTTGCAGTTCTGTGGCATTCCGGATAATGGGAACACTTTACCAATCTTTGTCCCCTGTGGGTCTACCATTAATGCCTGATGCTTGGGCAATCTGCCCTAAGAACTTACTTGTACGCTTCAAGAGCTCACACTATCAGTCTTCCTTCCCTTAGAGTCTGTAACACTGTCCTTACTCTCTGGTCATGATCTATTTTCATTGAACAATGGATCAAGGTAAAGTCCATATCATAAATTATGCTTTCCATTACTTCCAGATACTCGTCATTGACCTGTGGAAAATTTCCAGTGCAGAAGTAATCCCAAAGCTAGACTGTTAAAAGTACAATGAATGCAACTAACAGTTTTAAAACTCATCCAATAGTAACTGCTAGAACCTACCATTTTATTTCTATTCATTTTGTGGGATGTGGGCGTCGCTGGCTGGCCAGCATTTCTTGCCCATCCCTCGTTCCCTTGAGAAGTTGGTGGTGAGCTGCCTTCTTGAACCGCTGTATTCCTCCTACTGTGGGTTGACCCACAATGCTATTAGGGAGGGAATTCCAGGATTTTGACCCAGTGACAGTGAAGGAACGGTGATATATTTCCAAGTTAGGTTGGTGAGTGACTTGGAGGGGAACTTGGAGGGGCTGGTGTTCCCAAATATCCGCTGTCCTTGTCCTTCTAGATGGAAGTGGTCATGGGTTTGGAAGGTGCCGTCTGAGGATCTTTGGTGAATTTCTGCAGTGCATCTTGTAGATAGTACACACTGCTGCTACTGAGCATCGGTGGTGGAGGGAGTGAATGCTTGTGGATGAAGTGCCAGTCAAGTGGGCTTCTTTGTCCTGGATGGTGTCAAGCTTCTTGAGTGTTGTTGGGGCTGCACTCATCCAGGCAAGTAGGGAGTATTCCATCACACTCCTGACTTGTGCCTTGTAGATGGTGGACAGGCTTTGAGGAGTCAGGAGATGACTTACTCACCGCAGTATTCCCAGCTTCTGGCCTGTTCTTGTAGCCACTCTGTTAATGTGGTGAGTCCAGTTGAGCTTCTGGTCAATGGTAACCCCCAGGATGTTGATAGTGGGGGATTCATTGATTTGCATCAGGTTTCATGAAACTGATAATTTTCTGTTGCCGTAGAATGTATTTCTGGTCCTATAGCTTTCTTTGGTAGAGCAAGGTCAACAAAAATTCTTATGGAACCATTAGTTTTTGGAACTGGTATGCCAGAACACCACATTATTGATATGGCTAATGATATAGTGTCCCCTTAATGAAGCAATGCCTCTATCTAAATTCTCATTTTTCCCAAAAGTAGATGTCGGTCTTTCCTATATGTAAATAAACAAGTACGTTAGAATTCACTCTTAATAAGATGTGGTGTGCTTTTTTTATTCATCTTTCCCAGCCTGTCCTTGTTCTTTGTTGTCGGCTTCATCAACTTTACAAGTAAGTTTCAGATCAGTGCGTGTTTTTTTTTTGCTGAGCAATGAACTTTCTTGGTTTTTGATAATGTACAAGGTTCCATTGATTGCTTCATTTTTCCATTGCAGTTGTAGGAGTCTGCTAGCCTTTTACGTTTAATTTGATTACTCCCGGTCTCTGGAGTCAAATTGTTGATGGTTGCAGTGTTTATTGATTCAGCCATTCAACTGCATTGGAAAGTGCTGAGATACTTGCTGTAGTGTCAAGTTTAACATTAGTTAGGTGTCCATTCAGCTTTCTATTAGCACTGCTGTATTTGCTTTTAATTCCTTGATTTTCCCCAGGAAGGTGGCTTCTCTGCTGCTTGCTTCTTCAATTTTGTGAATGCTGCATTTTTATAGGGGTTTTGTCCTCAGTTTGATAGATAAAAAACAATTTAGTGTGACATATTGATTTAAAATGGCCAATCTGCCTGCAGGCATAGCAGTCTGCAATTCAGGTGGGATATTACTTGTGCTGTGCACTTTCATCCAGCCATAGTAAGGGCATTGAAACTAGCTTTCTAGCAGGCACTTTCATACTTCCTTGGTTTCTGCCTGAATGCATTTTTATTTTCCAACTTAATATATTGTATTGCATCAAATGTTCTTTTTCAATGGGATGTCTCTATCATCAGAAATAAAGACACTGGGAGAACTCTTATAGGGGTCTGAACAATGTGGCCAAATGTGTGGCAGGATAGGGTGACAAGTGTGGTAGGCCCATCTGTGGATCATTTTGCTGCAAGTGGCATGGCAAGACTTTTCCTAGGAATAGCAAAGCCAATTGATAGTCATTACTGGTCATTAAATGCCTTCTCAACACCGCAATTCACCTCATTAATATTCACATTCCCAGCTTACTAAACTCATCAAACAAACTAGACTTTGGGAAGAACATGGCAAAGAAACCAGAGCCTGTACCTGGCGGATTCAACCAGCGAGCTGCTTCGAATGATTTCCATGCTGGTCACCAGCCCCAGAATCTGATCCTTAGGTGCCTGCCAAACACACTTCTAATTTCACGGAGATCTGCTTTCGGCATCTGCCAACACATCAAGATCATCCCAGCACTTCTACTATACACTGGCAGTGTGCTCTGGAAGAATAGACTTGCTTGGGAAGGCATATCAGCAACATGCATTGAAAGGCTGCAGTGGACACACTTTGCACACAGGATCAGGTACGCAGCTCACAGACTGGACCAGACTGCATCTCAGGGCTGGTTGCTTGCTGTCTTTGCACCTACCTTCTTGCTCACACCCTCCCTGCCATGCCATAACAATTAGCGCAGTCACACAAATCATACTAAATTTTAGAAGTCTGAACGAGTTTCATGTGGAAGCCTGACTATGGTCCTGTTGCTGATCAAGTTATTTTTTAAATGTCTAGTATTTGCGGCAGTAAAAATTGTTAATGAGTCTGTGCCTACTCCTGATTTTTGTTTCCTTTGAATTTCAATTAAATCTTAAATTTTGATTGCTCAATAATGATATCACGCCAAGCAAAAAGTATGACTTGCAGCCTCCAATGTGAACCTTGTGAGTAGCTGTCTCTTCGTTATCCCCTGTTTTGCTAGAACGTCATTTGCAATGTTGCCTACTGCATATAGCAAGGCACTGGCCTGATTTTTTGGTGCCAAAGCAAAAGTGTTTCTGTTGTGACTATGTTGTTTGCATCCATTCTGCCATTTTTCTGCTGGCTGTGGAAATCTCTGCCACAGAAAGCGGTTGTTGTCAAAACATTGAATGTTTTCAAGAAGGAGTCAGGTATTGCTTTTAGGGCTAATGAGATCAAAGAGTACGGGAGATAATGGGAACAGGATCCCGATTTGGATGATCAGTCATGATCATATCAAATAGTGGAGCAGGCTCGAAGGGCTGAATGGCTCACTCTTGCTTCTATTTACGATGTTTCTCTGTCTGATTATTTCTAGGTGACACAGTTGAAACAATTTCTTCCTTGGGTTAAATGTTTTCTTTCTGTGCTGATTCTCTGTCCTGGGCTGTGTGCTTTGAGCTTATCTGTCTGCTCACCCATGTTGGACTTTGAAGTTTATCCTTCTGCTCCAACTTGCTGCTGAATCTCTTACCCAGTGTTATCATCTGTTGCTGTTTGTGTGGGGTTGATTATTCTATGAAGGGGGCATTACTAGTGTCTGAGGATTTTTAAAGTAACTTTTTATTAATATCATGCTAACTACGTACATCTTGCTAAACAGGAGGTCAATGCGGTTACTTCTTTCTTTAGAGTCTCTCCACCTTCATGTGATCTGTTACATTCATCAGCATCGCTTCCCATGACTCAGAAAGTTAACACTTTGCACTACATTCATGAAGTCCATTCTAAAGTAACAAAACTGACAGCCACCCTGGTACGACAGAACAAACTTCCAAATTTTGTACAGGAACCAATTTTAGTCAAAATTGTGTAAAGTAACACATCAGCTTAAATACCGGGATCAAACCCTTGCCCTCTATCAGATAAGAAAGTGCAGACTATGAAGGATTTATAGTCATTTTTGCTTGGGATTCCTTCAATTGTTTCTACCTCAGTTTCTCCAGGTGAGAGAGGAATATCTATGTACTGGATGTTGAAGTATAAATGGTAAGTTAGTATCACCCACATTGAGCAATTCGCATATAGAAATTGACAAGCTGCATGCATGGAACCTTTGAGTTATAGAAATTGGGATGTCACCATGTTGACATTGTTACAGGGCCTTGGTGACGCTTTTTCTCGAGTATTGCTCAGGTCCGGTCACCCTCTTACAGGAACGATGTTATTAAACTGGAGAGAGTGTTCAGAAAAAAAATTAGCAGAATGTTGCTGGGAATGCAGGGCTTGAGATAGAAAAATAGACTGGAAAGACTAGGAATTTTTTTTCACTGGAGCATAGGTGGTTGAGGGGTGACCTTATTGAGGTATATAAAATCATAAGGGGCATAGATAAAGTGAATGACAAGAGTCTTTTCCCAAGGGTGGGGGAGTTCAAAAGTTGGGGGCATACATTTAAGATGAGATGAGAGGAGAAAGATTAAAAAAAAGGTGTGCGGGGCAACATTCCACTGCCTCCTGCC
>NC_063352.1:31737422-31755272 GCF_021869965.1 Rhincodon typus
CACACACACACACACACACACACACACACACACACACAGCGTGGTTCGTATGTGGAATGAACTGCCAGAGAAAGTGGTGCGTGCAGGTACAGTTACAACGTTTAAAAAAAAAATTTGGATAAGTTCATGAATAGGAAAGGTTGGGAGGGATATGGGCCAAGTGTAGATAGGTGGGACTAGTTTAGTTTGGGACCATGGTTGTTGTGGACTGGATGGATTGAAGGGTCTGTTTCCATGCTGTATGACTCTATGACTATAACCAAAAATAATCTAGTTAAAGGTACAAGTCAACAGGCTGATGCTAGCTTCTCAATAAGCTGTCAAATATGCCACTTTTAATTCCCACTGTTTGTATTCCAAATCTTGCATATTAAAATTCAATGTATTATGCCCAATTTTGCACATCTTCCCTTTAAAAAAAAATGCTATTTTACCTAAAAGCCAGACAAAATTAAAAGGGTGAAAAAGTCGTGAATTATGGCTCCAAACTAGAAGAATCGAAGTCTCTTTAATTGGAGAAAAGAACATTGAGAGGAAAACATGATCCAGATCTTCAAACTATCAAGGGACATAGCTGATGGAGATTTAAGCAGGTTTTTGATGAACTATGAACAGAGAATCACAGGATGCATGTTATAAGTTAACAAGCCTCAAGTGTGGTGAGGGCTTCGAAAAAAAAACAAACACTTTCATTCTCTTCTCAAATTAATAAATTTGAAAAATAAACTCCAGCAACGGAGTAATAGTGGAAGTTTAGACAATTAAGAAGCTACATAATTATCCAATTGGGATTGGCTTATGTTGAGATGATCAAATCCTCAAAGTATCGCTGTTGCCTTATACAATTCATCAAGAAACGTTTTGACTAACGTGGGAATGTTATTCTGAAGCTTAGCCTTATTGCCATGAAGGTCAAGGTGTCTTAATGAAAACTTGTTTTCAGAATATTATATGACAGACTCCATCACACTTAGATTATTCCATGGAAGGAGAGATCTCAATGGACCAAATCCTTTTTCTTGTTTCAAGCTTTAATGCGATTTTTATGATGAAGTTTTTGTCAAACCTTTCAAACTGTTTATAAATATGGAACACGAAGATGCATATTACTCTGCCGGAGAGTAAAATTTTTCCAAGTCAACTTCTTGCAACCATAAAAGAAAAATAACCGAAATTAGAATTGTAGGCTGTTGAGATTTAGAGGTAATTTGCTTGGTCGGGATTTTTGGGGTTGAATAGTTGTTTTTGGAGAGTGAATGGGTATGGGACCCTGTGGAATACCCAGCATATCAGGCTCTGAAGGGAAGTCCCACAAAGAAAAAAACAAATGTTTCATGGAGCAAAGCCCTTGTTGTTGGAATACTCATTTACACTGGAGAATTGGGCAGGATCTTCTGCAGTTCAGCGAAGAGTCACTCAGGAAATGTTAGACTATTAAATATCAGGTTAACTCACGAGTAGCTATTCAACTGACATTTTGATGCCCTCAGTTATGCCTCCACCAGATTGCTTACACCCCTCCTTGACTGAAAACCCTTTCTCTGACCCTGTCATTTGACTACCCTTTCCATCCTGATACTCCCTACCTGCCATCAGACTTGACACTACACCCTCTCTTCAGACCACTCCTCAGGACTTGATACCCCCAATCTGCATCCAAAATACCCTACCCTGGGACCTGACAACCTTTGTCCACCACCAGCAGAGCCATACCCTCGCTCTTGTTGCCAGGACTGACATACCCTCCCAACTGCATCCCAAACAACACCCCAGAACAAAAGCTGGTAATGTTGCCCCTCACACCCCACCCCACCAGCCTCCCTTCTGGGAATCATCACTTCTTTTTCTTCAATGCACCTGGTACCAACTAGCCCTGCCTTCCCCATACCCAATAACCTAAACCCACTCCAGCCTAACCAAAACCCTTTGTCACTAACCTGGCCCTCACGTTACCTTGTATGTGACTTAACTTTCACCTTACCCACATCGCATCCTCTCTCCTGTCATCTAGCTCTTACCCACTTGATACTCTACCAGCCTGGCACCCAGTTTATTTGGCACTTGATTTTACTTTACTCTGATCCCCTACCTCCATGACACCCAATCCACTATTGATTGTCACTCTACCCACCTATAACTCTTATCTGGCATCCACCTACTGCTTTATCTGCCTGGCACCCTATCCCCTACCTACCTGGTACTCTACTTATCTGGCACCCTACCCACCCCCATTCACCTGGCACACTACCCTCCTGGCATCAAAAAATCATACTTTTATCTTGCAGACTGATCCTTTCATAGGAGCTGTTAAACTGGCTGTCATTGATGCTGGACCTTTAAATTCCAGAATGAAGTAACTGGCTGCTGTGAGAAAGGAGACATGGTTTGCCTTACCTGACTGTTTTACGCAATAAAGGAAATGGTCAGAAATGGAAATAAACTCCACATTTTTGGAAGGAGTCCTGATTGGAATTTCCTGTCAGAAGCATGCAGCTCAATCATTTCAATAATAATAAAAAAAACCAAATCTGTATGTGATTGCCAGTCTTCAGAAAGTCCAGCCTATTATTTTCTACACTGTTTTACATTATCAAATGCAGAAGCTCACGGACCCCAATACTTCATTTGTAGGCAGGTGTAGGGAGCATCTTCCCACAGGAGAAGAAACTGCCTGAAATCATCTTCTTCCTCCAAATGGTCTGCCTACTTTTAATAAGCATTTGATATGCCATAAACATCCCCAACATTTTAAGGGTCTGACACGTCTCTCTTCAGAAAAATACATGCCTTCCAGGAGTATAACAAGAGCAGGGGTCACTTCAGCTGAAACAAAAATAAAGATTAATTTTAATTTTAATTTAATTTTAAACACAATTGATAATGACAATCTAATGTTTCATAGAATAGACAATGGAGCAGAGCTAATTGCCTCACACCTTGAACCATGCACATTTGATAACATGCTCTCAATGAAATGCTGCCTTTCTAGAATGATGTTGGGTGGAGCTGGAAATAAGCTTTCAATAATCCCACTGCACTCGCAATTTCCTACAATCTTTGCTTAACATGATTTATGCTGCACTTCTCAGAATAAAGGTTTTTATGTTAAAGGCCCACTTAGACACATTCAATGACCCTACTTGTCAGAATTCTCTGCCCCATTGTATGGAGGACCCTGCCAAACAGTTTGTATATGAATGCGGACTGCTCAGATTCCTTACAGCATCTCTAAACTTGTATTTCTTTTCTTGTCCAATTATCACCCTTTTCAGCACTACACCATCATCCCTTTGATTCTCTTTCATCCTATCAAAGACCTTGGACCAATTTTATGTTACCAAGAGAACAGGAATCAATAGATGTCCTGATATGGTAGTTCCAACTCAGCTTAAAGGGTCATGTTAGATCCAAGTTCTCCTCTGGGGGACTTGGAGTTGGATAGAATTGAACCCGCTAATTTTGGAAGCAGCTCATTGCTGGTCACAGGGTTGCAAGAGCGCCAAGTCTTGTTTGAAGGTTGATCTTGATTTTCTTAGATTTTGCCTTTCTGGGACTCCTGGGCATGAGAAACTGTGTGATTAGGCCCTCTGGTCCTTGACTGTTCACATCACATCTCATTCCACCCATCCTATTTCCCCCTCAAACCCCCATGCATAAGCCAACCCATGTCTCCACTCATCCCAATCACCCTCATGCTCCCATACCAGTTGCACAGCTACTCACACAGTATCCACAATGGGAAGACCTTAAGAGCCTTGTGGCGATGAAGAACACTTCCAACAATATACATATTTAATTCATACTTGATAGTGAAAGAACTCATGACCATGAAAGTCTTTTAAACATCTTGAATGATTAATCTGAAAACAAACTAGTAGTTTCAAGAAAGTCAGATAATTCTTTAATACCCTCTTTAAACTGTCAATTAGTTTATGAACTTAAACACCTAGCTCAAACAATTAAAACATTTGAAATTCAGCCAAGCTTTCATATCAGCAAAATAACAGGAAAAAAAACCAACATATAAGCCTATTGAAATTGTGGATCAGATCGTCGTAATTTTTATAACTTATACAAGATGACTTGTCAATCAATCAAAGCTACCCAGTAGACAGCATATTTTAACCTGCACTGATAGCTTAAACCACTTATGAGTTTAAAGAGCAGGCTATTTAAAAAAAACAGGTTATAACACTTAAGCACATTGATAGAAAAATATACAATTATGACATAACCAAGTTTCAGCAATTGATCTTTGCTGTAAATATATTCATTTTTATCTGTCTATTTTGAACTTATTCACCTTTATTTTGTTGATATGTTTATCTTATAACTGGCTTTTCAGAATGATGTAGATTATTCTTCCATGTGTGTTGATTCCAGACTTCTCTTCACAGTACCCACCATATGCTGCTGTTTAATATTTAATCAGATCCACCTCAACTGATGTATTGTTGGCCTCATTAGATAATTAATGGTTGCACGTTTCTCATTTGCTTCAGTTGATACAACTGCAGCCAGTAATTAGAGCAGGAGTTTATTAGTTGCACTGACTTAGTTTATTTGCAAAGTGCTCCCTTGATTGAAGCCACTGGGAATGTGGAATGTGAAAGACCTGATTTTTTTCCCTATTTTAATGGAGCTGTTTTGTTTACATTTTAGTACAGTGTGCAACACCAGACATTCTGGTAGTTCTGGGAACAGTTGGTGGTGTAGATTTGACTTTTATAATTTAAAAGATAATTGGGTAATTCAAGGAATAATGCTTCTCGGTTACATTCAGCAAACTTTGTAAGAGCAGCGGATAGAATATTGTCATCTGGTGTGAGTCCCTAATGCTATAATTACAACTTATCCTGACAGATGTAAAGGGTATCCAGCAAACAGTTAGTTTAACTCATTAGAGCTTTTTATATTTGCACAGAACACCACAGATTATGCAAGATTATTAGTAAGTTTCACCTCAAACACAGACACGAAGGCAAAGGATAATCGTTGCTTCATGTTTGTGATTTTCTAAAGTAAACTATTTGATGTAATTGGAGATACAGGCTTTCATACAGGGTCAGTCTAATTTGATATGTTGATAAGATGGTAAACATTTGTTCCCTACATATGAAACATAGCATGCATATTTATAATGCTATCTATTATTTAAGTTATTAATATTTTAAATGTTTTACACATTGGTGTGAAGTTGCATTTGACAAATGGATGCCCTGAAAATAAATAGGTTCATGTGCACATTTGTCCATGTGCATTGTAGATAAAATAACATTTGTATCTTCATTTATGTCTGCCTCATGACAGATTTGTTCAGGTTCTTAAACCACAAAGTTTTTGCTATAATGTTTAATCTTTATCCTTGGTGGAACACAAAACACATGAATCACTTAATTAGCTTCAGCAACATTTTCTGAAAAAGTCACTTCTAATGAAGACCATCAGTCTGCAAGTGTAAGATTAATCACCATCCTAATGTAACTTGTGATTGATAATGCTTTGCCAAATTTCAATCACAGAAATTAAATTCCTGTTCATTTGTTCTCTGTTGCATATAATTGGTATTCACTAGCGCTGTGTATTCCACCAGAGAGGGATTCCATGTTCTCAGATATTTAACAATTGCACTGCATCTGGGTAATACTTTGCTGCATTTTTCTGAGTATCTTATCCAATATCTTACAATAGGATTATGCCCTGTTTTCTAACCATGGCAATCTCCGACCAACTTCAATAGCCAGCTCTGAAGAAGGGTCAGTGGACCTGAAATATTAACTCTGATTTCTCTCCACAGTTGATGCCAGATTTGCTGTGTCTTTCCAGCAATTTTTGTTTTAGTTTTAAAAAGCAGCCCCCAGACTGGTCTGACCAGACCCCTGACCACTGTGTTCGTAGCTCCCTGACCAATGATACACAGTTCCCCTGACTGCTGTTAATGGCTTGACAGAACTGATTATCCAGTGCTACAGAACTGAGTAGTTGGACAGATCCCCTGAATTTGAGAGACCCATGTGGACAGCTGTCAGCAGCAAAGGCCCTGGACTGTGAGCAGACTGTGCCTGCGAGCATTGGTAACAAGACGCTCTGATCACACCCCTTCCCATGAGTGGACTGAGGACTAGTCCCATCCAATTTCCAATTTGGCCATTTGGTTGCATAAATGTGCAGTGTGCTTGCTGTGCATGCAGCTGGCAAAAACTGTAGATGTTAGATTGATGTCTCAGAATACCATATATGAAGATGCCGCCCGGAGGAAACCCACACAGACAGTGGCACGGTGGCTCAGTGGTCAGCACTGCTGCCTCACAGCACCAGGGAGCTGGGTTCGATTCCACCATCAGGTGACTGTCTGTGTGGAGTTTGCACATTCTCCCTATGTCTGCGTGGGTTTCCTCCGGGTGCTCCGGTTTCCTGCCACAGTCCAAAGATGTGCAGGCTAGGTGGATTGGCCATGCTAAATTGCCCTGTAGTATTCAGGGATGTGTAGATTCGGTGGGTTATAAGGGGATGGGTCTGGGTGGGATGCTCTGAGGGTCAGTGTGGGCTTGTTGGGCCGAATGGCCTTTTTCCACACTGTAGGGATTCTATGATCTATGAAGATGCACCAACGCCCACCCCACGATCTCAAAAGAGCACCTCAAAATGGGGATAAAACAACTCGCTGGCTGAAGTAGCAACAGGTATGGCATGGTAAGACATGGATGTTATGCTCATGCAGGAAGGTGCTAAGTGACTGAGTGGGAAGAGAGCGAGCAAGGACGCAGCCTGGTCCAATCCTTGAGCTGCCTGCCTGTGTGTGTGAAGAGCCCCTGCTGCAGCATTTTAATTCGAGTTGCCCTGCAATGTGAGTAGGTACTACATTGGTGACCTGCCAGTATATAGAAGAGGTACCGTGATGGTTACAATGGGGTGGCAGATGTTGGATGCCAGTGTTCATGTGTGAGGGGTGTGTGGGGCCGGTAATTGTGGATTTCTGCCCTGAATAACTGTTTTGTCCTATGCAAAATGAAGTGTCAAGCTGAAGTGAGCAGATACATGTTCTGGTTTCCATGTGGTGTTTTCATGACATCTGTGTTGTTTGGCAAGTATGATAAAGAGAAAGCTGAATATTAATGAGGCAAAATTTGCAGTCAACATGGCATTTAACGAACAATAATTGGCACCCTCCAAATGCCTGATGAGAATCTCACAGCATTGTTTGCACAAAGCAGAAAGATGGCACTGGTTGGCCTTAATGTTGAGATGGGCCATGCCACACTTCTTATCCAATTCTGCCATACATTTCAGCTTGGCTCACATCACCCAGACCCTGACAAGATTCCACCGCAATAATCACACATAGCCACTGTGAGTGTCTATCCATTAGCCACTGTGAGTGTCTATCCTTTAACCACTGTGAGGATCTATCCATTAGCCACTGTGAGTGTCTATCCTTTAACCACTGTGAGAGTCTATCCATTAGCCGCTGTGAGGATCTATCCATTAGCCACTGTGAGAGTCTATCCTTTAGGCACTGTGAGTGTCTATCCATTAGCCACTGTGAGTGTCTATCCTTTAGCCAATGTGAATGTCTGTCCTTTAGCCACATTGAGTGCCTATCCATTAGCCACTGTGAGTGCGTATCCATTAGCCACTGTGGGTGCCTATCCATTAGCCAAAGTGGGTGCATAACCTGTAGCTACTGTGAGTGCCTATCCATTCTCACTCTTCTTGGTTATCTGCCACTCAACCAGTTCCTGAGGCAGGTCAATAATCTGCCTTCAGTTCCATGAGTTGCTAATTATTTTAACAATTGCATCTGAACAACTTTGTCAAATACTTTTGAGAATTTATTTATGAATAATGTTCCCTTGTCCACTACATTAGTCATCTGTTCAAAAAATTCAATCAGTCAGGCATGAGACAACCTTTACAAATCCATTCTGGCACTCTCTGGTTCAGAAATTAAATGAAGATAGAAAACATTGCAGTCATGATAACATAACAAAATAACATGATAGGGCTTAATGACTTACTCCAGTGACTACCCTAAAGAAAAACATAATTATATGCATTTAATAAAATTGACTAGGAGTTCAGGAACATATGTTGAATTTATATGGAAGGAAGAATGTTTGAGAACCCATTCAAACATTTTCTTTGCAAGCACATGCAAAAGTATTTTGTTTTCAACATTGGAATTATGTAGAATAAAAGAGTTTGAATTATCTACACAGGTAAAGTTTCTCGAAAGAGTAAATGTTGACATTCTTTATTTAAATACAACAGCAGACTCTGATGCTTACAGATCACATTTATTCCTCATCATTTTCCATCTGATCTTCACTATCCCATTAGACTAGGCAACAGAGAATGGGAGAGGGTAACAGTGAACTGAGTGTTCAAGACCTCAACATTAATTTCCCCTCTTTTTAGAGTCTGATAAATGGTCCCATTTTTCTAATACTCTTTGATTTACTGCTACAATATTACCATTGGGCCATTGCTGTTCAGGAATTCCAGTCTGGAGAATTGTTAATCACATTCTACAATCACTGTTATAAAGATAGATTGCAGTGAAAATTTGATTTAATCTTGGAGCTGATGAATCTTTCAGAAGAATTATGTTATTTTTCTACCAAAACTTATTAAGCTAGAAGTTAAACAAACATTTTTGCATTCTGCTCATTGGCTCCTCCATTTACAAACATGTTTTGCTGAACTGCTTTGCTCCCAAAATTCATTCCCAACGCTGAACCCTTCAGCAGTTGTACAGCATGGAGGTTCAAGCGAGAATGTTAAATGTAATCTATGAAGGATACATTATAGAGTTCAGAGGGAAAAGTTATAAAAAAAAGTCTTCAAAATAAGTATCATAGAATACGTGGTCAGACAGCAAATAAACCTGGGCATATGGAACAGAAAAGTGAACAAATTTGAAATATCGTACTTTTCTGTAGGGATATCCCTGGTATTTTAATGTTTTGCTCTTCAAGAACAAATTTCATAAGATCCTTAAGCATTTAACACATAGGACTTGATTTTCCCTGATTACAATCAGGATAGTTAGGTGGTTGTTTTTGACTGGCAGGGTTGCAACAGGCCAAAAAACCTTTAACTGCGCTGGAAAGCTCTATAACTCTGGGATGAGGGGATGAAGAGCTTCTGGGTTGACTGAGATGGGCTCTCATGCTACAATGTAGCTTTAGCCTGTTCCTCCTGCCATCTTGGTAAAGGAATTGAAGCCAGAGCTAGGATGGACACCTGGACCCTTTCTAATCTGCAATGACCATCTTAAATGCCAACTAACCTTTATTAAAGTAGCTACCAATGACAACAAGGATGTCGTTCACCAGTTGGCTGTTTCACTTGAAGATCTTTACAATGGAGCCACAAGGAAGCTGGCATTGAAGAAAAATGTAATTTGTGATAAATGTGATGGCTGTGGAGGCAAGAAAGGTGCTGTGGAAAAGTGTCCAAACTGCAAAGGCAGAGGGATTGAAATCCATGTACAACAAATTGGACCTGGAATGGTGCAGCAGATTCAGACAATGTGCTCAGAATGCCATGGACAGGGAGAACAGATTAATCCAAAAGACCGATGCAAGAATTGTAATGGACGGAAAATAGTTAAAGGGAGAAAAATACTTGAAGTCTATGTAGACAAAGGTATGCAAGATGGACAGAAGATAACATTCCATGGAGAGGGGGATCAGGAGCCTGGATTAGAACCTGGTGATGTCATCATTGTGCTTGATCAAAAGGACCACGATGTATTCCGAAGGCATGGAAATGACTTGGTAATGAAAATGGAAATCCTGCTGGTGGAAGCTTTATGTGGTTTTAAAAGGACAATAGGAACACTTGACAAAAGGACATTGCTGATTTCTTCAAAGCCAGGTGAAGTTCTAAAAGTTGGAAGCCTTAAATGTGTTCGTAATGAAGGTATGCCTATTTACAGAGATCCATTTGAGAAAGGACTGCTGATCATTCAGTTCTCGGTGAAGTTTCCACCATATGGCTGGATTCCACCACAAGACTTGGCAATATTGGAGGATTTGCTTCCACCACATCAAGAGTTAATGATCACTGACGACATGGAACCTGTGGAGTTAACACAATGTGTCTCAGAAGAGCAACACAGAGGTTATAGTGGGGAAGTGTATGAGGAAGATCAAAGGTCTAGAGGCGGTGTGCAGTGTCAAACATCCTAAACGATGGGTGACTAGTGTTTTTAAAAAAAAACTCTGTAATGCAACAAAGCTATTTTAATATTAAAAAGCATTGTATTGGTTATTCACAAAAAGACTGCATTATTTCTTATCCTACATCTACTGAACACTAGCTAACACTTCAGCTAACCCCCTTTCTCAATATAAAAACTGTTTCGAAGTAAATATTTGGTCATGTCACTTTTAAACATTACTTAAAGGGATACTCACATTCGCTATAGAAGATTTAAAGACAACTTTTGAAACATGTCAGAAAAGTTACTGGGACACTTTGTCAAGACTGCACTGACACTTGAGCAACAGTTTAATGGAGTTTATCTGAACACTTTATCAAAAAGAATGAAGTGCTGTCCGACTCTAACTTATTGGACAGTTACTGAGTCATCATGAGCAAGGGACTACTTTGCCATGGGCATCTTGGTAGGGAATGTCCTCTTGATCTGGATGAGAAATGGGACAAAGGTAGGAGGCCAAGGAGAACAGCACCATCTGCTGCAGGAACAAGAAATAGGAGTGACAGGAGGATTTAGTGACATCTTCCTCCCCTGCAGGATGAGCATACCTCCTACTCTGGACTTCTCCACTACACTTGTAGAATCCCTGCAGTGCAGATAGAGGCCATTCAGCCCATCAAGTCTGCACTGCCCCTCCAAAGAGCATCTCCCCCTAACCCTGTAAACCCACATTTGCAATAGTTAACTCACCTAGCCTTCACGCTATGGGGCAATTTAGGGCATTACACGGCCAATGCAACTAAGCTGCACATCTTTGGACCATGGAAGGAAACCCACGCAGACACAGGAAGAATCTGCAAACTACACACAGACATTCAACCAAGGCTGGAATTGAACCCGGGTCCTTGGCACTGTGAGGCAGCACTGTGCCACCATGCCATCCTCAACTAGGACCTCCTCCAGTAGGACCTCATATCTAAGAACCTGGGAACGTGAACCCTGAATATTCCAGAATGTACCTCACTGTGCCTGACAGATGACACTCCATCTTCAGTGGATATGTGTGCAAGGACGTCATTCGACGAAAATACTGTGTAATCAACTATTGAGTGCAGGTTTTTGGTTTAGCACTGCCTGGTGAGTTCTAATTAAGTTGATAATTTTATGCTAAACCTAATCTTCCAAACTTACCAATCTTAATAACACGTCACACATTTAGAGCACAGTTTTGACATAGGCCAAAATAACCTTATTAACATAAAATAGGGAAAGAAAAGAAAAGTTGTACCTTCAAAGAAAGTAATTGGTTCTATAAATGTTTTAGGTTACATATCTAAATGCTCCAATTCCTGTAGAACAGGTAGAAGTATTGTTTTGTTGATAAGTGTGTAATGAAGGCTGCTGCAGGAGGACGGAACTCACTCATATGATACTGAATCCAAGAAGAACCTTACGTTTGAAGATGTTGTCATGTGGCAACACAGGGAAGTTGATATTCTTAACTTGACCACATTTCTAACACATATATTCTTAACAAGGCTATATGACCTTTTTGATTGGGTAGGCTTCACATTGGATGTGACTGACCAGGTGAATAGCAAGCTTGTAAGTCCATATCAGCCATTTTACCTCCATTACAATAACCCAGGATTGAATCCCATCTAAATCCTTTGGGAATGATGTAGAGGACAATGGGCAGGAAGAAAAATTGTGTAACCGAATCAGAGACTCATAAACTTGGTCCTCAGCAGTTACTTATATGTTCTGTAGGTAGTTCTGGTAACAGGGGATTGGGTGGTGTAAGGGTGGGGTGTGGCAGTGGGTGTTGTGAGGAGTTGTGAGTGATGGCTGGGAATGTGGATGGGATTGGCTAAAGGAGTAAAACAGCTCCTTGTGGCCTACAAGGAAGCTAAATAATGAGATGTACTGAATTCCTCAGCCTTCTGCTGGCTAACAGCAAGCCTCAGCACGTGTGAAAGTATAATGAAAGGGATGAAAACTTCAGGGCCTGGTCTGATTTTAACCACCTCATGCTCTGTTCTCATTCACACCATGGCTACAGGTTATTTGTGCAATTATACCCCTCTCACCCGACCTCGATGGTTGCCAAACAGCTGCTGTTTTTTTTTGGATGGTATTAACACACAACAGACGCTTCTGTTTACTATTATGTTGAAAATCAGAAAGGGAATGATTCATTATTTAAAATAAAATCTTTTCATTATTCATTGTATACAGTATTTCTTGTAAAATACATACAACAATATGAGTAAGGAACAAGAGTCAGCCATTTCTGCTCCACCATTCAATAAGGTCATGGCTGATCTGATGGTGACCTCAATCCACATTCTGGTCTATCCCTGACAACCTTTCATCTGTATTCACTTATCCCTTCAACTAATTCACTAGTTCTCTTCAGCTGGCTTTGGGTAACACCTTCATTTAAGTTCAAAACATTATGTTAAATTTTAAGTTTCAAATACCAGTTTTTAAATTTTAAATTTTGAGATTTTGGACACACTCATCCTCTCTCACTCAAGATGAATATAAAATCCAATCAGATCATGATTAGTGTTCCATAGGGGTGCCTTAACTGTGAATTCATGAATTAATCGTACCTCATTGCACAATTTCACGTCTAGCATAGTTTGGTCTCTGGATAGAACCCAGAATATACAGCTCAGAAGAAACTATTCCAAAAACATACCATGAGCCCATCATCTAGCATGCCTTTCCAGATGGTCTAATTTGTCAAGTCTATATGTTGATTCAAATCATCTATGACTATTGCCATACTTTTCTGACAAGCTCTCACTATTTTTTACTTCATACTTGATCTTAATTTTTGCCTTCTGTTGGGGGCCTATACACTGTTTCCAAATTGACTTCTTGCTATTATTATTCCTAATCTCCATCTAAACCACTTCTACATCCTGGTTTTCTGATTTTAGGTCATCCCTCTCTGTACAAGACCCAATCTGTGCCAGCCTTCAGCCATGTCTCTGTAATGGTTGCAGATTGTACTTATTTTTTTCAAATGCTGTGTGCATTCAGAAACAGAGCTTTGGACAGCACGGTGGCACAGCGGTTAGCACTGCTGCCTCGAAGTGCCAAACACCCGGGTTCGATTCCAACCTTGGGTAACTGTTTGTGTGGAGTTTGCCTGTTTTGTGTGTGGGCTTTCTCCATGTGTTCCGGTTTCCTCCCACAGTCCAAAGATGTGCAGGTTAGGTGGATTGGCCATGCTAAACTGCCCATAGTGTTCAGGGATGTACAGCCTAGTTGGATTAGACGTGGCAATCAGGGTTTCAGAGATAGGGTAAGGGGAGTGGGTTTGGGTGGGATGCTCTTTGGAGGATTGGTGTGGGCTGAATAGCCTGATTTCACACTGTCGGGATTCTATGATTTAATTCCATTCTTTTATTATTTTTGCAGCTTCTATCCTAATCTGTTGGTTAACTGTACTTTCCATTCTTTTCTGTCACATATTATTTTGTATTTCCTGTGTTAATACCTTTATCATTTTGTTTCTACTCTTTGGCTGATGACATCAACTTTGATCACATGTCCTCACCAATTAATTTTAAATCCTCTCTACCTTCCCTAGTTATGCTGGAACATCAGTCCCAGTGCAGTTCAACTGTACACTCTCCCAGTGGCATGAATCCCATTTTATCACAATTGCTGCCAGTGCCATGTGAACTGGAATTTGCCTCTCCCGCCCCAGTCTTTGAGGCATGCTTTTGTTCCTCTGTTCTTATTTGCACTGCCTTATTGTTATATACATGGACCACAACAATTGAAACTTCCCCCTCCTATTGTAAGTTCCTGTCCAGCCCTGAGCAGATGCCCTGAAACCTTGCACCAGACATGGTGACACAACCACCTGAGCTCTTGCTCTGTGCTGCAGAGAACAGTGTCAATGCTCCTCACTATACAGTGTCCAGCTAATGCTGCATTCCTTTATGATCCGGCCACTTGAATGGCTTCCTGTAGCATGGTGCCAAGTTCAGTTAGTACATCCACCTGCAGTTCTCACTCCCATCCAAACAAGCTGAAATAATCTCAGTGCTCTTGTAAAATTACAAAAGGTTGAGTTTCCTTAGCTTCTGTCCTGTGTGTCCCCTTACCTGCCTCCTTTGTCGTCACATCCATTAGTCCCTGACCAATGACAAATCAGATTATCTTATCCTAATGTGTGTGACTGCCTCCTGGTACAAATCCATCCAGGTAATGTCCTGCATTACTCCAGCACCAAAGACCTACTATACACTGCAGCCATGGCACATCGCCTGTCTTGCCATCCTTAATGTGTTTCAATTAACTGTTTTATTATTTTATTCAATTATTTCTTTCCCTCTTATGTTTATTTTATTAACTTTATCAGCAGTTCCCGTACTGTTTTGAACATTAGGAATAGAATACACCTTAACCACTTACTAGACATCATCAAACTGTTAGTTTCTTCCCCTGTAGAGGTGTGAGAGCTAATGCCTGCATGGCCAATCCACCTAACCCACACATCCTTGGACTGTGGGAGGAAACCAGAGCACCTGGAGGAAACCCACGTAGACACGGGGAGAATGTATAAACTCCACACAGACAGTCACCTGAGGGTGGAATCGAACCCGGGTCCCTGTCACTGTGAGGCAGCAGTGCTAACCACTGAGCCACTTCCAATTTGATTGCTGTCTCTGAGGGCTAACTTTCTGCATTTATTAAACAAGTGCAATGAAGTCTGTTTGAACATCGTCACTTACTAGTTTCTGGTCTTTTAAAAAATGTGAAATGTAAGCCTTTTCAACGATGCCTTCATCCATTGAAGGAGTGACCAACAGCTTGCAACTTGAAGCATGCAAATTATATGGATGTAAACAGGCCTTCATAAATAGCATATATTCTTTAAAATGCCATTTTCATTAGAATGGCTGATACCCTACCCTTGGCCATTCATCACACCACTCACGTGCAGCAAAGACTTCTCCAATTCTTTGCTATCAAATAAGTACAACTGGACCATAAAAGAGTTATTGATGAATTGAGACATGAAATGGGAATTCAGCTCAGCTGTTGCCTCCCAGCCTCTCCCGTCTGTAGCCCACAATTTACCTCATACCCTGATGGCTGAGTTTTCCCTGAATGTATGCATAGGGATTAGTGTCTCTCTGGGATCTCAGAGGCTCCAAACTGCAGATGATGTTGCCCAAGTGCATTTTAGTTGTCAGAGCAGAGATCTGAGTTACATGCCTCTACTCCTGCTGAAGAAAGAAGGGTTGCATTTCACTGCAACAGTAATAAGAAGAAAAGTAAAGATTACAGTTGCCCAAGGTATGCGTTGTGAAGAAGGGTCATTGCACCCAAAATCTTAACTCTGCTTTGTCTCCTCAGATGCTGCCAGACCTGCTGAGTTTTTCCAACAATTTCTGTTTTCATTTCAGATTGGCAGCATCACAGTTCTTTAATTTAATTGTATGGACTTGGGTATCTTATAGATTATTAGGGTGTTAGGTTTCTCTCCTTGAAATGAGATACAATGATATTATTTATCTGCACCACATTCACATCTTGCCCATTCTTGGTTGCCTACTGGCAATGGCTTTTTTCTTCTGTTTTGTGATGATGAATGGGAAGAAATGAATTTAAGCTAAACAGTTGAGGGACCGTGTAAAGGAGATCTGATTGTTAGCTTTGTTTTGTGACATTGTGGAAGTGAGGATAGGAGAGATGGGAGGAGATGGTGGTTAGTGCAAAATAGGCTTTGGATGGGTGTACTGGTGAAACCTAAGTGAACCTCATAATGCCAAGCAGCAATGTGCACCACTGGCGGTCCATTGCCTCCATCATCTTCCTCCTCCTCCTTCTCTTTTTTTTCATCTTCCACCTCTTCCCTGAAATCAACCAAACAGTCTCTCTGTTCTGAGATAAATGTTGTACATTCACATCCCACTGTAGACTCTGAAGCAGGAAAGTCTAGTCTGATGTTCCAGTACAGTACTGATGGAATGCTGCATTGTCAGACATAAAGAGCTTTCAGATGAGATGACAAACCAGAGGCCCATCTGTCCTCTCAGTCACATGTGAAAAACATAGCATGGCACATTTGCAAAGAAAAGAGGTGGCATAGTGGTTAGCTGTGCTGCCTCACAGTGCCAGGAAACTGGGTTCAATTCAAGCCTTGGGTGACTGTGTGGCATTTGCACATTCTCCCCATGTCTGCATGGGTTTCTTCCCACAGGTTAGGTGCCCTGATTAGGTGAATTGGCTGTGCTAAATTGTCCATAGTGTCCAGGGATGTGCAGGCTATTTGGATTAGCCATGGGAAATGTGGGGGTTACGGGAATGGGGCGGGTCTGGCTAACATACTCTTCCGAGGTCACCAAATGGCCTCATTCTGCACTATAGGGATCCAATGATTTTAAGAATGAAAAGCAAGAAAGTTATTGTCAGTACCCTGGCCAAATGTCTTCCCTCAATTAACATCATCAAACAGTTTGCTATTTATAGATTCTCATTGTGTCTGAATTGGCTGTGTGATTTCCTAAATTACTTTATCACCTCTAAAGCACTTTGGAACATCTGGAGTCTCTGAAAAGTCCAATATAAATACAAGCTTTTCATCCTTTTTTCCTCAAGATTGAAACCATGTGACTGGACAACGTTGCGGAAAGCCCAGCTCCCATAACCTTTCTGCAGGCCGAGGCTGATACAAGCTTAAGAATTCCTCCAGAATGGAATGAGGACCTGAATCACATCTTCAACATATTGATGGCTTATTATATGAAAATACTCATAGGATAGAAGAGAATTCCAAAGAACACATTAGAACTCTCTACCTCCAAATCTCAGCTGACACCTCCAAAGCATGTAAGGTATTTTCTCATCACATCCATTGTGAACAATAAACAGGTGCAATAATCAGCTGCATCTACTAGCGCCCGTTGCCATATTGCATAATTTTGTGCAGCATTTATTACATCATTCCTGCAATGTTTTCTTCAGGTTACTCAGATTTGTCATCAGCCATGGTTTAACTTACAGACATATGATCAAGAAAGAAACGTAGGCCACTTGGCCCTTCCGTCCTGCTCTGCTGTTCAGTAAGATCATGGCTGCTCTGATTTTAACCTCAGCGCTATGTTCCAACAGGAATTCCTCATCTCTCAGCAGCCAGCAAGTAACTCTTCTTCCAGCGTTGAAAACATCTGGCAAGACATTCTGGAATTAAGAGTCTACTGATGACATAAAACTGTTGCCGATTGTCAGAAAAGCCCATCTGGATTCACTTCTTTCCTATAGGGAAGGAAACTGCTATCCTTACCTGGTCTGACCTACATGTGACTCCAGGCCCACAGCAATGTGGTTGGCTCTTAACTACCCTCTGGGCAATTAAGAATGGGCAATAGATTCTGGCCCAGCCCATCGATGCCCACATCCTGTGAATGAATAAAAAAAATTAAAAATCATTTGGGAGGAAAGACTGCCACAAGATGAAAAGTTAACTGCAAATTCCTGGAAAGCTTGTGTTGGGCCACGCAGAGATCTTTTTGTACACACCAGCTTCACATTGAACCTCAAGACCTTGTGGTAGATGAATGTCCCTGGGTAATCTATATGACTGCCTCATTTGCCATCGAGGTGTTTTCTACGATGCTCTGTCCCCATGTGAATTCATCCAGAGTTAC
>NC_063352.1:31755282-31778023 GCF_021869965.1 Rhincodon typus
GCTGACGTGTTGAAGATGTCTATCCTCTGCCTGTAGGTTCTATGTGTCAGATATAGCCACATGCCAACTGCACCTCGATGCTATCCCTTCTCTGCTGTGAAGCTGCAAGACTCTCAGTGGTAGACTGCTGATGGTTCTGCTGGTCAGTTTTTAAAATAAATTCAGCCACCTTTCTGAATTTTCAACTGCACCTTTATTCAAAGGAACGCAGGGCTCAATTTTCCCATCACCTGAATGATGTGGGTAATGCCAACGGGAAAATGAGGCGAGATCAGAAATGGGAGATCCTTGTTGCTGAGAAAAGAAAAGGTTGATTCTCCACCCAAGGTTTCAATGGTAAAATGAGAATCTCACTAGTGAGGAGGAAGACACCTACTTGCATGCATTTATATCTCATTAGTGCTGACTATCACCTCATTTCTACATAGTTTCCTGTCTCTCAGAGAGAAACTAGATGATGACAACTCCTGATGTGAAAATGAGAGCAGGTACCAGAGTCTCCAGCTCACCGCTTGCTTATCTACATCTCCATCCTAGACAGCAGCCCCCCGTCTCTCAGGGCACACTGTTTGTGCAGTGACCACCTGCATTGCCTGCACTCCAAGATTGGCATTGGGCGTGTACCAGCCTCGCCTTATCATCACAGACATCTCTAGCCCACTTAGTGTATGCGTCTCCACTTCAATCTTGCACTTTGGAGCTCCCCAGCACATCTCATTGCAATGTTGCTGCTGGTGTGCATTGTGTGCAGGAACAGATGGCCATCTCACGCACTGGAACAGAGTGCAGCTCCAGGTCTCTTCACTTGCTTTTTTAGCACTCACTAACTTTGTGAGCATTTGGATGTTACAGCATATCTGCCTTGGTTTACCTTGCCATTTTGTGTTTTGCAGCCTTGTTCAGAACTTAAAGGCTCGCAGTATTTCTGTCTTGTTTAGTGTAGACACAAATCTAGGCAGTTTGCCACGGTTGTCTGCAATGATCACTTAAGGGGCTGCTCAATCTGCTGTGTGGCATTGTGTTACATCAGTGCTGCAGCTACAACAGAACAGCCACACTGACTTCAGCCAAATGACCAGGTCTCAAAGTGTAACAGGAGTAGTCCTTGGTCAAGTAAAGGGGAGCAGTCACCAGAGGGTGCACCGACAGTCAGCCAAGGGCGTTGTTCGATCTCAGTCCAGGGACTTTGACAAAGTCAGCCTTTTGAGGTGACCAGGGTCACTGTAATCCAGAAACTGAGTTACAGTCAGTCCTGCAGCTCCACTGCATCCAGTTGTAAAATCAGCAGCAAGTCAATTGGGAAACTGCACAGCAATAAATCAGGGGCCGTGTCACACGTCAGTCAGGGCAGTCCTTCTATGTCAGTCAGAGAGGTGGACTATGGTCAGTCTGGGGGTCTACTTCCTGAAAGAGAAAGGGGGGGCCACACTGTGGTGGGGAAGATGAGAATTCCGTGTGGATCAGAGACAGCATGCAAGGATACAGAGAGGATAATAATTGTGCAACATTTTTGCTTGTTTTACTTGTTATTCATATTGTTCAATAAAAACTAATGTTTTCAACTGTTTGAAGACTTTCCAGCATGTCATGCTCCCACATTGAACAAAGAGATGGTATTATTCTACACTGGACAGTATGGAAAGTTTTGCACTCCTTCATACATGGTTCTAACTTGGTATACTGATAAGGACAGGGTGCCTGTTTCTTTTGGCGTAATACAATGAGGAAAGACTAGAGAACAGGTGACCCGAGACTGGGTATTCATGAGAAAGGGATAATTGATGGTCTAACTATGTGAGGCTTCTTGGGGATGAGTCATAGTCATTCCGCATAGAAACGTGTCCTTCGGTCCACCACGACCAGGCTGACCAACAAACATCAAACTACACTGATCCCATTTATCTACACTTGGTATATTGCCTACTCATCCAGATGCTTCTTAAATGTTGAGCCTGCACCACTATCTCTGGCAGCATGTTCCATATATCTACCAACCTCTGAGTGAAAATAACTTTTCTCAGATCTCTTCTAAACCATTTGCTCCTCACCTTAAAGTTATGCCCTCTGGTCTTAGACACGTTTGACATGTGGAAGAGATCCTCACAATCTACTCTGTCTATGCCTCTCATAATTTGGATATCTCAATTAGATTCCCCCTCAACCCAGCCTCCTCTGCTCAAAGGAAAACAAATCCAGCCTGTCCAGTCAAGATCCTGATAAATCTCCTCTGCACCCTCTCCAGTACAATCACGTGATTCTGATGATGTGGTGATCAGACCTGCACACAGTATTTAATCTGTGGTCTAACCAAACTTGTAACAAGACTTCCTTGTTCCTATATTTTATGCCCTGGCTAATGACGCTTTCAGGGATCTATGGACTTGTACACCAAGATCCCTTTGTTCCTCAGTACTGCCATGGTTCCTACCATTTGTTGTGCATATCCTTCCTTTACTAGACCTCCCAAATTGCAACACCTCACATTTATCAGGATTAGATTCCATCTGCCAGTGCTCTGCCCAGTTTACCAACTGATCAATATCAAACTGGAGCCTGAGACTATTCTCTTCGATATCAATAATACTCCTAAAGTTTGTGCCATCTGCAAACTTACTTGAACGATCATAATGTATAGAATTCTTAATTAAGATAGAGAGTGATGTAATTTGTTCTGAGACGAGGGCCCTGGATCTACGTAGGAGAAACTATGATGGTATGAGGCATAAGCTGGCTATGGTAAGTTGGGGCATGTTCCTGAAAAGGATGACAATGGATAGACAGTAGCAAATATTTAAAGAGTGCATGGAGGAAAAGTAATAATTGTTGATTTCTGTCTGGCGCAAAAATGAAACGGGAAAGGAACAAGGAAAATTAGGAATAGTATGAGATCTGTGTAGCTTGATTCTTGGAGTTACACCAACTGTCAATCACACAGGTGATAATATAAAACAGCAATACAAATGTTCACGTTTCCAATGAAACGTCAGCCCTGCCAACCCAGAACCCATTCTTTTTTGCTTCCTCTCCCACTATATGTACGAGGAAGCGCTATTTATGGCTGAGAGTGCTTGACCTGTACATGATTGAACTGGAAATATGGAACAGCGTGGGAATTGCAGAAAGCCCCAGCTGTAATGAGTACTTCTACTGTAGGTGAAAGCAGAACATGCTGAGCAGGGCACCAGAGAGGTGTGGTGTAAACATCAGGAGGTGAACAATGTAAAATTGCATTAGAAAACTCACTGGAGCTCATGGAGAGAGAAAAATGGAACTCCAGGAAGTCGACACTTTGCTTTTTTTCTCCTTACGATTCAGCCTTCAGTGCAACCACCAATTTACCATAACGGATTAGATAGATCCACATTCAGATCAGAATCCACATCTCCAAAGAGCCTGTCACATCTGCAAAGTATGTAAGGCAATTTCTGAGTCTGTCTATTGTGAATAAGCTCTTCCCTGTAGCAGGTATGAAATCAGCTGCAAGTTCTCACTATTTATTGCTGTATTTCCTTGTAATTTCTGTTTCTCACCTTGCTTTCACTGGTCAGATCAAGAAAACCCAAAATTAAATTCCAAACTCTGCACTTTCATCACCGTCACTGTGTGATGATTGTTTTGAAATTGACAACCTGTACTTAAAAAAAAATGTTGCTAGGTGTTGGCTGACACACCTTCAATTTTCTAGAATTTCACCTCCTACCGAAGTCCATTCCCTCAACTCATAACATTCCTCACTATGTCAACATTCAACATTACATATCACAGGTGGCTACATGAAAAGAATTGAAGGGATGTAGAAATAGGTGGATAAATGGGATTTAAAGTATTAAGACCCTTTATCCATGCAAGGATTATGTTATGCTCAGTTGCTATGATGACCTGATTACATAACGTGGTGTCAAAGAAATTGTACCTCTACATCATTGGTGGATGTACACCTTTATTTACTTCCACAGAGAGAATGTAGTCCCTTTATCATCACTCTACGCAAGCTGGATAATTTGTCATTAATTGATTTTGCCTTTTTTTCAAAAATCCCAAATAGAAATGTTAATGAAATGGGAATGAGAATCTATTTATATTGTATCTAATGGACAGCCCCTCTCTATCAATTTTGTTACTTCATTAAGGAATTCCACTAGATTTGTAGGTATAACTTATTATTCCCAAAATTAATTACACTATCCAGGATAAAAGCTTTATCAGGATCCCAATTCTGCAGACAAGCTCTGATAGTATCCTATAAAATATTCTCATTTGCTGATATTAGATTAATGGATCTGTACTGTCCAGTTGCATGTCTAGCTTATTTTTAAAATGTCACTCACTTTATGCCTACGTTAATGTTTACAGCATCTCTGCCATGTCATGATGTGCCTTACCTTTTCATGCGTTATGCCCTCAACCAGAGCTTAAAACCCCCCAGTACTTCTCTGTCCTTTGATTTGTCTTTTAGTATAGACACAAAACCAGGAGGCTCGCCAATTGGTCAACAATGATCAGTTGCACATGTTGTACATTTACATGTGGATAAACATCAATCCCCCACCTGCATCATGTGCCAGCAGCATACGCCGCAATACATTGCATGTGCAAATGGCCATGTCTGAGCGTTCTGAGATGGTTCAACGCTAAGGATTGGTATTCTGTGTAGTTTAGTTCTTAATTAGGAATAGATTTACAAATGAATGCTTGTATTTGCAATGAAGTGGCAGCAGTGCTAACTTTTAACCATGAGAAGTGTTTGTTTTTGGGTGTCCTCCCACCACACATGGACAGTGAAGGGTGCTTCTGAATGGCAGCACTTGACCGGATAAATGGCTGAGCCTTAAAGATGGTGCCAGGTGTCATGGGTCCTGTGAGGTCCTAGCAGTGGCAAGTACTTCCTCCTGTGATCAGAGGGAAGATAGGATAAATGGGGCATTATACAAGCAATGGCATAAAGCTAATGAGCTGAGTTTGGGAAAGTAGCGTGAGTAATCTCACTAGGGCTCATGAAGAGAAACTCTTCATGAAACCAGCCAAAATTAACACCTTCAGGTAAAATTCTCTTCCATATGTCAAAATACTGGTGAAGAAGAGTTTTGATCAAAGGATTAAAAAAAAATCCGTTTGAGAAGACATTGCTTCTCTTGTTCAACTCTTTCCCAATTTTCAAAAGTCAAAGGGTGTGATGATGCAGATTTTTGCTAAGTATTTTCGAATCACCTCGTTTTATATACTCAAAACTTTATATACAAATTGGTTCATTTCTGTAAACAACCAGCATGTGTTACTTTGAACTAAATATTTAATATTATTTGTTCATGCAACGTGGGCATCAAAGCCAATCACTTTCATCCTACCTCTGAGATTCTACTCATTTTTCCATGCTTGAACTAAACTGCTTGAGGTTTGATGCTAAGTGTTCCTGGCAGAACTCAAACTGAATATCTATAAGCAGGTTATTGCTGAGTAAGTGCTGCTTGATAACGTTGACATTTGCATAACAAAATTGATTTTGGGTGTGGGGAAATAGATATTAGTAATGACATCAGCCTTAATTAATGCTTTCCTTCTCAAAAAAGTCCTGCCCAGACAGAGAGAAAAGGGAAACTGAATATTCCAGAAATGATAACTTTTGGTAATGTGATGTAGTGATTGGAATGAGGACCAGGTGGATATTATTGACTATGGAGATCCTTGATTGGGGTTGTTAACCTGGGCCAATCAGGGATTGCATAGGCAATATGATCCACTTTGCCCTTGTTCCAATCACTACAGTTGGTAAATAAATTACAGAATGCACGCAAGCAGCAATTGTCATGCTTCTGAGCTGCATTCCTGCATTTTCCTCCCCATATATGCATTACTGGGGACCAGCAAGCTCAATTATCCATATGGCTGGAATCTAGTTCAAAATAATATTTACTGTGTGGGTTTGGTTCCTATCCTAGTCGAGGTAGACATGAGCTCTACCTCTTCTCCATGTACCTGAGGTGGAAAGCAATGACAAACTGCCACTGTCTAAAAACCATAAGCAAGTGGCTCCAGATGAAACAATGGATCAAGGACCTATCTCCAGGCAGAATACACATATAAAGCTTTATTTCCTATACATCAACTATTAGCTATTTCCAACCCTAACCTCAACAACATGAATCTATAGAGCTTCTTTAACATAGCAAAATATCACAGCTGCATTATCAAATGAAACGTAATTCTGAACCAAAGAAGCAAGTGGCAAGACAAGGAACTTAAAGCTTGTTTAAAGGAGTAAAATATGTGGAACAGATATATGAAAGCAAGTTCCTCCCAGGTTCAAATGCAACTCCAGAATTGTGCATTGTCTGGTTCAGCATCAAACAAGGGCAGCATGAAAATGAGTACAAAAGGGGATCCTGCTGACATCTCCTGAATACACTGCTTCTGAAAAGTTCCCAGTAATAAACGCATAATTGTAGTAACAACTGTCAGTGCCTAGAGACACAACATCTGCAATATCAAAATATGAGGCTGAAAGCCATCTGAAATCTTTAATATCCTATCCATTTTTTCCTTCATGAATTCAAATACTTTGGCCAAAGTTTTTTTTGTATAATTGATCACTGCAGTGAAAGTTTCATAAATCTTTCTTTAACTGGCACGTGTGTGTGTTGGATTATTTAGAAGGGTATATATTTGTACTAACCTATTTCAAATGGTGTTAATACATTTGAATCTTTATTGAATAAGCCTTGATTTATAATAAATCAATAATTGTTGCTCATTAAAGAAACATGGTTTCTGGATTTCTGTTTTGAAACAGATCTATAGCTTGGCCATATTGATAACTGAATAATTTTATTTTAAATTCATATTGTGACAAGTGGAGTAATGAGTTTGCAGAGAAATAGTTCGGTGCTTTCATTTCAGTTATAATAGAGTAAATACAATAAAAAAGATTATCATTTGAAAATAAAGTGGTAGTCAATAACCAGAGGACATGGATTTAGGGCACAGATTAAATATGGGTCAGTAGAATCAGAAGGGAGATGAGAACTTATATTTTTTATGAAACAAATGGTCAAGATCTGGAATGCCCTGCTGGACAGGATGCTGGCAGCAAATTTACAGATAACTTTTAAGGAATTTAATCAATTACTTGAAAAGGAAAACTTTTTAATGTGTGGTGAAAGAGTAGGAGGTGAGATTAATTAGGTTAAATAATAAGATAGGTCTTTCAAAGTGGCGATTTTGGGACCAGTTGTGTCCTTCTGTATAAAATGATTCTAAGATTATGTAATCTTGGTTGAAATCATTGCATTTCACTTGTTTTACATCTATAGATTGGAACTCAGTTAATCCTTACTGAAAGTATTGCTTGCGTGTTTGTTCCAATTTCAGATGTTTGAGAAAAAATCGTGAACATCAGAACCACATGTCTTTTAGGATGTGAAACAAGTTGAAACTACCTTCATATTTCATCCTGCTCCAGAGCACAAAACAATCCGTTAAGACTCCTTCTCATTGTGCGAGGTCATAAGCATCATGCTTCTGTCAGAGTGATATATGTAGGATGTTGGAATGGAAATCTGGCAAATTTAAGAAAGCCATTTGGAAATTTAGTGCTGCAGAGAAACTATTTCTGAAATTATTGCCATGAGCAGCACACGTTCAATGATGGTGGTAGATTACCCAAAAAGAAATGGAGGAAAATTGTCATGAAGTTATTTATTTATTCACTCACTTGTTTTCAATCAGCTGCACTATTGCTTGATGGCATTTTTAAGTTATTTCAAAATCTGCTTCTTAGATTTCTCAAGTTCAAGTTTTAGTCTGATTTTTGTCCAAAATTTTCAAACTGACAGAGAGAAATCAGGAATTCAACTGGGGATGTTTTTATTTCTGACATGGGAAAGAGTAAACATTGTTAACAGCACAATAAACTAACATTTGTCAGATATTCCTGAATGAGAACTCTGAACCTGTTTGAAAGTTTGCTGTCATCACAGAATAAACTTTTCACATTGATTCTATGAATAGAGACTTAAAGAAAGTTTTTTGTTTTGAGATTTTGGAACTTAAACCATGGCTATTTCTGCAAAATTCCTTTGCACCACTTAGTAACACAACTGATGTTTTGAAGAATATGGCTGGATTGTATTCAGGCCCTGCACCAGTGTGATTAGAAGGTGATGATTACAATAGGAAAAAAGTTATCTACAGTAGATGAACTGAACCATGGAATGAAAAATGAGATGTATGTGATGCCTCTTGAAAGATTTTCATCCATCACTTATGTAATGGCCAACTCCTGAATTGATGGCATTTTACCAACATGCTCTGCCAACAGAGAAAGTTTTCCAAAACAGGTACAGTTCAGATAAAAGTCATGACATCCTTTGCAGGTTAACAGAGAAGTGAACAGCTGTTTACCAAGCATTTCTGAATTTTGGAGCAAATTAAACTTATTAAGAAGGCACTGCTGAAGCTAATGGCCCACTGGTCATTTAATTTTCAATTTCATTGTATTATGCTAAGTTTTGAGATGAAAGTTTGCATCAACACTTTGCCAAATTCTTCATTAAACACAGTTAGATTGTTAGTTTCTAAAACAAGGATGTATTTATGCATTATTATAAACTGGCTTTTGGAAATTGGGAGCTGAGATGACATTGTTATGATTCCCTGTCTACATAACGATTTGCTGGATTAATCGAGTCTGCAGTGGTAACAGTCACAAATTGATGGTGTGCTGAAGGAATCGGCCCTCTGATATGCATGCACACATACAGTTTAACATTTACCAGATAATTAATCATCTTCATGCTCATGGGTCTTAGATCATTTCTACTGGTCCAGAATTTGCTGTAGATAATGATCTCACTTACCACTGTTACTTTGTAAAACATCCAGAAACTTGCGATGAAGATCGGATACGCCATGTTTCCCATTTCTCGACAAATGACTGGATGATTCGCACCAGTCTGCCATTATCCTTATGAAAATGGAAGAAGTTGCCATCTTGTTGTAAAGCTCCCAATGTAGGCAGTAAATGCAAATTAACCTTTCCCAGTCACTGAAGGCTAGCTATTCATGTCGTGATTTACAGTCCTCACCTAAAACACTTTGAGGCTTAGAAAGGAAATAATGAATTTTGGATTCTCTCTGTAAGATATTGCTTTCTTCTCTATTCTGCATCAGAATGGAGATGATTGGGTAAGTACCCAGTCAATAATGCCTGGATACAGAATTCCTGTTACAGTTTCAATCATGTGTAAGGAATTTGATTGTGGTAAATAAGTCAAGACCAAGAATGTCAAATTGTAGTAAAGTGGAAAAAGGTTATTAAGCATGAAATACAAATTAGACAGTAAGTTGTTTTCCTCACTCCTCACAGACTCCCCTCATCCCCACACATTCCACATGCCCCATCCATACCTACCATCCTATCTAATGCCCTCTACTCCATATCTATATACCCTGCATGCCAACATATGGTCCTGTATCCATCCCATGGACATTTATAATCCTGATGCTAACTTAGTGCCGACTCATGCCAAGCCATTCCTCCACATACCACCATTTGCTCTTTAGTCGACAATACCAATTCAACTAATAACCACCATGGGCAGACCTCATGATCCATGCACAAGTATGTGAAATAAAGTTCCATTAAATAAAGTAAATTTAATCGTAGACTTTATCATATTGAGAAATGCATTCTCATGCATGAAGACTCATTTACTGCATTTAAAGTCCTATATCTCAATAAACGATTACAAAAACAAACATTTAATTCAAATGTAACAAGCTTTGGAATTCCATATTTGGAACTCATAGTCTGAAATCAAAGATTCCAATATCACTTGTAGCTGTCAATCAAACTTAAATTGAGTAGACTTTACTGTAATAGTGAGTACTTGTTAAATTAGTCATAAAGCACTAATTGAGTAAGGGAAATCATCAGATTTATATCAACAGACAGTATGAAATTGAAGGCAAAGCTTTTTTCTAAATTCCAGTCTTTTCTTCTAAGCTTATAAAGTGAGAGTTCTAAATGCTTTGACAGTCTCAACAAGTCCTTTTCACAGTCTTGGCAGATCCCTTTTACCACTTGACAGTTCTTTTACAGCTTTGACATTTCTTTGATAACTTTACAGTGCCAATGTGTTTATGCATTTTTAATGCAGAAGCTTGTTTATGTTTATCATTCTAAAGGGTGCCTGACCTTACTTAGAGAGAGAATCCCTGGATATCTATACAAATCCGCAAGGCTTAGTCCTAGTTTTACTTGGTCCACATTGGACTTTTCAGGTTTCAGACACCTACTTCACCAAATCAGGCTGGAGTGGAGGCAATTGCTGATTAAAATGCCCACCTACTTGTGTAAAATGTGCACCCAACATTATGGGCCAACTCCATTCCTGTCCCTGTATAAATGGGATATACCATGTCCAATGTGGCACTTACAATTTCCAATAAGTTCTGCTATTTTTGGTTATGATGGAGAGATTCCATGACATGGTGAAAATCTGGGCTTTAGATTCTAAATTATCATGTTTAAACTTATTCAGAAATACATTGAAACTACAGATTTGGAATATCTGGTTCAATTCTCTTATGAAGCATAACTGTCCGAAGGCAAGATTTTCTGCTTGTTGGGACTCCTTTTAAATGAAGTCTGTAAATTGACTTTGATCGCTATGCTGTTGACTGAACAAATCAACTTTGTTTGCTTTAGACTTAGACTTTGTAAAATACAAGTAGACGTGGTGTTTCTGACCCCAAAACTCATGTTTTTACATACGTTTGACATTTAAGTGTACCCTTCTTTCAGTCATGATACAGTTGCATTAGGCAGACTTTTTTTTTATTTGAGATGTAAGCATCACTGTCTGGGCCAGCATTTATTGTCCCTCCCTAGTTACCTTTGATAAAGTGGTGATTTTCGCACCACAAATGAATGTTTTACTTACAGGTATCTTATAACTGCTTGCTAGAGATCAAGAACACATTAAAAGACTGTGTGGCAAAGACACATGGGCATTTAAGCTCACTTGTTGAATCAGATGCTGATGACAATATAAAATGGTGAGCAATCAAACTCACGCCAGCAATTCACTTTTATGCTCTGTGTATAAATCGACAATCATTTTTGGAAGGCTTTCTCAAATCTTCAGAAGATGATGTATACACTAAATGGATCTTTCTGAAAGTCCCAACATCATTCTTGATCTGTCTTCAACTGATTGGTGTCAATATTCATTTGGAAGATCACAGCTTTTATTGTTACTCGACAATCTAGAAGAGAAGCAGAGGGAACCAGCTTGCAGGGTGAGACCATAGCTCTATGGTGATCAGGACAAACTAATAAACCATTAGCCCTGTCAGCACACAATTCCCTAACTTTGCCATTCACAAACCGAAGAAACCACAGGAAGCATCTTTTGAGATAATGTCAGAGGATCTGTACTTGAAGAGGCTTCCCTTCTGCAATAAGATCATGGACATGTTAAAGAGGATCTTCTGCCAGTCTTTCCTCCATAGGACTTTTCCGATCACAGTGAAATGAATGACAAATTTCAAT
The DNA here is from genome assembly GCF_021869965.1 of Rhincodon typus. Classification (NCBI taxonomy): domain Eukaryota; kingdom Metazoa; phylum Chordata; class Chondrichthyes; order Orectolobiformes; family Rhincodontidae; genus Rhincodon; species Rhincodon typus. Next base: position 31,766,834 of record NC_063352.1, read on the forward strand.
TTCTATTCATGAGGTTCATTTGAGTTATAGCTGTGAAAATTGCCCAGGGCAACTGACGAGTGAATCCAACTGGTCACAGTCGCAAAATCTTATAGGGCACCTGACCTCAAGCGTTTTGATGTTCCCTCAGCGTGTAGCATATTTGCACACATATCCAGAACTGTGATTCAGTGCACAGTACGAATTGGGATGTTAAATTGCTATACAAGTGGTAACAGCAGCTCCAGAAAGTTCTGAGTTAAAGAAATCACTGAGAAAGATTTGGGTTTAACCTCCCAGAAAATGCTGAATGGTGAAACTGATGATCGGCAAGGCTGGTAGTCAGTGGTCAGCTCTTTTGTGTGAAATGAAAAATAATGAGCAGCCATTTATGGCCCAATCATTTGGCAGTTTTTGATTTTATGCTGCTGTTCATTCTAACAATGGATGGAGACTTGTAATGGAACAAATCCAAAACATAAATGGAGGATTCACATCATATCCAATATGAATAGGTAACTCAGGCTGAAATAAATAAGGTAAACATAGTCTTCAAGTTGGAACTGCTGTTGAGTGGCTAAATACATAAATATTTAAAGATTATCCATACACCAAGTTCACAAAATAGCTGTGATTACAGTTCAAAAGTAATTCATTCGCTATGAAGTGCTTTGGGATGTGACATGAAAGCATCTATTTAAATTAATGAATAAAGCCCATTAGATCCATCAAAACTGAAAACTTGGACATGGGAAAACAAAACTGCATCTTGATAATTTCAGGATTGAACTTCAGCACAAACTGGATAAAGTAAATGTCATTGCAGCAATTATGTTAACAATATCCACAGGTACAGAATTGCAGATAGACCAGCAGTGTTACATCCACTGGAGGATGGCATTGGCAGACTCAACAGAGTGAAAGGGGAGTTGCAGAGAAATATAAAATCCATTACAACTTAAAGGAAAACAACAGCAGCACTGGACATAACAGGCCCCTTAGTGTCAAGGATAGCAGATGAAATCATCAGTAAATCTCAGGGGAGTCAAACACACATGTCATATTCATGGAGATATGACCATAAGAATTGGGCCATTCAGCCCATCAAGTCTGCTGTGCTATTCAATGAGATCAGGTCTGATCTGATCAGCCTTGAAGATGCTTAACAATTCAATTTTGACAACCCTCTGCAATAAAGAATTTCACAGTTTCACTAACCTCAGAGAAAAAGAAAACTCCCTGTCATCTCTGCCTTACTCTGAGATAGTGCCTTCTTGTCCTGGACTCTCCCACAGAGGGAAACCACTTCTACACAACTATCCTGTAAAGCCTCTAAGAAGCTTATATGTTTTGATAGGCTTCCTCTCTTTATTCCAAACTCCAATCAGTACATGTTCAACCTACTCAATCTCTCCTCATAAGAAAATCTCTTCATTCCTGGAATCAACCCAGCAAACCTTCTGTGGACTTTTCCAATACCTGTACATCTATCCTTAAATAAGGGGACCTAAACTGCTGACAGTATTCCAGGTGTGGTCTGACTAGTGCCTTGTTTAGTTTTAAAACACTTCCCTACTTTTGTACTCCATTCTCTTTGAAATAAAGATCAATGATCCACTTACCTTATCAATAACTCGCTGAACTTGGACACTAGCTTCTTATGATTCATGCACGCAGACCCCAAATCCCTCTGTTCTATAGATTTATGCAGACTTCCACAATTTAAATAGTATTCAACTCTTTAATTGTTCCCACATTATATTCCATCTATCAAGTTTTTGGCCACAAGCTCAACCTGTTTATATTCCTCCCTCGATTATATACGTCATTCTCACTTCTTGCCCTCCCACCTAGCTTCTGTTATCTACAAACTTGGTGACAAATCATTCACTTCCACCATCCAAGTCATTAATATATTTTGTGAATACTTGTGACCACAGCACTATGGCACTCCACTATGCTTCTTCTTACCTCCTCAAAGGACTGCAATAAACTTACCAGGCATGACTCCCACTTTATGAAGTCATGCTGACTCTGCTTGATTACATTATACATTTCTAAATGTTCTACTGTTAGGTACTTTATAATAGACTCTACCATTTCCCCAATAATTGATGTAAAACTAAATGGTCTATAGTTATCTGTTATCTGTTTCATGCTCTTCTGAATAAGTGTTACATTTGCAGTTTTTCAATTTTCTGGGCCTTTTCCAGAATCCAAAGAGATTCTTTTTGGAATATTGGAAGATTATTTTCAGTGCATTCACTATCTCTAGAGCTAATTTCTCTAAGATCCTATGATGCAACCCATTAAGTTCTTTCACCTCATTAGATTCCCTAGTACTACTGAACTGATAGTTATTCTACATTTCTTCCAAAACACACCTACCACCAATTTAGTACTTTGATTACTTAACATTTTTGGAATGCTGTTAACGTCCTTTACTGTGAAGACTGATACAAAGTATTTATTCAATTCCTCCGCCATTTCCTGGTTCTCCATTATTATTTCCCCAGCATCATTCTCTAGTGTGCCTATGTTCACTTTGGCCTCTCTCCTCCTTCATATGAAAAGCTTTTACTGTATGTTTTTATATTACATGCTAGTTTGTCCTCATACTTTATTTTCTCATTTTTTGGTCATCTTTGCTTGACCTTTAAAACTTACCCACTTCTCTAGTTTATCGCTGATCTCTGGCACATTGTGTGCCTTCTTTCAATTTGATACTATCGTCAACTTCTTTATTTTGCCATTATCTGTTTCTCTTCTTCCTATTTCTTCACTGGGATATATTTTGCTATGAATCACAAACAATTTTCTTAAATGTCCACCATCATTCCTTAATTGTCCTTTCTGCTAAACACATTTCCCAGTTCCCTCCAGGCAACTCTGCCTTCATCCCTATGTCATTACCCTTATATAAGTTTAATACGGCTCTTTTTTTTTCTGACCCAAGTTTCTCACTCTGAAATTGAATGCTAAATTTGACCATGTTATGGTCACGCTTCTCCAGGGGATATTATACTCTGAGGCCTTTAACTAAATCTGTCTCATTAAACTGCAGAGACTATATCCTTGATTTACTCAGCTTTCCATCAAAGGACAACCCTCACATCCCAGGGATCAATTGAGTTTTTTTTTGTACTGCCTCCAAATCAAGTACATCCTATCTTAAATATGGAGAGTAAAACTAAGCACAGTACTCCAGCTGTGATCTCAAAAAGGCCTTCTACAATATATAATCACAGTATGCCTTCTTTATACTTGTACCATAATCCCCAGGGAAAAAATGCCAATATGCCATCTATTTTCTTAATCATTTGCTATGACTACATGCTAACTATGTATGCTCATGGAAAGGGAACAATCAAATTTCTCTTGATCTCTTCATCAAAGCAATTAATAATGATTCAGTTACTCATGATACTCACAACATTACTCATTGTATTAACTGGGCTAGGTTTGGCACATGAATCTGGCTCCATAACAGAGAGACCTCTGGACATGTCAATAAATTTAACTTTGATGCTTTGTTTGCAGTTCTCAAACTTTGTGGAACTAAGAAAGAAGTTTCAGGCCACAGTTATCTGGAATGAAGGATCTAATGGATTCCATTCAATCTATTGTTTTCTAAAATGGCTTCGTTGGATGTTCCTACAAACTCAGACCGGACTTCTAATTACTGTTAAATAATATATATTAACAAACTTCACATGATATTAAGGCTACTGGACAGCATGCTCTGTGCTATAGATTCCAACCTTCAAGCAGAGTACTAGCACATGACCACTCAGATCACAGTTCCATCATAACCTATCTCAGAGGAATATCAATATATTTATTCAAACCTATCTCTACATTTTGCTATATATACTCTGCTGTTTCCAACAGTACTCACTAACAGTTTCTTATTAACTGATATACCTAACTAAAAATATTTACTTTATGACTGTTTGTATTTTCAGCTCCAACATCTCTTCAAAAGTCTGTTGCTCACAGATTGAAGTGGTGTGGAGATCTCACAATGCTATCTGATCTAATCATTCAGAATGGTTGGAAGAGCAATAGCCCTGATATGAACTTTCAACAGCTGAAATGTAAAGTGTAGGATTAGTGACAGTATCCCTAATTTCATAGTACTGTAAGGACTGGTGGCCAGTGGACTGCTATGTTAGTGTAACAAAGGATGGGTGCCCATTCAAAGGCTGCACTTCTGCTTGACTAGATTCCAATTTGTTTTATCTCTTTTATGATGCTTGCTGGTTAAAAGCCTATCAGACAATGAAGGGTAACTGGTGAAGTTACACCATTGAAGAAGAGCCAAAGTATATCATCATTCAACTGTAGTGACAGAGTAATGACACCTTGATGTTATTGCACCTTGCAGGCTGAAGATAGGAAGAGAAGAATGAGTCATTGGGTAAACTGCAGAATATAGATTCACTTCTTCAAAAGATTTTCAGAAGAACAGCAAATAATCAATGAAGATCTCTTCATGGTTTGCACTGGAGGATTTGCATTCAGGGCTGTTGTGACTGCATCTGAAGCTACTACAAAATATTCTGGATGAAATGACAAGATAAGAGGATCTTTAGTATTGACCACTGTCATACCTGGGAGTGTCTCCAGAATACCAGATGAAGATAAAAAGTTTTCTGGGCTCTTATACAAAAGTAAAACAGCATCCCAGAATTCCAGATTGCCGAAGAATTTTCTTGCGTGTGCAGACCTTCTTTTCCCCGTACACATGAACAAACACACCAGGTGCACTCTGTTTGCTAACGGTCAAAAGATCTTTGTGACCACCTTGTAAAACAGAAAGTACCATAGCTTCCATCACATCTTCAATAGACACACATAGTGTTTCTTCAGTAGCACTGCGGTCACACAAACCATGCAGGAGTAACTGAAGAAATCTTATCTGGAAAAGTATCAGAGGGATCTATATGTGCTACATCAAGAACTGAAGAGTCAGATACCACAGAATTTTCTTTGTGAAATGACAAGGCTAGATCTGATAGTAGCATGTTATCAGCTTCCTCCCTTGGAAGTCTCTTCTGGTTAGTGATCTCTGAAGAGTAGAAAAGCTCATCGTCTTCCAAAACCACTGGAAAAACAACCACAATGCTGATCAAATCCTTGGAAAAACTGAGAATGATTTTCACCAAATTTTATCCAATCTGCTTATAGTGAAACTTCAGAAGTCAATAGTTTCCCAATATTCTGAAATAAAAGTTTATGTTCCTGGAAAGTCTGATGTGATTCTTCATAGAATAAAGTGTAATCAACATCCTCACAGAATGGAATACAATCATTCCCTTGGCATGGAATATCTGCAAATAGGCTGGAACATCTTGTAGCCTTCATGGAAGCCTTAGTTTGACATATGCTAGCCAAATTAACAAGTAATTGTTGTGATTCTATCCCGAAATGACTTTATCATTGTAGGTAGGTATTGCTTCAAAACAATCTTTAACATTAAGGGTATGTCCTCCCAGACCCTGAACCTTCACTTTTGATGGCCAATGGTGTACGGTGTGAAGGCATTCTAAACTATCAAAGCAGCACAGTGATAGTTGCTACTGAATTAAGAAGAACATTTAGCACCGATTTTCTTGACTTTCAAGGTTACTTATACATAACCCCGGTCCAAGTCATCATCTTTAGCTGGGAGACCAGCAATATCCACTTGATTAAGAAAGTGTATAATTTCCAGAGTGTTATGATCCCAGCCGATAGCACTAGTGCAATCTTTAGTGTCCACAGTTCTTCGTTTGATATTATTACACTACTGGACAAGTCAGATCAGATCTATTTTTTGGTTTTATTAGTTAACATGATGGAGAGTAACAAGATATGTTCCTTCAAGGTTGCACATTTTTTTAAACAACAGAACTAAAGTTTGTCACATAAAAATTGAAACCAAAACAAAAACAAGTTATCTATCTAAATATAGAAGATAAATAGCAACATTGAGAACACACAGCAAAACAAAGTTTCAGTCTGTTTCTTGACAGTATCCATTACACAGACTTAAGTCCTGAGAACTTACTCCCCTACATCAATCATCTCTCGGGTTCTATATAACTGACTCCTGATAAATTTCCTTGTAATAGAATGTGGAGACAATTCAATGGGTTCTTTCCAAATCTGTTGATGTGATCTTTTCACAACTTGGTTCTTCCTCAGTTCTAATAATCTGTCAATATCTAAGCAAACTCTTCTGCTTGGAAGTTTCACAAACCAAACCCTTTGATTTATTCCTCGAATTCCTCTAGAAGAGAAACATCTTCTGAACTAAACTGAAATGATTGCTCCAAACTGATTTTGTCAAATAATTACTCATCCTAGATTCTTCTGCATTGGAGACAAAACTACTGGTCATACATTTACTCTACCTGTTATAAAAACCTAACAGTATGAATAATAGAGTGGTTTGCAGTCATCTGCTCTCTGAGACATGCTGGATTTACGTCACTGTTGCAGATGAACTCTGACCCTTGATCTTATTTGAAAAGAAAGCCGTCCATAAAAGTGGTCACCATTCACATGCATCTATTTTGAAATCTAAAAATGATTTACATATTGCTCCTTTCATCATAATAGCATTTTCTTATTGTTCAAGTAGTTAGATTCTCCTTTGTTCTAGAGGTGACCCATCTGATTTACTTTTAAGAGGCAGTTTTGAATTGCAAAACGGCTGAAGGTTGTCAATTCTGCTTCAGTTCTAGTATTAGACACCATTGCTTCCAAATTTCTCATTGGAATGCTTCCTTAATTTACAATGCCAACATAGCAAAATGGCATGCTTTTGCTCGGCTTTTTGTTTGATAGGGCAGACGCCTTTGGTCCTAGCCCACTGATAGACTTGTACTGAGCCTTGGTCTTGCATTAAATCGCCCCCGATCTCATGCTTTGCCCCGGTCTACCTCACACTCTTGAGCATATGTTTGAATTCGCCCCTTGCTCTAACTACAATAATCAGGAAGTGTTCAGAGAGCTAAGCCATCAATATCACATCTTCACATGAATTGGCATCACAATATAAATTCTGAATGGAGCGAACAGAGACCATTGGTTGCTAAAAACCCAGGACAGTCTAATTGTGCTTAATAACAAAGTTCTCAGGACTGAAATAAGCATCAAAATCTGACTGACAATTTGCTGAGCTTTCATTAACACATTGTCTGATAAGGATCTCTTCAGCAATGGGGTACATTGCAAGTGAGAAAGTACTAATAGGGAGCTGTTGCTGCTTCAAATGGCGACTTGAAGCTTGTGGGGCCCCAGTGTCGAGGATTATCATGGAGGAGGTTGTGGTTCCTCAGATTTCTCTGAGAAAAATTCCATCTACCTTAAACTAATATCTCCACTGATGCTACCAGTGTCCAATATGAACTGCTTGGATCTACACAGAAGCTCAGACATTTAGGTTCCTGATGTTTCAGATCCTGAAATTCAATTGGGTGGGTAGATGGTTAGGGTGGAAGATGCCTATTGGGCAGACTCCTAATATAGGGTGGTCATTGCACGTCAAACACCACATGGTCCCAGTGGAGCAAGGTCTTGACCCAGTGGCAAGGAGAATACGAAAGAACCAGAGATCAGGCTCCCCTGTTAAATGTTAGGGGGTTAACACACACTCATCACCCGGCAATCGCTAACATGGAGGAGTATGGGTAAAGCTCATGCTAATGGACATAACCATGATTGAGTTGGACAGCTCCCACCAGGAGGGGCCTGTGGTATGGCCTCTGTACCTTCTGTAACAAACTGCTGGTCATGAGATAGCCACTCGAGTACCTGGCCTTGGCCTCTTGGGACAAGATCAAGCACGTAAATGCCTACTGCCACCCAGTGTTTGGCACCACCACTGTCACCCATGGCTGGCCCAACACCACAGCGGAGGCCCTGAGCACCTGGGATCACCTTCCCTGAGTTTGTCCACTAACTTCTCCTGCCAGGCCACCAGGTCAGGATGGGGGTATGGCCCTTACTCTCCATGCTTTCAAAGCAACCAATGAATTTGTAGTGAGTGTGGCATAGGCTGCACAGAGGGTGATCAGATACCAGGGCAGGCCAGTTCCCTATAACTCATACTAGTCTTTACATCAGCAGTTTTAATTAATTTTCATTTATTTACTCTCTGTACTTGATTCAAAGATCCTAACTGGTTCTCTCAGTTGTATTGTGGTTTACAGTGTTCCACTGTTAATATGGCCTTGTCATATTAGTGCAATGCTGCAGAAGGGAACCTTCACTTAGGACCTGATGTCTTTATTCAGTGTACTTTTCCTGATCAACTGTCAAACTGTAAATCAGAATCTTTCTAAGCTATTATGAAGAAGCCAGCCTGACCAGTAAAGTTCAGCATTCGACTCTCGTGTAAAACATTCAAAACTGCAGTGGGCATCAATGGACATAAAATTTTGTCATTTGGAATGAGTCCTGATTGTAAATGATCATGCTCAATCAATCAAGGATTTGAAAGTGACCACAGCCTGTTAACTTTGTCAATGCAGACATATATGCAGTATATTTCCCAAGAGCTTGCACCACACCTTCACTTCAACAGTTATGCTGCCTCACCATCTGACCATTCTTCAGTGCCTCGTTCCCAATGCATCAATGTGACCCCTGTGCCCGCTCTTTTATTGTCAAAAGGATAATTTCTGGGATGTTGAGTTGTGAACTGAAAACTGTTTTCAACAGACCACCCTAAATACAGTCAAATGTGTATTTTAATAAATTAGAGTGTATTTCTTGACGAATTGCAGATAGATAAATAAACATCTTTCACACAATTAAGTAAAAGTCTGCAGTTAGACTTTTCAGTGTTCAACCATTTAGGGAAAAGGTTTTTACAGTGAGGATCAAAGCTGGTGGAAGAGAATTCACAGCTTTTCTTAAAATATACAACAACACATTCTTAATTACTTTCACCGCATGGAAAATGGTTACCTAGAGGATATTATAATAAGTACTAAGGGGACTTACAAACACCAAGGTCTGAAACACTCTGAAAGTCCAGCAGCTGGGGTTCATTGAAATCATTTGAGAAAATGAATGCACATTTCTGTAAAATGCCGGTTTAGGATCTTTAATTAATCCCATCAAGTCTGGGAACCTTCTTGAAATCACTTGTCACCAATGTGGAAATCAAGCATCAGAATAGGGATCTGAGTGACACGGGCTATGACCAGATGTGTGGCAGAATTGGACCACAAGTGTAGTGAAAACCGCCTCAACATCAAACCATCTCACTCCTTTTTTTATGCTTTTCACAATCAGCATGGTGAGATTCTCACAAGGCAGAGGCGAGGTGTCAATCAGCAGGGATAGACATTTGTCAAATGCCTTGATAACACCACAGCTTGACTCAAGTCTAACTAAATTTGCCAAACAATAGGAAAACTCAGCAAGAAAACCAGAAAGGTTACCTGGCTGGTTTAGTCCTCTGCTTGCTCTAAAACCTTCAAATTATACCTAGGGCCACATTGCTTAGGGCACAACCTTGGCCACCGGGCTTGGTGTTGTGGCCAGGTGATTAATAGCCTAAGCATCTAGGGCCAACATAAAACTGGCTAAACAGAGTCTGCAAGCAAGGCCTGGTGGAATGCAAAGAGGCCAAGGTTACCACAGGCCAAAAGCAAATAAGGATCACCTCAGGCCTGTATTGCATTTTGAACAATGGGTGAATTGTTCTGTCCCAAAACTCATTAAGAGGTACTCAGCCAGAACAATAGGGAAAGACAGTATGTTTGTGTATTCCCTAGTTTTGGCCAGACCCCTTGACACTCAGGGAGTAATCCTACCTTGGAAAAGGGATGGATATATCCAGGATGACCTGGCCTAACCCCAGTGGGTGCAGTGACGCCTGGCCTGTTGGCTGAAGTCAGAGAACATTCCAGAAGGGCTGAGAAATGAGTGATAAGAAGGGACACCTGGCAGCCATTATCTCAGCAAATACTTGGCTGAAGATTCTGTGCAAGACCCGCCTTTGTGCGAAGAAGACCCTAAATGTTCTCTTGACAGAGCTCAGTGAATTGGATCCAGCAGCCCAACCAAGTTCACCAGCCAATCGAGTTTGTGGGTGAACAACTCCCAAATGTTATACAAAGCTATAAACAGCCATATATCATGCTCCATATAAGGTAACATAGTGCCAGTATGTCTGGCAGACCACTATGACACCACCTTTATCCGGTCAACATAGGAACTGCAGGTCACAGCGTACAGGACAAATCACAACATGTCCTGGCTGCAGTTTTACCCAGGTCAGAGATTAAACTAGTTTGACCAAATTCCCAGCATGGTTGATTGTAGCTCTTAACTGGTCTCGTAGCCATTTCTGCTGCTGGCCAGCTGACCACAGCCGAAAGCACAGGATGCTGGATGCTGCAGCATTGTCGTAATCAAAACATGAAACAGCCATTTGCAACTTGCAGCTCCATTAGATTTCAATCATTGCCTCACCCATTTGAAATGCCTTCAGTTTGAGGTTGCTTAAGGCTCAAAAGCTGGATCACAGGCGTTTAGATCCATGCCATTGGTGCTTGCAAATTGCTGTATCTATTATTTTCAAGTTATCAACAATGTAGTTATAAAAGGCCAGCACTCGCTGAAGGCAGACCACTATTTGTAAAACTTCTAAAGATCTTGTGTGAGCCACACAAGGTCAAATCGTCCTCTGTCAAGTAAGTGTTAAAGGTGAATGTGCACTGAATGCAGTCTGAAGGTCAGTGAGTTGGGGGGGTGTGGTGGGTGGTGAATGGGGTCAAATTTTGACAAAGTGGGCACCTTCCCACAATTTAAAAACAAATGGGTAATGGAGCTTGTTGACAAGTCAGTTGATTGGCACATAATGCCGGCATTTGCAATAATATAGTTGGAATGGTCAGTAGGGGAGGAGTGAATAACCTAAAGTTTTAGCCAGCCTGTTTAAAATGTGAGAAGGAAGTAGGAATATGTTCTTCAGGGAATGTCCTGTGCTGTGCACATTGCAGGCACCCTCCTAAGGTATCTCCCCCACACTGCCAGCTGCTAAAACCCACTCTCAAATCCCTAACAACTTTGTATAAGCACACTGATCATTTACCCTGTACAAACCAGTACTCATTCTGAAGACATAGTAGGAACTGCAGATGCTGGAGAATCTGAGATAACAAGGTGTAGAGCTGGATGAACAGAGCAGGCCAAGCAGCATCATAG
>NC_063352.1:31778423-31781525 GCF_021869965.1 Rhincodon typus
ACCTTGTTATCTCACTTATTCTGAAGGTTCAGGCACCCATGGCTGTCTTAACTCCAGGGCTTTACTACAGTCCCAGCAGCGCCCTTTATTGAGTTTCAGCATTGTCGAGGCAGCTACAGCTGATCGGATTGGCTGGTGATTCTTGAGGGTGGGACTTTATCCTTCACAGGTGGCAGTTCCACTCTCACCTACTTATACAAAGCCATTGGCAGTGTTCCTACTTGGAGTGGCCTTGTTTAACATAGGTCGGCTGGTATCCAACATTTCTTCTCGGGCAGTGAGAATTACGTTCCCTATAGCATTCAGCCCAAAGTCTCATTTGCCAGCAGATAGAAATAAATTGGCTGTGATTTGTAGCTGTCCCTCATGTAAACTAGTCTGATAGCTGCAGGTGTTAAGAGCTACTGACACATCAAGAAATGCGTCTCGGCACCTTCTGCTAATCACATTAATTTTCTATTCTGTGAGCATCTGTACCAGTCAGAGGAAATATTGGAAAGAAAATCAGCAATAGCGACATGATTTTACTTGACATTTTATCTTAAATTTTTAATCAGTTTTACTTTGTTTCTATTATGGGTTCTCTTATCTTTCATGCCCAGCTTCATTTTATTCTGCCTGAATAATCTGGGCATATTTCTTGATTTAACAAGGTGTAGAGCTGGATGAACACAAGCAGCATCAGAGGAGCAGGAAGGCTGATGTTTCGGGCCTAGACCCTTCTTCAGAAATGATCAGCCTTCCTGCTCCTCTGATGCTGCTTGGCCTGCTGTGTTTATCCAGCTCTACACCTTGTTATCTCAGATTCTCCAGCATCTGCAGTTCCTGCTATCTCTGAAACATATTTCTTGATTTGTTCAGTTTTCTTCAAGTTTTATTTATTAGCATATTTCATGAATGTAATAACCTTGCCTTTTACGACTGCAGAGTAGGGCATGAAAAACAAAACTAAACTCTCATTAAACAAGCAGGTACTTTTTTTATAGATTCGTTACTTGTAATATGGTATGATGTTTTTATTGTCTCTTCCATTATACCAAGTATTTATCACTACAAATGATAAACAAGTCGAATCACTATTCAAATTTAAACACTCACGGGTTCATTGGTAAAGTTGTTTTAGGCAAAGCTGGGTTTAATGAATGATTCTTTCATTATAAACATTTTCTGAGGGTTGGTTCCTAATGTATTTGAACTGGTAAATGGAATTATTTCATTTCTGTCCAGGTATTCAATTTAATAAGCTTTGGCAGTATTAATTTACTTGTATTTAATTATCCTTTTTGTCATAATTCAAATATAGTATCATCTCCTTGTATTTTAAAAATGACACCTTTCAAACTTTCACTTACAGCCAAAACTGAAGCTTCTACAACTGTGTCACGCTAAAGCCCATACTGCGATATCAGATTATTCATTAACAAGTAGTTGAGTGTCCTCGCCATAGTACATTATGTGTAAGATGTCGTCGTTCTGGCTGCTTTGTTCTCAGTATCAGAATCATTAAATGTCCAACACAGATTTTGACTCAGTAAAAAGTATTTGTTTTATTTATGAGCCAAATCTCTGAAGATCCATAAAGTAAGGCAAATTTGTGCATTTTTGTTGGCTCTGTCATGCTTCACTGTGAAGTGTCTATTATCATGGGTCCACATTGAGCTGTTGTCATGTACATATTCATGGTAATGATGAGCTGTGGTGATGGCCATAACAGTGAACAGGAAACATAAGAGTTTGCTTGGTTAATAACGCTTAAAGCATTTCTCAGTACTTTATTTCTTTGCAGCTGACCAAATAAGAAAGAACAGGGCGCAGTACATGAATTCATTTCATTCTTAAAATATTAGTTTTCTGTTGACCTGAGCACATAACAGCATTGCAGATAGACCAGCACCAAAAGTACTGCATGAGCTCTGCATCACGTTCTCCAAGGGAATTCAGAATGTGTAATAAATGCTGGCCTTACCAATGAGGTTCACATTCCATGAACAAGTGTGATAGTTTGCTCTTTCTACAAGGTCTGTTGCCAGAAGTGAAATTAAAAATACAGTTTCGCTGACAAAGCGAAGGTTTACAAATCAAAGATTTTGAATTAGTTTTATAAGTCAGCATGAGTGTAATGCCTGTGATAATGCTTATTGATTAAAAAAAGTCTTAACAAAGTATAATTCTTCTCAATAACCCCATATAAATCAAGCAACATACTAGAACTGTACAAATACATAAAGTATATACAGTACTTGCTAGCTATTAGAGCCATAGAGAATAACCACAGTTAGTACCAACAGAGATGGAAACAGTGATGAGGAGGCTTCAGTGATGGGACACAGCGAAGGCTAAGAGGATATTTAAAGGGAAATGGAATATTGTGTAGTTTTTGGCTAGTTTGAATAGGAAAATAAATTTCCTCTAGTTGGGAATGAATGTTAAAGGGGCATTCATTTCGAAAGATACTAAGGAGATAGATTGTCAGAAAACTCTTACACAGAGTTTTTGGTGCGGAGGTGCTAGTATCGAACTGGGGTGGGTAAGGTCAAAACTCATACAACACCAGGTTATAGTCCAACAGGTTTATTTGAAAGCACAAGTTTTTGGAATCTCGCTCCTTCTTGAGGTGGTAGTGAGAGGCCTATAAGAGAACTTATAAATAAAAGATCAAAGGGTCATAGAACTGACGCAAATGTACTGAACAAACTTAAGACGGTTTGTTAAATCCTTAATCAGTTAGAAAGGAGATGCAGGTTTCGGATAAATAATATGCAAATCCCAGAATTTCTTTCAAGCCACTGCCCTGAGATAACTAAGGGTTTTATCAGTATACCAGAGGCAAAATCTCAGGTCAGACAATGCATTTGCGCGCGTGTGTGTGTGCGTGTGTGTATGAGACAGAGAGAGAGAAAGAGAGTGTATGTGTGTGTCAGTGTGTGTGTGTGAGAGAGAGAAAGTGTGTGTGTGCATGTGTGTGTGTGTGTGCGTGTGTGTGTGAGCGAGAGAAAGTGTGTGTGCATGCATGTATTTGTGTGTGAGAGAGAGAGTGTGTGTGCGTGCGTGTGTTTGTGTGTGTGTGAAAGAGAGAGGAAATGTGTGTGCGTGTGCACGTAT
>NC_063352.1:31781535-31790873 GCF_021869965.1 Rhincodon typus
AGAGAGGAAATGTGTGTGCGTGTGCACGTATGTGTGTGTGTGTGTGTATGCACGCGCATGTATGTGTCTGTGTGCGTATGAGGGAGAGAGAGAAAGTGTGAGTGTGTGTGTGCGCGCGTGTGTGTGTGCGAGTGAGGGAGAGAGAGAAAGTGTGTGTGTATGCGTGTGTGCATGTGAATGTGTGTGCGCGTGTGCATGTGCGTGTGCGCGTGTGAGGGAGAGAGAGAAAGTGTGAGTGTGTACGTGTGTGTGTTTGTGTGTGCGTGTGAGGGAGAGAGGGAAAGTGTGTGTGTGTGTGTGTGTGTGTGTGTGTGTGGGAGAAAGTGTGTGCATATTCACACATGCATACATGAGAGAGAGAGAGGGTGTGTGTGTGTGTAAGAGTGTGCGTGTGGGAGAGAGAGTGTGTGTGAGCATTCGCGCATGCATGCATGAGAAAGAGAGTGTGTCTGTGTGCGTGCGTGTGTGTGTGTGTGAGGGAGAGGGAGAATGTGTATGTGTGCGCGTGTGTATGCATGTGATGGAGAGAGAGAAAGTGTGCGTGTGCGGAGAAAGAGAAAGTGTGTGTGCGTGTGTGTGTGTGGGAGAGAGAGTGTGTGTGCGCATTCGTGTATGCATGTGTGAGAGAGAGTGTATGTGTGTCTGTGTGCGTGTGAGGGAGAGAGAAAGTGTGTGTGTGTGCGTGTGAGTGTGTGCTTGAGAAAGTACATGAGTTTGTGTGTGGTTGAGAGAGTGTGTGAGTGTGAGTGTGTGTGCGAGAGAGGGTCGGTGTGAATGTGTATGTGTGAGAATGTATAGTGTGGTGGGGTTACCTGTAGTGCAACATGAACCCAGGAGCCTAGTCTCACACACACGCACACACACAGACCCTCTCTCACTCACTCAAATCACACACACACGCACATTCACACTGTCTCAAGCACATACACAGACACTCTCCCCCCCACCACACACACAAACACACAAACACACACTCTTTCTCTCTTTCTCATACACACACACACATGCATGCACATGCTTATATAAATCTATGGGGTGAACTTGCATTTGCAGATTTGTAATTGCAGATACATTATATTTTGTTCAAACAGCAGACAATTTGTAGACAGTCAATGTGGCATTTTATAAATTCCTACTTCCTACCAGTCTCACTCCAAGTTAAAACAGACAGATTCTGATCAAGGCCTCACACCTAAAATGCATTGTCTGACCTGAGATTTTGCCTCTGGTATACTGATAAAACATTTAGTTATCTCTGGGCAGTGAAATTTTGGGATTTGCGTATTAATCAATCAAAACCTGCATCTTCTTTTTAACTGATTAAAGATTTAACAGCTATCTTAGGTTTGTTCAATACATTTACATCAGTTCTATGACCTTTTGATCTTTTACTTATAAATTCTATGTCTGAATGCCACCTCTCTCACTACCACCTCAAGAAGGAGCGAGACTCCAAAAACTTGTGTTTTCAAATAAACCTGTTGGACTATAACCTGGTGTTGTATGATTTTTGAGAGTTTTTGGAGCATGAAATGCTTAAGCATAGGGAATGTTTAAGGTATGCATATATTAAAATTGGATAAGTATTTGAAGGTAAGGAAGAGAGAAAAGGGAGGGCCGAGTGGTGGAGATGAGCTTTGGGATTGATCTGGTAAAGAAACAGGACTGACATGTTGGCCCAGATTTCTCCTTCTGTGCTGTAAATGTTTGTATATTTTTATGATATTAGAGTTGGACTTAATGTCACGGTATTGTACATGGATTAATTTCCTGGCTAAAATATTAATATTAATTCTGACAATTTATCAAGATGATATTCTGCTCTTCCTAAAAGGCAGTTGTCATCAATTTAAATTAAAGCAGAAGCACAATATGAACAGAATGCTAAATTATTTTGTCAACTCATTTGAATATTTGTCAGCAGGTTTCTTCTACATAACCATTGACCACACCTTGGACACTTTGTTCACTGTTGGTGACCAAATTGTAATCCAAACACGTGATGGTATAAAACTGAGGAGTAACAAAGCTGATATTGGAGATAGGAAAGTCATAAGAATCTTAGAGGGTGATCTTTCAATTTTTTACTGGCATATATGGTCAGAAATTACATAGTTTTGGGTGGAGAATAGCAGCCTGTTTCTTCCTATCTAGCGCCTGTGGCTTTTATTGCACCTTAGATTTTTTAAGGGGTATTATTCCTAGCAGCTAAATTTCCTGACTGAAGCAAGGAGAAGCCTCATGAATAAATTTGGATCATTATAAAGCTAACTCCACGTTCTGACCTCTCTATGGGGTAGATTAAATGGGCACTAATGTTCAGTAAACTGTCAGCAACATTATTATCCTGATCCAAGTCTTCACATATGTTCTGCATTTTGCCTAAATTTTTCTCACTGGAATAAAACCGAGACCTCTATTAGCATTTTTAGAACCTTATTAATGTGAGGTGTTGTCTTTATGTCTTGTGAACCTGCATTCCCAAATCTCTCTGATTCTCCACAGCAAGTCTTCTCCCTGGCTCAATTAGAAGAAAATGGTTTATTCTGAGAATATTATCACTGGAAAGGAAGCAGCAGATGAATTTTGGAGAAAGGAGAAAAGGAAGAATAAAGGAAAGTTCCAGCAGAAGAAAAGAATTCACAATCTGAAAAGTGACAGACAAGTGATTCCTCGTCACAAATAGTTGACTACAGATGATATAGAAAAGAAACTGATGGTTCCACTCAGGAAACCCAAATCAATTCAGTTAATGCAACAGAACTGTGATTCACCGATAACATGTCTACAGACATAAAAATAAAAATTCAATTTTCCCACTACAATTTTAGTTTGGTACAAAATCAAATTAAGAAACACCAGAGATTGAAATGCAGATAAGAGATAATCAAGGAAAAGGTGTAAAAGGGAAAATTCATGGGTGTGAGTTTGGGTGAAATTCGGCTCAATAGTGCCTATTATTTGAACTATGAGATATTGCATACTTCTAATGCAAAATGCATGAGATTGAAAAAGGAGTTAGCGGTGTTCTCACGCATACGTAACACCTACTGACAGCGTGCAGCATAGACAGATCGTGACAGCAATTGACATACAATGTTGATTTGACACCGTGGCTGTAATTATGGAGGTCCTCTGCAGCCTCTACCTTCTTTGTTATCCTGCAGCTGACCATATATGAAGAAACTCCCTTCACCAAGTGTTACCTAAAGAGATCAGCAACTACTTACAATTAGTTGCTGGGTTACTTCCTTTACCTTCGCTGAAAAGTTATATATGATAAACTGTGCATTAAAAGAGGCGGGATATCGTGGGTGGTAGATGATGTGTTCACTGAACCCCGTCACTCATGTGATATCATTCATCATCTTCATTCACTGCATCTGGCTCCTTGATGCTATACTCCGGGCATTGAACTCTGCAGCTTTCGGAGTGTTGTATCCAATAATGTTTCTGAAAGGGTTCATGACGAAGACTGTGTTGTACTCCATCCAGTCTGATGATCCCAGACAGTTTCCCATTGAGGCCCTGATTAGCCATGACCCCAAACTCAATGAGAGAGCGTGTGGAGTAAGGAGAGACCTGTGAGAGGAGATGGAGGGAGGGGGGAACAAGGGGACCAGTGAGAGGGGAGACTATGTGCTGAATAGAAGGAAAGCCAGGAGAACAGTTGAGGTGGCAAGGTGAGAAGCCTATGGCAGTGCGGTCGGGGGTTGGGGGGGATGCCCTATGAGAGCAGGGGCAGGTGTATGAGAGTGGGTTGGAGTGGGGAATGTCTCCTACAAGTTCAAGGTTGACAGAGCCAATGCTTCAGGCCTCAGCTTCGGCTGGTTAGGCCATACCTAATTAAAAATCTCTGAGATTTAACGGGACAAGGCAGCAGACAGAAACGTTAGAACTCCACGTTTTCAATTGTTCAAATTCTGGCTGTAACCCCAGTAGGGATCTGACCCATGGATTTTGAAGCCCTGTTATACAGATTTGCGTGGGATCATGCAGAACAGTTTAGGATCTTGTGAGTTGAGGACCTACATCCCAGACCTCCCAATAGTCAGAGCAACAATGTTTATCTGGCAAATGTAACTTGAACTTGATTGCTATCAAGCAATAAACTACATTGTGGATGAGGCAATAGCCTGTCTTCCTAAACATTCACTTGGTCACAGCCAACTATCAAAACCACAAGTTGACACTGGTTGACATCCTAAAATGCACACATGGTGATCAATGGTGAAGATTGTAAATCAATATATGTGCACCGTACAATGAAGCAACATTCAGAGAATTCCAGTGGAAACAAGAGCAGTATTGAACATTTACAACTTTAAAGACTTTGTAGCTTTAAGAACTATTCACATGGCCAGTCAGTCATTGCAACAGCTGAACATGTAACAGACTGCACAGAATCTCACAGAAAGATCAACAAGGGAGAACAGCACTTAATGGGAAAGGTTTTTACTTCAGACCTGGGAAGAAGTGCAGAAGCCAATGTAATCTAGAAGCTGGTTCCACCTGACAGTTACAGATTTGTGGGAAAGTGAGAATCTCGATGAGACAATCCAATTAAATGTTAAGCTAGGAAGTGAACAGCCATTGGAGCTCCGTGAGAAAACTTAAAAATCCCTGTTGGTCAAGGAGGAAAACATTAAATTAATGCCGCAGTGCAGGCTGAGATCTGAAAGTTGAAAAGTAGGTACCTGCAGTTCACAGCAGAATTAAACCAGAATTAAGGCAGCAAAGAAGCAATTTTAAAACCTAAATGGATCGAGTCCAACAGAATAAGAAAATAGGATGACTATTGAGGCCATGATAACAGCATGAAATCTATAATTTAAACCATAGCTCAGGTGAGAAGAATTTATTAAGGTTGCATGCACCAGTTTTTCTGGGAAAGTCATGGAAAGGATGGATATTGTTTATTAGGCTGTGAAATGTAGAAACTCATCCATTTTTTCCATGTTAAAGCAGTAAACCTCCATTTTAGCTTACACCAGACAGGAAATCATCATTTTAACTACAAAGACAGGAAAAAATCCTCAGTTAGCTTTGTATATTGCAGAATTTAACGGTTTAGAAGAAGGAAATCAAAACAATTTTGCTCAATTGCAGATTTAAATAGTTTTTAAGATACAAAATTGCTTTCAATCTACACCCTTCATGACAGCTGCATTTAAATAAAGCATTAAATAAGGCATGGATACTTTCATAGAGTCATTGGTCATACAGCATGGAAACAGACCCTTTGGTCCAACTAATCCATGCCGACAAAGTTTCCCAAGCTAAACTAGTCCCACGTGCCTGTGTTTGGCCTATATCCTTCTAAACCTTTCCTATTCATGTACCTGTCCAAATATCTTTTAAATGTTATAACTGTACCTGCACCTACAACTTCCTCTGATAGCTCATTCCACATACCAACCATCCTCTGTGTGAAAAAGTTACCCGTCAGGTCCCTTCTAATTTTTTTCTCCTTTCTCCTTAAAAATATATCCCTAGTTTTGAATGTCTGACTCTAGGGAAAAGACCTTTGCTATTCATCTTATCTATGCCCTTCATGATTTTATAAACCTCTATAAGATCATCCTTCAACCTCCTATGCTGTAGTGATAAAAAGCCCCAGTCTATCCAGCCTCTCCTTATTACTCAAACTCTCCAGTCCTGGCAACATCCTGGTAAATCTTTTCTGAACCCTCCCCAATTTAATAATAGACTTTCCACAGCAGGGTGACCAGAATTGTACACATTACTCCAAAATTGGCCACACCAACGTTCTGTACAACGTCAACACGACATCCCATTCCTTTACTCAATGGTCTGAGCAATGAAGGCAAGTATGATAAATGCCTTATTAACCACCCTGTCAACCTGTACCACAACTTTCAGAGAACAGTGTACCTGAACCATGAGGTCTCTCTGTTCTTCAACACTACCCAGGGCCTTATCATAAAATATACTAGCCCTGCCCTTGTTCGCTTTACCAAAGTACAATACCTCATATTTATCCAAATTAAACTCCATTTGCCACTCCTCAGCTCATTGTCACAATTGATCAAGATCCCCTTGAAATCTTAGATAATGTTTTTCAGTATCATTGTAAACTTACTAACCATTCCTCCTAAATTCTCATCCAAATCACTGATATAAATTACAAACAGCAGGGGAGATCCAGCACAAATCCCTGTGGAACACTGCTGGTCATGTCTCTCCAGTCCAAAAAACAGCCTTCCCCCACCACCCTCTGTCTCCTACCATCAAGCCAAATTTGTCTTCAATTGACAAGCTCTCCCTGAATCTTATATGATCTAACTTTACTAATCAGTTTGCCATGTGAAACCTTGTCAAAGGCCTTACTAAACTCCACGTAGATAATATCTACCACTCAATCTTTTTGGTTACATCCTCAAAAAACTCAATCAAGTTTGTAAGACACAATGTATAAACCATTGGCACATAATTCTAAATTAATCCTTTAATTCCATTTTAAAACTCCCCTTACACATACAGATGAACAAGCAAACAAACAGGGTCATGTGACTGGAGGAAAATGGGCAATGTAATTCAGCAATTCCCACTCATTCCCTAAGATTAGAAAGTTTTGCATTGTCAGGAAGGAAAGATCACATCCAGAGTGAGGACATAGTTTGGGGAATTTGCAGGCAGCGTGGGAATTCGGTGCAAAGGGGAAGAGGTGCTTTTTGCTTGCTTTTTTGGCTCGTAGTTTGTAAGGCTCTTTTAAACAGGTTAAATTGAAGCCCAGGATCAAGGGCCCGGTACAAAAGAGTGACACCACATGTAAGTCACAAATTCATTGGTTGGTAAAGGCTACTAATTAAATGACTGTAGGTTACTTTCAGATTGAAAGTAAATTAGGGAAATATGTACAGGCTGCAAACTAAAAGACCACTAGAATTTTTATTAAAAAATGTTGAATTGAGAACTAAGTTAATAAGGTAGAGGTGCATGAACAGGGCGATATGTTGTACCTGCATAATGTGGGAACTGGTGGACCCCACTGTGTTCATAGTGACTACATCCATAGCAAGTACTGGTTGCTTAAGGAACTCTGGCTCAGAGTTAATGAGTCTGAGTTTAGAACACTGCAACACATCAGAGAGGGGGAGAGTTACCGAGACGCTGTGTTTCAGGAGGCAGTCCCACCACTTAGATTAACTATTTCAAATTTGACAAACTTCAACAAGTTTTTGACAGTTACCTTAACTTGCGGACAGGTAAAATTATTAAAAGTGCACGATTTAATGGAATTGCTCACATCCATGGGAATCCACAAATAAGTTAATTAATGGTTTTTACAGATTTGCCTAAAAGTATGACAATAGAAGTTTGAAAATCAAATATATGAGAAACAGAATAGTTATTGAATTTGCTGAGGAGTTTTAATCAGATTTAAAAGTCCAAAGAAGATTTAACTTTAAAGTAAGCTATTCAGATTGTGGTGAAAGTGAAAAGCAGGAAGACTCACAGAGAAAACCTGAGAGACGAAGGATAACATTATCACAGGAAAGCAATAGAATCCATTCAATCTATACAGTATAAAAATCCTCAAGACACACCATTGGACAAGCTAACAAAGAGTAAGCTGGGCAGCAGATGGTAAAAGTGAATAGCTGACTGTGGAACAATGCAGCTTCAGAGGAACAAGTAGTGCCCAGCTATTACCAAACAATGTTTGATCTGCAAAACTATAGGTCACTTCCAAAAGAAATAGGAAACAGTTACAGAACTGTAGAAAATCAAATGATTGTTCATAAATAGATATTCTTGCAGTAGAGGCATCAGAATTAGACTTTGGCTATGCTGAGTTCTGACAGAAAAGTTCATCATTTCAAAAATATACTTCATTCATAAAAAAAATCTTTGTTTACATACATTGTCACAAAAGCAGTTTGGTTCTGTACAGTTGCATATCAAGTAAATAAACAAAACAGTGGACTTTGACTCTACCCAAAAAATCAAAGACCTTTCTTACTAATATTTACATGTAGAGGCATCAGAATTAGACAAGATAAATAATGTTTTATCAGAGGACATTAGGTAATCTGACTGACTTGAGTTTGGCAGATCCTGTCTATGTTAATACACCTTTCATTCATTTCTAGCTTGATAAAAGTGAATCTCACTGTCTTATTGGCTTGTTTGCCATGTGTACAGAAACAGGAGTTACAACCCTACAAACAGTAAACCGCATGATCCAGGTAGAGCAATTCTCAAGGTGCATGGTATGCTAATTGTTGAAAACTGTGTATGGGCCAGCACTGATGAAGCTGGCTCTGCCCTGTTTTTACAAACTACCAAGGACTTTTAAAATCACATTGCTTTCACACAGTCTTCTTTCACTTTGCAGAAGGGTAAACTTGGTCAGTAACAATACACTGTTACAAAATATCCAACATTTGAAATATCAGACAAGGTGTGCGTAGTTTGTACTACATTAAATATCTCCACGAGTAAAGGCAGAAGAAATAAATCACCATGCCACCTCTACAGATGAAGAAACATAGATGGTGTGCACATTTATTTAGTGTGTTAATTACTTTTATTATCAGACACTATAATATGACAAAATTCATAGATAGTGTAAAATATGCCTTGAGGGAGTTGTGTCCAATAACATTAATGTTTTAGATGCCCACGAGAGACATTTATATGAAATTAGAATAAACAGCAGAGTGATAGATGACGTGAATAGGTGGAAACTAGACCAAAGGAGGGTACCTTCAGTACAAGGTGAATATAGTTGCAAAGTGTGGGATGGATGAATGCAATAACTGGGTTTATTTCGAACAGGAATATCTTATTTGGATTAGTGTGAATGTTTAGATCATAAAGAAGCATGTGTGACTAGCCATGTTTTTCACTCAGAAGCAAGATTAAAATAAATGAGATAATATACAAGGGAAACGAGAAAGCAAAGAATAACCATTTGTTCAGCAAATGGAACATGGTGTGCTTTCATCCATTGCTCAAACTCTGGGATTTCTAATGCAAGCTAAAGTCATGGATATGAAGCGATGGATATTTGAAGGCTCTATGACCATGACCGTAGGTATTCTAATGGTAACAGAGGACAAATGCATTGTCCAAACTCCTCTCCAGTCCGGTCTTTACTAACAATCACAAATGAACAATGTTAAGGGTAAGAAATAAACCGGATTCCTTTCCTGTCTTGATAGAACCTACATGTTTACTAAATTAGCAGACACTTCACCTCTGTGGTATTTAGAGGGAGAAATATACAAGTAAATGGTAAACCTCTCTACTGGGTAGGAGAGATAGTAGGAACTGCAGATGCTGGAGAATCTGAGACAACAAGGTGCAGG
>NC_063352.1:31791273-31875636 GCF_021869965.1 Rhincodon typus
TCTGCTCCTATGATGCTGCTTGGCCTGCTGTGTTCATCCAGCCCTGCACCTTGTTGTACTGGGTAGGAGAACTGTGTTATGAAAAGTACTGAATCTAAACTGTTGTATCATGCAAGAGAAGCAATAACTAGGTTCAAATTATGTTTCTGAGTTGTCTGTTGTGAAATGCAGACTGGTAACTGATGACTATGATAATATTTTGACTACTTTATCAGTAAAGGCAGCAACATTGAAGGGAAGTTGAAATAAATTTACTTATAAGATGTATAGTGGTATTGCGTGATGTTGATGACTGATGAACTTATCTGTCAGAACTCAGCATAGCCAGCTACTCCATGCTCCATTTTTCATGATTGTTGGATCTCATGTTATTCTCTCTTTCTGTGTGTGGAATTGAACACATAATAGTTACCATAAAAGTAATTGATTCAATGTTGTATGTGCCAGATTTTATGAAACCAATTGATATTTGGATCTTAAATTTACCAGCTCATGGGAAAAATGGATAACCACTTCATCACCTTTACCAATAAATTATACAGTGAACTTGAATCAGTTACTAACACAAACAGAAATTGCTGGAAAAGCTCAGCAGGTATAGCAGTATCTGTGGAGAGCAATCAGAGTTAATGTTTTGGGTCAAGTGACCCTTCCTTAGAGTTTGAAACAATGGCTGTTGTATCTAAAGGCTGAGTTATTAATTGTAGGTTGCCTTCCAGAGAATTTTCATAGTTCAAGGAATCATATACAATGTTGTTGTATATAAATGAGAAATTTGATCAGCTGAAAAAGTATATGGAGCAGTATTACAGCTGTGTATAATGATCAGTCAATGTTGGAAGATTACATATAAATAAATTGCTGGTAGAGATGTGATTGTTTGATTCAGTATGTAAACAGTTTCATATGTATCTGAAATAAAATCAAGCATCTGTCTATGGGAGAATGAACTGTCTGGTTAATCCGAATTACGATCACATTTCCAAGCTATCAGTATTGATTAGATCCATTGCTTAACAGTTGTTTGGAATCCAAATAATGTACTTAATAATTCTATTGGTTCTATAGAAGTTTCTATGGTTGTTGTCTCCATTCAAATTTAGAATTAGTACTAAGATTACTTCTTTAACTTAGGGAAAAGCAATGTTAATAATAATTCGATAGAACCACTCAATCTAACCTGTTAACAGCTGCTGTTCATGCTCATTTTGCATGATGAGTGGATCAACAACATATTAATGAAGCCCAGCAGTTAGAACCCACTCTGACATGTTGGGATACAAAAGAACCAAAAGAACTGCGGATGCTGTAAACTAGGAACAAAAACAGAAGTTACTGGAAAAGCTGAGCAGGTCTGGCAGCATTTGTGGAGAAAAAATTTGAGTAAATGTCCCAAATATCTTTTTTTTGAAGAATGGCACTTTAGAAGTTAAATCAAGGGCTGCTGTTCAACATTAATAGTGAGGCAATTAGCTTCCACATAGCTTGTCAGTTGAATTTAGTTGATTGGAAGTGTTAAATCAAATCAATTTGCTGTTCAGCAATGAATGTACAAGTGGCTAAACATTCCATATTATGCATTGTGATTTGATGGAATGCCAGAAGTTTCAAGGGGTTGAATGTCTTTCTTTCATTACAATGTTATGCTGACGTAAGTTGGCTGACAGTCAGCTCAGTGAGTGATTCCTTCCTAAAGTTTGGTGAGGAAGTTATTTGCATAATCAAGGTAGATACAGGCAAGATTTATGGGGTGCTCATCCTACAAGTGCATCGGCAGTCCAACGGAACACTCAATGTTCAGGATTAATTTCTAAGTGTAAAGAATGACCAATTACATAGAACCACAGAAAACATTAAAGTATCCATTTTTAAAAAATAATATGAGCAATGACCATGATTTAAATGATGAATCAGGTTATCATATTTGCTGGAACATGAGATATACGATTTTCCTGGCGAAATGTCACCTAAAATTGATTTGTGTCCCAAGCTTATGCCCAAATATTTGCAAAATATTTCTATGTAAAATCTTGACATGCTTATGATCAGGTGCATTATATGATCTGACAAATATGGCATTCAGCATAATTAAAGACTGCTAACAACTTGAACTTTGAAATCAAACTAAAATCTCCTAAGTTTGCCAGTTGTAAGGATGCTCATAGTTTCCAATTGCCCAAATGGTTGTCTATGAGCGTCATCTGGCCAACTGCCAGATGATACCAAACAATGGCATTCAATGACATTCAGGTGTTGTACTGTGCGCCAGAAAGTAAATAATTATTACATATATTTTAACTATTGAGTCAGAAGACAGATGTCAGTGTCTTGACTCAGGACAAACCCACACTATGTAGCTGACAATGGAGGTGAAGAGACCACATTAGTTTGAAGATTTGAAGTTACAAGCTGACATCCATTGGCTACTTTTTAACCTGGCATGGGAAACACGGTGGGTCACGACCCTAATGCATCTTTCTGGTCCTTGCTCTCAAAGCATACCTTAATTTTGATTTTAATGTGAATTTGAGGCTTTCAGAAATGCAGTTGAATTTCCAGAGTTTGTGTGAACCATGCCAGTTTAATGAATCCATGAAACATGAAGGACTCTTTTCTGGAGTTCGATTTTTCTTTTGTAGGTGATTTGCACATTGTTATCAACTTCAGTTGTCATTATGAGATATGTGTTTTAAAAGAGTTAAATTTGTTTTTAATTCAGCGATTGTTAACAGTGTGGTATTCTTAAAAGGTCAATGACTATTAAATTAATCAGCATTATGAAAATGCTTAGAAGCATTCCAGTACATTATCCAGTGGGTAGAAGGTTCTCTGCATAGGACTATATGAAATATCACGTTTCAATGTATAATGTGTGCTTGGATCATTACATTGATTCACATTGAAATTTACAAAGGCTCAATTTATTCAATTGTGGAGATTTTCTTGGGACAACTGTTGAATCAAATATCATGAATGATTAGCTGAGATTCAAACCACTTATCAAATAATCTCAACAATGATTGTTGACATTGTTAGGAATTTACTTCCTGATTGCATTGTGGGACTACTATGCTTGGGCTACAGCAGATCAATAAAGCAGCTCACCACCATCTTATCAAGGGCAACTAGGGATGTGCAATAAATGCTGGCAATAAATCAGTGATGCCCATGTCCCATGAGTGAATAAAAATGAAATTGTCAAGGGAAATAAGTGCTTTGTTTGATTGACAGTTTTATGGACTTAATAGGATTATGCTTTTATTAGTCATTTGTGAATGGCTGTTTGACTAATTCAACTGATTTATGATATGAAGGATGAAAGTCCTTTTTCAAGTGAAGTTTGAATGGTAATATGTTTGAGTGATAGCTCTATGAGCTCTAAAGAGGAGTAAGCTTCTTTTGAAGAAGAGATTGAAGATGTGTTTATTTATTTTAATGGTTTTGGAATCATTTAAAATATTTTCCAGTGTCATTATTGGGCTTATTTTTTGCATATATTCAGTACTCAGTCAACAAAGCAGTCCAGTTACATCCACAAACATTCACTCCCTTTACCACAGAGACACAACAGTGTAGTATATATCATCTACAAGATATACTTCAGAAATTCAAAATTCCTTGGTCAACACTTTCTAAATGCATGACCAATAACAACTAGAATGACAAGGGCAGTAGATACATGGGAACCCCATCACTTTTCAGGTTTACTTCCAGGTCACTCACCATCCTGACTTAGAAATATATCCTTGTTCCTTTAGTGTCATTAGGTCAAAATTCTGGAACTTGCACTTGTTTGTGTACAACAATCACAAATAGGTTGCAATGAATCATGAAGGCAACTCATGACCACCTTCTCAATGTCAATTAGGAATAGATAGTAAATGCTGGCCAAACCAATGATCCCCATATCCCCTGAATGAATAAGAAACAGTCAGTGGCTGATCAAAGGACGCAGCATTGAGAAAGTGGAGGCCCACAGAAGACCACACTCATAAACTCAATATTGACTCAATCCCCATCCTCTAATTCCACCCTCCATAGCCTATCCCACCATCATCTGTCCACCGTTTGACCTGGATCCCCTGGAAATCCTGAATCACAAATGAATATATTGGCAACCCAGCAGTTTCTGCTCCCCTGATAAGCTTTGCATAACTGCCAGACTCTGATTGACACACAGCTCTCGGGGAAAGGGGCACAGTGTTTGTGCTTTTGGGGTCCTTCATCCTGTGAGGTCTGGTTAGCAAAATGCCTGTCATTGATCAATGACAGCTGGCAGGTAAGACCACAGTCATCTCCAATATATACCACTGAATGCTAATCTGCTGAATAGTTTTATTTCTCCTAATCTTCTGGAAGAACTTTTACCTAGTAGCTATTCCTATACAAGGAGCATTCAAGGACAGAATATCAGAGGTGAGAAGTTAAATTTGAGTTACACTGTCTCAATACAAGCAGCGTTAAAAGTGTCAATAAAGCAAGTTCAGGTATCAATATTCATGTATAAAGTTGGTTCGACCCGAATGGAGATCCTAGTGAAACAGAGAACCCCAATGAAAAAAGAAAAGTGGTTATGAACCTTCAAAATCTATCACAAATATCCTAGTGATTAAACATATAGGCTGAACCATGTACAGTTGAGGATGAGATGATGTAAACTCTGAATGTTAAAGTAGAAAATTGATATTTTTGGTAGTCCAGCTATTCAAACCTCTTAGGACCTCTTATTTATCCATGGAAAAACACTTAAAGTAACCTTACCTGGTTATAGGTTTTTACTCTGGTCATTGCTATAGTTATTACTAAGTATCTGCCAGTGCTAATTTCCAGTATAACCTATTCAATTGTTATTCATTGAGTTAAATCCCCTAGTCATTTCCTACACAAATACTACTTAGTTCAGATTACATTTATGCTTATTTATTAAATGATTGTGTACCAATTTCAAATATATATTACGAACTGTAGCCAATTAATACTGTGTTGTGCATGACTTATGATCTGGCGTCTTCCTTAATTGGCAAGAAAGAGTAAATTCCTGGAATGAACAGTTTGTGGGAAAACTAATCAATGGTTAATGTAAGCCAGGTAGTGAATTGAGTTGGGCATCATTCATGTCTAGATCTCTGATGGGAAGAAAAATTCCACATGGTATCTTGCTGAGAAGTTAGAGGAGGGAATTAGGATTTGTCTGGTTGCATGAAATAAATTTCACAGATACATACAACTTTCTTCACATGTGGTAAGAAAAATGGTACTCTAGTACGGTAAGAGCAATTCTTCTGAGAAAGGAGCTGAAGAGAAGTAACTTTGCTATGCCATGTATTGTTAGATGCACGATAAGAACGCAGGTTTGTTCAAAATAGTGAAGGATTCCATTTCCCAGCGGTAATATTCCTCACCATTTGAGTACAGACTTTAATGGGGTGGCGGGGGTGGGGGTGGGGAAGGAGGATTACAGCATAGCTATACTTTCTTCTGAATCCTTAGCAATCTCCTTTGTGTCAATTAATTCCTTCTATCTGAAATGGACCTAACAGGGAATCCATGGAGCAATCATTTTTATAACATCACAAAGACTGGGGATTTGTATGTATAATCAAATGTAATGGAGTACAAGATCAACAATACAGAGAAAAGCTGAGACAGGTTTTAAATTATTCCAGAAAAATAGAACTGATTGACTCTACAAACATACATTGCAGATTTGGTTTCAAATTCATCGCGTTGTTATGGATGGAAGTGTAATTGACTCTGGTGCCTTATGTTGGTGTGTTCTATGCTTCAGATATTATTTAATTACATTAAAAAAAATCATCCTGCAAATTTTGAATATGTTTTGCATAAGGGGCATGCATAATTTTTATCAAAATGTATCAAAATAATTTTTTCATCTTTTATCTTTAATTTTTCTTGGCAGAATGAGTGAGTTGTTGAACATAATTTTGCCTTGTTCAAATCCCTATACAACTACATAAACATGAGCTCAATAATGTTGATACTTAATGGAAATATTGACCAGAATCTTATGGAGGAAATGGGGGTCTTGGGCAATGGGAGAGAGTCGGAGAGAAGCTGCATATTACCTCTTTTTTCACGAAGTCCCACTGCATGTTTCCCACTCAGGCAATTGTAATCCTCTATTTGTTTCTTTGTCAAATGCTTGTCTAACTTGCCCTTAAATTCATCTGTACTATTCGCTTCAACCAATCCCCTTGAGAGCTAGTTCCACATTCTCACCACTCTTTGATTAAACACTTTGCTTCTGATGGATTTCTTGGTGAATGTCTTATGCTGATAGTCTCTAGTTATGCTGTTCCAGATATGTGGAAACAATCTCTCTTTATCCACTCTATCAAAACATTTCATTATATTAAAGCTTTCTAATAGGTCTCTCTTAATCTTCATTAATAAAGAGAAATTGCTGACAATCCTTTCAGATTGGTAAACACATGTATTTCTATTATTATCCTTGAAAGTCCACTTTGCACCTTCTTCACTGAGTGTACATTTTTTATATAATATGTCAACAAGAACTGCAAGCAGTACCCTAAGGATTGAAATTTCATTCCCAGGTTGGGATTACAAGTTTGGTGCAATTTCCGGTTCCATAAATCTGACCTTTAAAAATGTTTTCGACATCTTGTATTTTCAGCCTGATGGTGGGAGGTGGTGAGGGAGCTGCTGATTAGAAATTGGAGTAGGTATTACACAGAAGAATTGAGGAGACTGCTCGGTGTGGAGGTAGCATGATCAAAAGCCCTGACTCAAGAATCCAACACTGTGTCCAATTTAGAAACGAAGAGTAAAACATGCAGCATCCTTCCATGCCTCATCAACCTCCTCTGGCCACCCACAATAATTCCAAATGGCACTTTACCTACCCCAAAGGTCATCTGGCCATATCCAAAAGGCTGACTTCTAACAAATGATAAAAAACGAAAAAACGGCGGATGCTGTAAATCAGGAATAAAAACAGAAGTTGCTGGAAAAGCTCAGCAGGTTTGGCAGCATCTGTGGTGAATAAAAATCAGGGTTATGAGAAAGGGTCACCGGACCTGAAACGTTAACTCTTTTTCTTCACAGATGCTGCCAGACCTGCTAAGCTTTTCCAGCAACTTCTGTTTTTGTTCTAACAAATGATACCTGATATCCTAGATATGGACCTAATCTTCCCCAAAGCTATGCCAGGACCAGACTCAAAGGGGTAGTTTATCTCTCCAGAATAAGCACACTGGTTTTGCAAAGAAATGCACAAAGTTCAGACCCACTCTTATTAAGTCAACATGACATATCAGGTAGCACAATTCAAGGCTACCAGAATCTCATCTCAGTGGAGATAGCTACTGAATTTAATGACCAGCTATCACCATGAACCATGTATATGCAAATTCCAATGTGCTTTCTGAAAATTGTAAGTTCTAATTTCGGTGGTTGGTCATCCTGTTGCTGAGCTCATTCCCCACTTGTGCCTTGATGGAAAGGGAGCACTCCATCATGGTGAAAATCCCTACTTTTCAATTGATTTCCTCAAGAATTAAAGTCTAGTGTTTAATTTGGTTTGTTATGCATGTTAACCTGCAGCACAACTTTTAGTGATTGATGTATTTTTTTCTGCGAGATTCCTTCATTCTTCTGTTCCACCTGAACTCGTACATTTCAACTAATAAGTGACCACTTCTATTTCTCCAACTAAACTGTACGACTTCGCATTTACCTCTATTAAATTTCATATGCCAATTATTTGTCTGTTCTGCCGCTTCATTAGGTCCTTCTGTAACCTGTTGCAGTTCTCCTCAATATTCCGTATAATATCGTACAATAATGAAGCATTAATTGTAAAATAATCTATATTTTGCTCACGTTGAACTAATCTCAATTATTAAATTTTTAATATTTGAACAACTTCCAATTTGCCTAATTAACTCTCTGAAATATGAAGCAATTCACAAGTTTCCTCAATATATTACGAAGCTTCTTGAAAGCATATTGTTACCTAGGTTACTGTTGCAACAAATGTTATTAATTCTTCATCAATTTCTTCAGCTTAATTCAGGCCTGGTTTGTTCGATGACAGGTTTTGATAATTATGCATACAAAAAAGTTATAACAAATCTCTATGCAGATTGTATTGAGTGACATACAATTGATATAAAATAAACAGAGGAACAGCTGGAGAAACTTGACAGATCTGGCAGCACCTGCGGAGAGATAGAAACAGAATTAAAGTTTCGAGTTCAGTATGACTATTCTTCGGAAGCAATTAATGTAATTTGCCTTCTAGGCCTGGAGTGATCTGTAATGTCTCTCTCTAGGCAGTCTATTCAGCTGTAGACCTTCTCTACTGTGAGATTTGTAACTTCTAGAAAGAGAATCATCCATCTTCATGTTATTTAACTTCACAAGAATGTGCCATCTCACTTTAAGAAGAATGTGTACTGTCAGCCACTTTTTAAGAAATTTTACTAAGAGCAGCCAGGCCAGCACCGTGGAGTTGATGGGAGGGAGCATCTCTGTAAGGTTGTCTTTAGCTCTGCTGCCTCTCAGACCTGCCAGGAACATTGGCACCTGTAACCCACTGCTGGGTGTCTTCATCTCAGGAAGTTGATTTGCCCCAATGTATCAGGATGATCCCAGCCTGCCTCCTAATCTCACCATTAACAAGGCTTCCAGTGAGCTGAATTGTTTACCTGCCTCTGACCCTGCTAACACATTGTCAAACATTCCTGATGCCCGTGATGGAGTCAGAGAGTTAATTAGGCAAATTGGAAGTTGTTCAAATGTTAAAAATTTAATAATTGAGATTAGTTCAACGTGAGCAAAATATAGATTATTTTACAATTAATGCTTCATTATTGTATGATATTATACGGAATATTGAGGAGAACTGCAACAGGTTACAGAAGGACCAGCTGGCACTGATATTTCCAGCTCTCTTTTTGCCTTTATTGCTGACCTTAGCATGGGCCAAAATTATAGCCCCAATTGTGGTCTTTCTATTACATCTTTCTTTTTTTAAAAAATAGATTGAACTGGTGGAGAGAGTAAAATTTCAAAAAGGAATTCAACTCCAACTTATCGCTTAAGCACATTGTTGTCATTATCAAAGGGGCCTTGATTATTGTTGGCCAATGCTTCCTCTGGAAAAAGGCAGTTCCTCTTCGTAGCAGGTAAATCTGATTCCTATGTTGTTGTTAGGGTCCATTTGGGCTGGTGTGATGAAGTCCACTGATCTTATCCATTTTGTTTCTCCTCAACAAGGCAGCAATCTATGACTTACAACATTTATAGAACAGACAGTCCCGAGACTTACCAGGTTACGACATTCAGTTCTGCCCAGCAACAGGCTTATTGCAAGGTTTTGAACAGTTCACTTGGGAAAGTTGAGGGGTGACTGAAGCAGTGTTTGATGCTTTATAGTGAGTTGAGAAAAACAGAAGTAGACTCCACATTAGGTAGTGCTGCTGCCCGACACACGTTCATATTGTGAGGGCTTTGAGAAGTCTTAAAGCAATTTCAGTGAGGACTCAGAGGGCTAAGAACAGTGTGTGATTGACTGTACCATGAAAACAAATAAATCAGGAGCAGGAGTAGGCCATTCAAACCCTCAAGCCTGCTTTACCATTCAATGAGATCATGGTTGATTTGTTTGAGTTCTGAATTCCACATTGCCATCTACCCATGATATCCTTTGACTTCCTTGCCTAACAAGAATCAATCTACCTCCATCTTAAGAATATGCAATGACTCTGCCTCCATCACATTTTGATGCAGAGAATTCCAAAGTCTGTGAGAAAACATTTCAGGTGAGCCCTGACTTGAAAAGTGGTATCTATTTCTGACCTCACCCACAGAGTAAATAGACAATCTTTCTACATCCCCTTGTCAAGGCCATTCGGGATCAAATACATTTCAATCAAATCACCGTTCACTCCTCTAAGCTACAGTTAAAATAAACTCAGCCTGTCCAATTTTTCATCATAAGACAACTTGCTCATCCCAGGCATCAATCTAGTAAGTCTCCTCTGAACTACGTCCAATGGATCTGCGTCATTCCTTAAGATAAGGAGACTAAAATTACACACAGTCTTTGAGATGCGGTCTCACCACCACTCTGTATTACTGACGCAAAACATCCTCACTTTTATGTACAATTCCTCTCATAATAAAGGATAACATTTCATTAGCATCCTTAATTACTTGATAGCAGCATTCTAACTTCTTGTGACTTATGTTCAAGAGCACCCAGATCTTTCTGCACCTCAAAATTCTGCATCCATTCATCATTTAATATCGAGATAACAAGGTGTGGAGCTGGATGAACACAGCAGGCCAAGCAGCATCAGAGGAGCAGGAAAGCTGACGTTTCGGGTCTGGACCCTTCTTCAGAAATGAGGGAGGGGAAGGGGACTCTGAAATAAATAGAGAGATGGGGAGGAGGCGGACGGAAGATGGATAGAAGAGCAGATAGGTGGAGAGGAGACGGACAGGATGGAGCCAGTAAAGGTGAGTGTAGGTGGGGAGGTAGGATGGGGGTTGGTCAGTCAAGGGAAGACGGACAGGTCAAGGAGGCGGGGATGAGGCTGGTAGGTAGGAGGTGGGGACGGGGGTTGGTCAGTAAGGTGCAAGGAGCGGATAGGTGGGAGAAAAGACGGACAGGTCAAGGAGGTGGGGACGAGCTGGGCTGGTTTTGGAATGAGGTCGGGGGTGGGGAGATTTTGAAGCTTGTGAAGTCCATATTGAGACCATTGGGCTGCAGGGTTCCCAAGCGAAATATGAGATGCTGTTCCTGCAATCTTTGGGTGGCATTGGCACTGGAGGAGGCCCAGGATGGACATGTCGTCCAAGGAGTGGGAGGGAGAGTTGAAATGGTTCGCGACTGGGAGGTGCAGTTGTTTGTTGTGAACCAAGCGTAGATGTTCCACAAAGCGGTCTCCAAGCCTCCGCTTGGCTTCCCCGATGTAGAGGAAGCCACATCGGGAACAGCGGATACAGTATACCACATTAGCAGATGTGCAGGTGAACATCTGTTTAATGTGGAAGGTTTGCTTAGGGCCTGGGATGGGGGTGAGGGGGGAGGTGTAGGGGCAGATGTAGCACTTCCTGCAGTTACAGGGAAAAGTGCCGGGGGTGGTGGGGCTAGTGGGGAGTGTGGAGCGGACAAAGGAGTCACGGAGAGAGTGGTCCCTCCGGAAAGCAGATAAGGGTGGGGAGGGAAAAATGTCCTTGGTAGTGGGGTTAGATTGCAGGTGGCGAAAGTGGAGGAGGATGATGCGTTGAATCCGGAGATTGGTGGGGTGGTACGTGAGGACAAGGGGGATTCTGTTTTGATTATTATTGCGGGGAGGGGGTGTGAGGGATGAGTTGCAGGAAGTGAGAGAGATACGATCGAGGGTGTTTTTGACCATTGTGGAGGGGAAGTTGTGGTCCTTGAAAGACAAGGACATCTGGGATGCCCAGGCGTGGAATGCCTCATCTCCAGAGCAGGTATGGCAGAGGCGAAGAAATTGGGAATAGGGGATTGCCTTTTTGCAGGAAGGTGGGTGAGAGGAGGTGTATTCTAGGTAGCTGTGGGAGTCAGTGGGCTTGAAATGGATATCGGTTTCCAGGTGGTTGCCAGAGATGGAAACGGAGAGGTCCATGAAGGAGAGAGAGGTATTGGAGATGGTCCAGGTGAATTTAAGATTGGGGTTGAAGGTATTAGTAAAGTGGATGAACTGTTTGAGCTCCTCGTGGGAGCACGAGGCGGCACCAATACAGTCATCGATATAAGGGAGGAAGAGGTGGGGGATGGGGCCAGTGTAGCAGCGGAAGAGGGATTGTTCCACGTAACCTACAAAGAGGCAGGCGTAGCTTGAGCCCATGCGGGTAGCCATGGCCACCCCCTTTGTCTGTAGGAAGTGGGAGGAATTGAAGGAGAAGTTGTTAAGGGTGAGGATGAGTTCGGCTAAGCGGATGAGTGTGTCAGTGGAGGGGGACTGGTCGGGCTTGCAGGAGAGGAAGGAGCGGTGGGCTTTTAGGCCATCCATGTGGGGAATGCAAGTGTATAGGGACTGGACATCCATGGTGAAGATGAGGTGTTGAGGACCAGGGAATCAGAAGTTTTGGAGGAGGTGGAGGGCGTGGGTGGTGTCACGGACGTAGGTGGGGAGTTTCTGGATCGGGGGGAGAAAATGGAGTCCAGATAAGTGGAGATAAGTTCGGTGGGGTAGGAGCAGGCAGAGACCAGGGTAGTCGGGTTTGTGGATTTTGGGAAGGAGATAGAAACAGGTGGTGCAGGGTTGGGGAACGATGAGGTTGGAAGCTGTGGGTGGGAGTTCACCTGAGGTGATGAGGTTGTGGATGGTCTGGGAGATGATGTTTTGGTGGTCTGGGGTGGGGTCATCATTTAATATATGTGCTTTTTAAAAATTCTTTTTGCCAAACTGAGCCACTTCACATTTTGCACGTTATACTACTTTCATCCACTTCCTTAATGTATTTGTTATCGGTCAGCATCCTTGTTATGTTATCTTCACAACATACTTTCTTCCTTACCTTTGTGTTTCCTACACATGTCACCACTATGCCTTCAATCCCCATCTAAGTCATTGACAACTCTAACATCCTAGCAATCTGAAAAAGACCCTTTTATGTCCACTATACAGCCATGTCAACAATAGCCTTTTAATAGCTGGTTCATGAAACCTTTCAAAACCTCGACTGGAATGCAGGCACAGCTGGTCACAAGAATCATTATCAAGCAGACAATTTAACTGTTGAACCATTGCTTCCATTGTTTGGACAAATGCAGTGACATTCTATAATATAGCACAGGTCACCTTGCTCTACTTTTCTGAGAGGCAATGGGGGAGGGAGGCAATGTTTCAAAATACTGAGGGGAGCAGAAAGGGTAAATTGCAAAAACTATTTCTACTGGTTAGGATGTCTAAGACTAGGGAGTATAGCCTAAAAATTAGAATCTGGCCTTTCACGAGGTGAAGTTAGGAAATACTTCTACACATAATGGATGGCAAAGCTCTCTTCCAAAATGACAGTTGATGCCATCCAGTTATTAAGTCCCTGATTAATAGCTTTTTGATAACCGAAGGCACCAAAGGGTACGAGACCAGGCTCGGCATATAGAATTAAGTCAAATATCTGCCATGATCTCGTTGAATAGCAAAACGGATTATCTGGAGTTACTCCTGTTCCTGTTTTATGAGAAAGCATGCTAGATTGCCATTATTTGCTGTATTGCTCACAACTTTACTATGCAGTTGGGATAACACATGGAAACGATACTAGATACAAACCTACCACTAACAATTGAGGAAAACTCTAGAGAATGCAAAGAGGAGCAGAAATAGGAAGTATCTATAGCCAGAATGCTATTGCACTAGTCACTTCACCAATGCTTTGCTTAAAATAATGATGCTGCCCGACCCCAGCCCTATCTCTACTACCTACACCAACATTCAAAGTTCTGAACAAACCTTTCACTTTCCAAAAAAAACTTTGAGTTCTCAGGTAATGAGAGATATAAAGTGAGAGGCATAGATGCTCTCTGTAATGTTAAAACTGCAGGGACAATCAGGTTTTTAATCAGTCAGGACATGAAAGCTTGGACAGACTCAAAAAGTCAAAATTTATGAGGTAACAAATGGAAGACATCCTGTCTAAGTCACGTGAGATGGCCCACTGATACAAGGTAGCATGCCATATTTTGTAGCTTCCCACTAGTATGGGTCGTAAAGAACTAAGTGAATCACATGATACATGTTTCTCTGTACGCTGATACATAGCATATTAAAACAAGTTATAAAGCAAGCCTTGCCTCACCAACTCAATCTATGTTGTCATTATGGTAAAATAAATTAGCCTATTGACAGGGAATAGAACCCTATACGTCAATTGAAAATCTGAATCTAAATCTTCTTTCACGGTTGACTTTGATCTGATGCTGAGATTAATAACTGTGATCTGGTGAAGTAACTAAATTGTAAATATCTTGCTCAAATCATACCTTAACTGTGATAACTAATATTATCTTTATTTCAGTCTCATAAAATGTAATCTTAAAAATTGGTTGGTCCTGTGAACTGACAGTTGAACTCCCCAATCTGACACCACTTCACCCCACCAGACCCGACAACCCCCAGATCCAACAGACCCCAGACCACAGTAAACAGGCAACTGCCCCCCAATGCAGACACAACACTGTCAGACCCAACTAAACGTTCCTCCATCTCTAAAGACTGAACTGACCTGACCAGACCCAATTCGACCCAATATCCCTTCCTCCTGACCCTTCTTAATTCAGACCTGGCACCACCGCGCTACCCTCTTCTCCTGTTGACCTTACCCACCCCACCTCCGCTGATATACCTGACTAGACCTGACCTGGTCCCGGTAAACCCCAATATGTACCCTCCAAACCAGACCACTCACAATATCCACAGCCAGGACGACCCCTCAACCTAACGTAAGCTCTCATCCATTTACCTGGCACCACAACGCCCTCATTCACTTTGCACCTCTCTGCCCCTGTTCATTAAACATCCTAATATCTCACTAGTTTGCCCCCAACTCCACCCCTCATTCCCCTTACAAACTTACCTTATCATAGTAGCTGTCAAAGTGTCTGCTAAACATTTAAATTTCAGAATCCGAAACTTAATGCAGCAAAAGGAGCATGATTTTCATGACAAATTTTAAGGTTTCCAATCTTGATTGGAATTTCTGGACCAATGTTTCAAATTTACACACAAGGCATTCTTGTAAAATTATAACTGTTTTTGGATGCAATCTGTTGCTACCAATCAAATATGCCAGATAGATAACACATTTTGTTTTCAAATATTGTATTTAACATGTTTAATAATTACATTTGGAAGTGAACTTTTTGATCATATTCAGCTTCAAGTATAACGATTGGAACAGTGATATGAAATGGTTTATGCAGCAGCAATCAAACGGTCTCTTGTTGCATGAATTTTTAAATCGTGTACAGAGCACATAATGAAAATTGCATATTTTCAACTTTTTCATGTCTTGGAACAACCACATGGTCATTGAGATGTAAAAAAGCTTCAATACAGTAGTACCTTGACATCACAAGACTCACATGTCTCCCCCAGGATAGAATTCTGATCAGATTTCTGAATTCTTCTGTAGGTGTTTGACCATGTCGGTGATGATTTGAGGATATCAGTAAAGCTTTCCCTGTCCTCCTGGGAATTTCCTGTCATGACTGAGTTCTGAGTAGAACATTTCCTACAGGAATGTGATACGTTGTACCAAATGAAGCTGATACCCAACTGGTGCCTCAATGGTTAGCATATTGGCTTGAAGGAGGGCAATATTATTAGAGCATATTTCTTGCCACCAGATTTGGGGGATCTTGCCAAGGGACCATCAGGTGGTCATTCGTCAATGTTTCGGGCTGCTTGCTGTAGGTTGTTGAGGTCTTTGAAGCATTTAGGAATCACATATCTGGTGAACGATGATCTTAGTCTCAGACTTAAGATCCTGCTCCTCAAATACTTGTTTCTTCAGTTGACCAAAGTTTAAACTGACACTTTGGAGGCAATGATAAATTTGAGTGCCTATATCTGCATTTGTCAAGAGGATTCTCCCAAAATATGGAAAAGAGTTCAACAGAAAGATCTTTCTGTTCATCTTACTATTGGGTCTGGTGCTGTGCTGTAAGAGTTGGTAGGAAGATGATCTTAGTTCATAAATATTTCCTGATAGGCCCATTTTCTCATATAATTCAGAGAAGGAATCAAGAATAACTTGGAGCTCAGTTTCTGAGTGAAGGCACACACAAGCAATAACATCTTGCATTTATATATCACTTAACATTATAAAGCACTACAAGGTGTTTCACAGGAGCATTAATAGATTTTTTAATATAGTGGCATGAAAAATTATTATAGCGAGTGGCCAAGTGTTTGTGAAGAGGTCGGTTTTAAGGAATTTTTTAAAGAAAGAGATAAAAACGTTAAACATTTAAGATGGGAACTCCACATCTTTCAGCCCAGAATATCAGAGGAAAGGCTGCCAATGAAAGGGTATGTGAAGTGCATCAGAATTGGAGGAATACAGATGGTGTGAGATTGGAGAACGGATTCATCAAAGGCATGGAGGGATTTGGACACAAGAGTTGTATATATGAAGTTTTACTGGACTGAAAACAATGTAAGACATTAGGGGCTGGGGGAATGAACAGATGAACAGAACTAGATCTGAGTTGGAATAAAGGCATCAGGGTCTCAGGTAACATGAAGCTTATGAGCAGCAGGTAAGATAGACTTGTTAGGGGAGCACTGGAATATTGACTCTGGAGGCAACAGCCACGGATTCCAGCCACATTTTGAAGTATATACATCAGCCTATCAAAATGTGAGTCCCTTCAGATATCCATTGCACCAATCTGTTTTGATTCAGCGTGTTCCCCAGATCATGACCAGGCTACAGATGTATGCAGCTACTTTGCATCAGGATATATCAAAAACATTTTTGTATTAATACATTAAGTGACTACATGATTGCATAAAATGGGGGAGAATCATAATAAAAATTGTATTAGGCCACATATGCCGAAAATGTTTGTGCAATTTAATATATGTTGATACTAGTAGTGTTGAAATATCTCCTTGGATGATTCAGCTCTATTACTATGTACTTAACATCAAGAACATAAAATCAGAAAATATATCTTCTCAAATGCTGCACAACCTCCCAACAATATTGGCATACAATTGCAAAGTTCATCTGAAATTTCTTTGCCAACAATTCTAATGGTAGCTGATTTTAAATAGTTACTTTATTGCATGCCTTTACCCAATGATTTTTATTTCATTTCTTTATTGTTAATAAAAACTGCCAGTTGCTTTCCCAACCAGGTAACTATCACCAAATCTGCCCTTTCGACCCCATCTGCTGCAGGAAAATGGTCGTCTCTGTTTCTGATAATATCTATCTTTTAAAGTTTGCTGAGTGCTTTGTCACAACCCATCCAAACATCTTACATTTAAGGTGCATACTTTGCAATGAGCTCAACTCTTCAGGGAATTGGATTATTATTGAGCAAACTCATTTCAGTTTTGATCACTAATTGCATTGAAAGGAAGAGATGTTTATCTCATTTGTCTAGGACTTAAGCCCACACAGTCAAAAGACCGTGTTCTGAGTAATTGCTCCATCTAGTGCTTTATAACCATGCAGTTGTAATACAAACTAAACTTCTACCTTGATTAGCCCAAACTATCTGGTCGTTATTACCAGAAATGACAAGGTGTTCATGGATACACAATGAGAATGTGTTATATTTTTGTGAGCCCTCTAGTTATCTTTTATTTCTTTTAAAGAATAATTAGCTTTTAATGGTGTAATTTCATATTTTCTGCCAGCATTTTCTTTGTTGCCTACTGTGCTGATTGCTTCAATTTGATCATGGTCATTATTACGTCTCTGCAGTAATTGCCTGCCTGGCTATTCATTTAATGAGGCTCTCCTGTGTGTTGAGATGTTGCTCTTTTGATGTTCATCTTGTTTCGTGTTGCCCTTCGAGCTTGATATGTTCCTTCATCAAACTTGAATTATTGACCGTTATCTTTCAGTGCTTAACTATGTATGTCTTACCTTTTTCCAATGTATCCTACATTGAACAACCTTCACTGTCCTCTTAAGTTCCAGTGATTAGCTTTTCAAATGTTGCATGCTTTCTGTAGCAAGGTATTACACTTTAAAATGTTATTGTTATAATTTTACTTTCAGTTGTGATGTGGAAAAATGCTATTATTATGAAGTACAGAGAAGAGGCCACACTTTGCTGGTAATTTTAATTGTACATCACAATAAGTATGGGCACTCTTCCCTTATTGTGCCAGTGAAAAGCCTGAAATCTTACCCCTGAGTTTCTACCTAGATTGGGGTCTTTGGCAGGTTCCTCCTGTTGACAAAGTCAAAACGAACACTTCTTAATAGTCACTCAGATTTCAGATTGATATTGCATATTAAATCCTGATTACATCATTAGACCTGGTCTGCTCATTTAAACTGGATTCTTGAAAAGGACAGGTAAATATCAGGATACAACAAAATCAAAGCTGGTAATAATGGGAGAAATTGACTTTCAGTACATTAATGGTACCACGTTTCCAACCCAGCTTCCATTGAGCTCAGTGTTAACTTAAACTTCATTGAATTTTGGATAACGTGTAATTGAATTTGACAAAATTGGACAAAGATTTAATGTTAAAATAGTGACTATTGTCATCATACTAAGAGTTAGCTGTACAAGTTGCATGGAAGGAACAAAATGAATTTTGAAAGGAAAGTATTTACAACACTAACAGGTAAAGACTATGAGCTGGACTTCCATGTCTCCATCCAAGTTGGAACAGAGTAAATTAGACAAATTTACAAATGGTATAACAAGGTGTAGAGCTGGATGAGTACAGTAGGCCAGGCAGCATCAGAGGAGAAGGAAAGCTGACGTTTTGGGTCTGCTTGACCCTTTTTTTCTGAAGAAGGGTCCAGACCTGAAACATCAGCTTTCTTGCTCCTCTGATGCTGCCTGGCCTGCTGTGCTCATCCAGCTCCACACCTTGTTATCTCAGACTTCAGCATCGGCATTTCCTACTATCTCTTTACAAATGGTATGCTGGCTATGATTCCAGGTTTCCCAGGCCCATTACCGTCATGTCGGATTTCTGAGGGCATGGGATAACCACATGGATACTGAGGCATACTCAGTAATTTTTCCATGGCTGAATCCATTACAAGATTGGAAAATTTGAGCTGTTTTCATGGAATCAGGGCCAATTTGCCATTCACCTCAGAAAGGCAGAAACCTACTCTGGAGTTGGGAACCTTCTGACAGGTAAATTTAAGTTGTTAACAAATTCATATGTCATAATGTGATTATGTATGGTAAGTTAAATATATTTTAATACAATAATTGTGATAGGGCTTTGTTTGCAAAGTTAAATGATCCTTAAATTTACCAATACAATGCAAGTGTTTGGATGCAGTCGAGTACATTATGTATAGGGAGAAAAAATGTTCTTCTGTAATCAACAGTACTGAGCTTCAGATTTTAACACGTCTCTTTTCCTCTGTGATTCAATCTTTTTCTTTGACTGGCAGTCCAGCTATCTGGTGAACCTTTGAAAT
Organism: Rhincodon typus; assembly: GCF_021869965.1. Classification (NCBI taxonomy): domain Eukaryota; kingdom Metazoa; phylum Chordata; class Chondrichthyes; order Orectolobiformes; family Rhincodontidae; genus Rhincodon; species Rhincodon typus. The sequence goes on from NC_063352.1 coordinate 31,810,438, forward strand.
CAGGCTGGGGGATAAAGGGGGCTGAGGAATAAGGGTTAGGATATACAAAACTGGGCTGAGCTAATGGAATACGGTCTAATACACTGCCCATCTTAATATCCATGGCCTGCCTCTGGAGGCAGTGGTTCATCCCATCCACCTCTCATGACATCATGAAAATAGCATGGGTGGGCACTGCTAAGCAGGAGGCAGGATGTGAAATTGGGAAATGACCTGGCTAACATGTATCATCTCAAGGATGAAACTCCAGGTCTATCTATTTTGCTCCACATTAGGAACACTCTGAACATGTGAGTGTATACATAGGGCTGTATTTATCATGCCGTTAAGGAATTGTTTGGGAGGGATCTGTAGAATTATGAGGGATTGATAGTGATGGTGGTGGCTGATGTTCTGTAGTTCCCATCATCTTCCAGCAACATAGAAATTAAACAGCACTGTGGAAGGTGGAGGACATCCCTCTGCCAAAGGTTTTTTGTGCAAGGTAATAGTTTTGAAGGGGTTAATCTTCATGTTTCATTAGCTGCACCTATTCTACTCATGTCACAGGTAGTGTGAGGGTGGGATGAGGAGTTCTACCCTAGCTTTTATAAGGATCAGATGTATTTATAGTAGCTTCCAAGGTCCTAGTAACTATGCCTCATCAAATATGTTTATATTTATCGCTGTTATGCAATAAATCTTCTTGTTATCGAAGATCATTGCCTCTTTTGTGCATATGCTATCGTCATGTATCTTCTACCACTATTCATTCATTCTTGGGATGAGGGTGTCGCTGGATAGGCAGCATTTATTGCCCATTTTTAATTGCCCAGAGGTCAGTTAAGAGTCAACCACATTGCTGTGGGTCTGGAGTCACACGTAGGCCAGACCAGGTAAGGATGGCAGTTTCATTCCCTAAAGGACAATATTGAACCAGATGGGTTTTTCCCGACAATCGACAATGGAATCACGTCATCATTAGACTCTTAATTACAGATATTTATTGAATTCAAATTCCACCATCTGCTGGGGCAGGATTTGAACCCAGGTCCCCAGAAAGTTATCTGGGTGTCTGGATTAACAGTCCAACGATAATGCTATTTGGCCATCACCTCCCCCATAAACTGATCCCCAGATAGTTCCAAGACAAAACAAAGACAGAGGAGGATTGGTGGTGGGAACCACCTCAACCAACACTTTCCTATTGCTAAGTACTGGTCAAGGTGGTAGACACTTTAGGGAAGTGTAGCAGTCATCTAGAAACATACACGAGAGTCATTAAACCACTTAAGGCCACTAGAATATGTCCCTTGATGCATGGTTAACCTTTACAGTGTCCTTGGAGGCTTGCAAGTGAATGGCCCAGGGGTGGGGTGTGGGGTGGAGGGAAATTCCTCATCAGGCACCGTGTAATCCACTGAACAACCCACCCACACAGCAGGAAGCTCACCTGCATCCCACTGAATGTGTTGCAAAGGTGGCACCACTCGCTCTGTTCCCTCACCCTGGTGCAGCCCCAGAGATGGCCATGGATTCTCATAATGCTTCTGGTACTGAAACTTACCAGCATTCTGATTGGCTGGATAAGGAATTCAAAGGGATGGGAGCTCTGATGTTGAGTAGTTAGTTGCCAGATGTGGCAAAATTACAGCTTGGCGTCCTATAAGTGGGAGAGGCCTGGCTCACCCAACTTTGAGACCCGTCATCAGTACCTTGTCATCCTGCCTAAGTTCTGGCCATGTTGTCCAATTTGTCTCTTGAGAAAAGATCAATTCTTCTGTGCTTTTTCAAGTGCATTACTGGCCCTGTCCCTAGTTCTTAAACTTCATAATTGAATGGTCTGCTGCCTTCAAATTATATCCAGATTTCCCACCACAGTAAAAGCGGTCATCCTTCTCGAGTTTTATTACAATGACATAAGTGTTTCTTTTGGAAACTCCTCCACATTTTCTCTTTACTTTAATACAATTTGGCCTCACACATAAATCTTATCGAAATTGAAACGCTTCCTCATTTGCAAGTACATCTGCTTAACGTGTATGATTGATGGTTGAATGACTTAGAAGTTGAATTTCAGTTCTAACAAAGGGATATAAAGTGTTATTTTAAACTTTTCTCAGGCTCTGATTGTTTATTAATGTTTATCTTTGATCATATTCTAAGTAGATTGCCAGAGAAATCTGATTCCTTTTTGAAATGAAAAGAACAGGCCTTTGGGCCTTCTATTTTAACCGCAGGTCAGTTGCATGGAGTTGGGAGACTTCTTGGGGCCTGGCAGCTATATTAGAGGTTGGAGTGGGTGCCCCTGGAAGTAGTGGGGAGAATATTGAGTTAAGAATATTAAACTCAGAGCAAACTCATGCCGTTCCATGCCCACACCCTGAGACACTTGCCTTTCTTCGATATGATTTGAATTGATTTATTTATTGTCATGTGTATTTTGTTACAAAAAAGAGTGAACAGTGTTGTATACCCTCCAGAGCCATCTTAAATTACAAAGAAGTAAACCAAAACATAGAATATAAAGGCAGAAAAATAAAGAAAGAAAGAAAATGTGTTCAACTTTACAGTCCTTTTGGTTAAGTGCTTTGTCATGGGCCATGGCCCTGGTGGCCAGACACAAGTCCCCTTAGCTGCATCACCACTGCTGGAATGAAAGTCATCACACTTCAGCACCATCTGGCCTCCATCGACACCCTCGCCATTATGAGTCCTCGCCAATACAGGCGCCATCAATGTCACTGGGTACTGCACTGGCCCAAGCTCAACTCCACAGCCATCATGAGTCTGTTTCAGGCCCACCTCACTGATGCAGCTGCTACTGATGCCACCGGGTCTTGTTCTGCACCCTAACTCACCTCCGCTGCCACCACGGGCCTGTGCTGGGCTCACTGGCCACTGCCGATTCCATCACCACAACTGAACTCTTCAACAAGAGGTAAGTAAAATAAAAGTGACAGAAAAGAGAAAAGAGAGAAAAGAAAGGGAACCAAAAGGAAAGCGGATGGAGTGAATGAACCACAGGCTCAGAAACCCTACTCCACCGCCATCTTACTGGAAGCCATGTCCACTTAACCAGTATCCACCATGGGCAGACATCAGAATCCATGCAATGAGATGAAGTGAAGTTCCATAAAATAAAGTTCTTTGGGTCTATTGGAGACTTCACTGTATTGAAAAGTAATGTTATGCATAAAAATGCATTTACTAAATTACTTCAACTGCATAAGGCCTGATAGCAACAATAGTTTGTTCAAGTGTATAATCCCTTTTTGCAACAAGGATTGAAACTCATAGACCCTCTTCAAAGAGTCCATAATCCTATGGGGCTGTCAATCAAATGGTGAACTGGCAGTTACCCAACTGTGATAATAGATGGTTATAACATCAGTCATGCATGATAATGGATGCTCTCATGGCCCTGTCAACAGACAGAGTGAGACAGCAAGCAATGATTTTATTAACACGCAGACTCTTTCACAGAGATTTAAATCGTAAAACTTTTTAAATGGCTTGACTGACAGCTTCCTTGTACAGAGATAATAGGAACTGCCGAGGCTGGAGAATCTGAGATAACACGGTGTAGTGCTGGATGAACACAGCAGGCCAAGCAGCATCAGAGGAGCAGGCAAGCTGACTTTTTGGGTCTGATCCCTTCTTCAGAAAATATTCAAAGGGTTGTTTTACTTCTCCAGAGTGGTATCTTAGCTCTCGAAAGAAATGCACAAAGTTTGGAACTGTTCTTTACACATCTATTCTATACATTTCAGGTTTCACACTCCAAGACAATGAAACTCAGACTCATTTGGAGGCAGCTTTTGACTCAAATGTATACCTACCCCTGACAAGTGTGAATGTATAAATGTGAGCTGCCCATATTCCAGACTCTCAGCAACTAGAAGTGCAATTTTTGGGGCCAGACTTTGACTTCTAGGCTTATTTGTCTCTCTGACCATGATGGAGACCCTCTCTAATGTAATGGCCCAGATGGAAATTTTTTAACTTAAATTTCATGTTAACCGGTTGAATTATGACATTTAAATCCCAAGGGACATAAATTTAATTTAAAAAGCGAGTCTAGGTCTTGATGTTTTGGCTTTTTCTGTTTTTTTGTGAAATAGTATGTCCTAACCTTTTTTTTCACTCATTCAAGGGATATGTTCATCATTAACTCGGCCAACGTTTATTGCTCATCACTAATTACAATGGGGAATGTGGTGATGAGCTGCTTCCTTGACCTGCTACTGTCTTCAGTTATAGGGATACCCATAGTACTGTGAGAAAGGGACTTCCAGGATTTTGACCCAGTAACAATGCCAATTCCAAATGAAGATAGTGCATGACTTAGAGGGAAGCTTGCATGGTGGTGTCCCATGTATCATCTGCATTTGTCCATCTGAGTGATTGAGGCACAGTGTTGGAAGGTGCTGTTGAACGTGTCTTGGTGAGTTCTTGCAAAGTATCTTGTAAATGGTGTGTTTCATTGTTAACACCATGTATCAGTGGCAAAGGGAGTAAATATTGAAGGTTATTAGAGTGCCAGTCAAGTGAGCTACTTTATCCCAGATAGTGTTGAACTTCTTCAGTGTTGTTGGATTTGTAATCATCAGGCAAATGGAGATTGTATCATCACACTCCTGATTTCTGCCTTGAAGATAGTGGACAGGGATGGGTGAGACAGGAGGTGAATTATTTGTGATGGAATTCCGAGTCTCTGACCTGTTTTTGTAGCCACAGTATTTGTGTGACTCGTCCAATTCTGTTTCTGGTCAATGGTAACCCTCAGCATGTTGACTGGGGGTGAATTCAGCAATGGTAATTGAAATAACTCCACAGAGGCCAGTATCCCATCACCGAGTCACCCTATATTTACACAGGGAAAGTCCTTGACACTGATCCAGCTTCTCAGAGCCAGCTCTGAGTGAAGGGAACCTCTCACACTCCTGTTTCTATCTGTCGGCCAGGGCTCCCTGATTCGACCAGATTAACAGCCCCATATCAGGGAACTCATATTCCATGGATCCACCGAGTTGACCTCATTACACTCACTACAGTAATGTCATTTGAATATCACGGGACAATGGTTAGATTGTCTCTTGCTGGAGATGGTCATTTCCTGGTACTTTTGTGGCACAAATGTTACTTGCAACTTATCAGCCCAAGCCTGGGTGTTGTCTAAGTTTTCTTGCATTTGGATATTAACTGTTTCGATACCTGTTGAGTCCCGAATGCACTATCAGGAAGATCGCGACAAATTCCATGTCAGACTGATCATACAATTACTGAAATCTATTCATGGGAAAATTTATAGTACTTCTACTATACAATTTACTGAATGTCTTTAAGAAGGTTTAAATACAGTCACATAATAAACAGGAACAGATTGGGTCATTTTATAGCTGTTTCAGCATGTTCAATTCGATCAGAGCTGACCTGTAATCTGACTCTGTAATCTCTAATCTCAATTTTAGATTCAATACTTTGGAATACACAAATCAGAATGTAAATACTCATTACTCTTTAGCATTAACAAGTACGAATGTACTTTTTTATAACTGTTGGTAAGTAGCATGTGTAGTCAGCACTTTGTTATATTTTGAATAGTGACAAACAAAAAAAAGTCCAATAATAACCACATTTCACCAGTCCAACTGGCAGGAACAATTATTTCCTTATTGTATCATTATAGATTTACTTTTTGTATTGTATAATGAAGGGCAACTATGTAATAGATGCATTGGTAATTGTTATTGACATTTGGACAAGTGCAGTTGAGACTAATTCACATGCGATTCTGATTTTGTACCAGTGCATGCTTGAATGCACTTTACTTATTTCCCTTTTTTTTAGCAGAGGCTACTGGTATTTGTGTGGTTTCCTTTAACCAAAATGAAGAACAGTCAAGCCATAAATTGCATTCTGCATCTTACCACTCGATGGCAGGGGTGGCAATTGCGTTGTATGGTATACGTACAATATTCTATCTGGTGGCCTAGTTTGAAAATTGACATACGAACCTTAGAAATAGGGGCAGCAGTAGGCCATGTGACCTGTTCAATAAAATCATGGCTGAACTTTCACATCAGCTCCACTCTCCTGTTCAATCCTCATTTCCTTTCATCCCCTTTGATTGCAAGGATCGCAGCTATGAATATTCTCATCACTGACATTTATCCTCATCTTAATGTAGATTGCCAACTCTGTATTCTGAAACTATGATTCCTAGTTCTAGGTTCTCCAGTTTCTTCAAGAAGTGATTAGCACCTACGTTGGCAGGTCCTTTCCAAATTTTATACATTCCAATGAAATTTCATCTCTCTAATTTTCGGATGATTTAGCCCAAACTACTGATGTTTCCTCATAGGACATCCTTCTTCTCTCAGGATTCAATCCCGTGAACAATCATTGCTTTTTCCCTTATTCAGGTATAACCTTTCTTCAGTAGACAGACCAATATTGGTCACAATACTGTAGGTGTGGTCTCACCAAACCATAAAAATGTACTCCTGTAATCTAAGACCCCTTTCCAATGAAGGCTAACATACTGATTGCTTTCCTAATTGTTTTCTGCACTTGTTAGTTTTCTCTGATTTGCAAGGTCTCCTGAATCTCTCTGAATATCAACAGTTATTCAACTCTCACTTCTACTAAAACAAGTCTATTTTTCCATTCTTTCTACCAAGATAGCTAATTTCACACTTCTCTGTGTTGTACTCTGGCACCTTGCCCAATCACTTAACTGGTCTATATCCCTTTTTTGCATCTTCCTCACAGCTTATTTTTCCATTTAGCTTAATACAGTCAGAAGATTTGTATATACTACACTCAGAAAGAAACTAATCACATTTTTTGGCAACAAAATTGAGAGCTTGGCTCTGTCATCGAATGAATCGCAAGTTACTGATGGAAGACATTTGACCCATTGTACGTTTATAGAATCCCCACAGTGTGGAAACAGGCCATTCAGCCCAACAATTCCACACCAACTCTCTGAGGATCATCACACCCAGTCTCGCAACCCCCCTACACTATCCCTGCAACCCCCATGGCTAATCCACATAACCTACACATCCCAGGTCACTATGGGCAGTTTAGTATGGCCATTCCACCTAACCTGCACATCTTTGGACTGTGGGAGGGAACCGGAGCATCTGGAGGAAACCCACACAGACATGATGAGGATGTGAAAACTCCGCACAGACAGTTGCCCGAGGCTGGAATTGAATGAGAGTCCCTGGTGCTGCGAGGCAGCAGTGCTAACCACTGAGCCACCGTGCAACCCCATATCTGTACTTGCTCTTTGACAGAACTGTCCAATTAGACCTAAATCCTGCTGTTTCCTCATAGTGCTGTAATCTTCTCCCTAACAAGTACGTATCTAATTACCTACCCATGACACTTTCAAACAGTGCATTCCACATCAGAGTGTAAAAATATTAGCTCCTTATCTCGGAGATAGCAAGAACTGCAGATGCTGGAGTCAGAGGCAGCACAGTGTGGAGCTGGAAGAACACAGCAGGCCACGCAACCTGAAGAAGGGTCCCGACCCGTAACATCAGCTTTCCTGCTCCCCAGATATTGAAAGTCAACTAGCAGCAAAACAGCACAATGAATTTTCCTTAATACCAGGACATCAGTTTCACTGAGACAACGTAACCATTGTAGCCCAAGCCAAACATAGACATGCATGGGAATTCCTAGAGGCATGTTTCTCAACCCATAATGTAATCAACAAACATATAGAATTGGACCCCATATACAAACCCATACAGAACAAAACCAGAAATGATACAACTCACTATAACAGACTGGACAGTATAAATTTCAAGCAGAGTAGAATAACATCGCTTCATCTGAGGCCTTACTGAAGATGTTACCTAGCATGGTGACAAAACGTCTGAACAAAAACAAGCCAGCTCAGTGAACAAGTGGGGCTGGGGAAGGTAGGTGGGATGGTGATAGGTGAGTGCAGGTGGGGAGTGGTGGGGATTGGTCAGTGGGATTTCCAATAACCCTCTCAGTCAGATGGAGCAGTCTTACTTATAAAGAATAGACTTATGTTTTTATTCTGGACTTTCTGAAATTTGAGAAAGGAAATGACAATTACAAAATAAATTGTCCATTCAATTCAGACTGAACCAGTTAGGAACATAGGAGCATAGGAACAGGAAGAGGTCATTCAGCCCTTCAAGTCTGTTCCATCATTCAATGGGATCATGGCTGATCTGTGGCTTAAGTCCACGTAACTTCTTTTGGCCTATATCCCTTAATATCTTTGCTGAACAAAAATTTATCCATCTCAGATTTAAAACTACACATGAACTATCATCAACTGCAGATTGTTGATGACAGTTCCAAACCCCTACTACCCTTTGCTTTCAGCAGTGCTTCTTAACATCTCTCCTGATGGTCTGGCCTTAATTCTCAGACTATGTCCTCTAGTTTTAGACACAACATTGCACAACATTGCTTTAGTATCTACTGACAGCACCTTCCAAACCAGGAACCTCTACCACCTAAGAATGAAAAGGGCAACAAACACATGGGAACACATCCCCTGCAGGTTCTCCTCCAGGCCATGCACCATCGTGACTTGGAAATATATGACTATTTCTTCGCTGTCATGGGGTCAAACTGCTGGGACTTTCTCCTAACAGTTCAATGGACATACCTAACCCCAAGAGTAGTGATTGTAATGAGATCAGCCAGGTGAACCTAAGAATATGAGGTCCCTGATTGGGGCTGTTAATCTGGTCCAATGAGGGAGCCCTGGCTGACTGATATGAACAGGAGTGTCAGAGGTTCTGTTCACTCTGAGATCTGGTTCTGAGGGAGCTGGATTAGTGTCAGTAAATGGCAACTTGGTAACAGGATACCAGCTTCTGTGGACATGTTTCACCAAGATTTGCAGCAGTTCAGGGAAGAGGATCAACACCATCTTCTCAAATAATTAGGGATGGGTAAGCAACATTCACCAAAAATGTCCACATCCAGTCAAAATATTATAAACAAGTTTGAAGTATCTCAGTCTATAAGCTTGTGATACTGTATTTAAGAAAGCTTTGTACAGCAGGCTGAGCTGAGGTGATCTTTTCATAACTGATTAAATATGCCTCATTTTGTGACATTTTTATTCCCTCTGTGGTTTAATTTCTTTTCTACAAATAAGTAATCAAAAACTCTATGCAGGACTCCAGCTGTGGCCTAATCATCACACAGAATATAAAAGGTGATTTCTTCAAAGAGTCTCTTTATAAAATCGAAAACACTTATTAGCTTTTTTTATGCTTTTACCTTCCTGCGCTTGGACTGAAAAGGGATTCATCTCGTGGAGTCATTATTCTTCAAAAACCAGGGACTTTCCATTGGGTGTAAAACCTGATATCTTGCTGATTCCGCCAAAATGTATCATCTCACATTGATGCACATTAAAATGCGTCTGATCTGTTCATTTCACTAAGCCACGCATTCTATCCTGAATCTGTTCATTGTCATTCCCACACTTGCCGAAACTCCTACTTTTGTGTGACCAGTAAATGGTACTCTTATGTTTCATCTGCAGCAAATCTAAACCATCATATATATATCACAAACAAAAAATAGGACATGGCATTGACTTGTGGATTAACTCCATTTTCATCACTTCAGCAATTTGAAATCCAATCCGTTTTTCACTATCCACTCTACAATGTATTTCTTCATAGCATATACCTGATTATTTGTAATAAACTTCTTAGTAAGACATTGTAAAATAACCTTTTAGAATTTGTATACATTTGTGTGTAAAAGCAAACCAATAGTGCACATTTTTCAAGAGCTAATCAGGCTACGAAATTGCCAATGTGGCAGGCAGAGAAGCTTGCATATACATCTGTCCAGAAGTAAATTACCACTATATTGGTGCATTAGATCACTCTGGGGGCTATCATCATGATAAAGGGTGAATAATGTGAGTGTAATATGCATCTTTCAGGAGCACATTCAATTTTCGAACAGTTCAGTATGGTGACAAAACTATGGCATCTGGGTATGTTCATGGCTCTTGTCAGAACACACCAATAAGATGAGTCACAAGCATTTTGCCTTCTCAAGCAATGTTTTGGCTTCCAGTACTATTTCAGAGGTCTGCAGTACACCTCTAAGCAGATATCTAGAGTTGTGGTCATCTGTTGCAAACTGCACAACTTTGGTAATGGGGGAACCAATTTTACCACCTCCTGAGCAGCAACAAGTGCAAGAGGAGCTGGTGAGGGAGTAGCTAACAGACCTCCTGTCTGTCCAAATTCTCATGAGAAAAGGCTGCATGTAAATTAGTCGGGTAATTCTCCATTCTTAGAGCCTTTGGGGAGACATGGTTAGAAAGCAATCAAATCTGAGAACTAAATATTCAAGGGAATGTGAATTTTCAAAAAGACAGGAAACATTGAAAGGATATTAGCTTTAATAGTATGACATGGAATAAGAAAATAGCAAGAAATTATCTTGGAATGAATGATACAGTATTCATATGTTTGGAGGTAAGAAATAACAAAGGGAAGATTACGCTGCTTGCTGTCACCTATAGGCTCTTTAACAGTAGCTGTTCCATAGGACAGACAATAGATCATAAGATAATGAAGGCATGTTAAAAAATGACAGTACATTAATCATGGCTGACTTTAATCTTCATATAAATTGGGTTAATCAAATTAACAAAGATAGCCACAAAAAATTCATATAGAATATTTGGAACAGTTTCCTAAAATAGTATTTTGTGGATTCAACCAGGGATCAGACTATTTTGGATATGGTAATGTGTAATAATACAAGCTTAATAAATGATCTCAGACATAGGACTCCCGAGGGAACAGTGCACATAACATGGAAGAATTTAGCTTTCTGTTAAAAAGTGAGAAACTTGGGTCAGAAACTGTGTTAAATTTAAATGAAAGTAATTATGAAGCATTGAATGCAGAGTTGTCTGGAGTGGACTGGGAAAGGAGTTTAGTAGAACAGGTGGTTGAGGAGCAATGGTCGATGTTTAAGAAAATAGTTAATGTCTCACAGCAAAGATATATCCCAGTGAGGCAGAATGATATTAGGAAGGAAATAAACTGATCATGATTAATCAAAGAAGTTAAAGGTGGTATGAAATTGAAAGAAAACAATCAATATGGCAAAATTTAATGGTAAGCCAAAAGTTTCAAAAAGCCAATGAAGGAAAAACAAAGAAGTTCAATAACAAGGGGAAAAAAAATAAAACAATGAGGATAAACGAGGAAATAAGATTTAAAAAGGACACTAACAGTTTCTTTAAATATATCAAAAATAAGAGAGAAGCTAAAGCGAGCATCGGCTAGTTTAGAGAATGAGGATGGGAAAATAATAAGAAGGAATTAAGAAATGGCAGAGAAGTTGAATAAATGCTCTGCATTAGACTTCACAGTACAGGACACTAATAGCATTCCAATATTACGAAATATCTGAAGGGCTAAAGGAGAAAAGGAAATGAACGCAGTCACTATCTCTAAAGAAAATGCATGAGGAGAACTAATGGGGCTAAAGACTAATAGGTTCCCTGGACCCCATGAGTTGCATCTTATGATTTTAAAGGAAGTAGCTGCTGAGATAGTGGATGCACAATAGGATCACAATTATTTACACTATATATTAATCACTTGAATGATGGAAGTGAATGTTATATTACAAAGTTTGCTGATGATACAAAAAATAGGTATGAAAGAAATGGTACAGACAATAGAGTCTATGGAGAGAGATAAATAGGTTACATAGGTGGGCAAAAATATGTGACAAATGGAATATAATGTGAGAAAATGTGAGGTTGTGCACTTTGGCAAGAAGAATAGCAGATTTGAATATTGTTAAAATGGATGAAGACTGCAGAAAGCTTGGGATTTGGAGTCCTTATCCATGAATCATAAAAATCCAACATCCAAGTTCAAAAGCTAATAAGGAATCCAAATGGAATGTTGGCCTTTATTTCAAAGGGAATGGAATATAAATTAGGGAGGTCTTTCTAAAACTATACAATGAATTCGTCAGAACCTAGCTGGGATAGTGCAAACAGTTCTGACTCTTTTATCTAAGGAAAGATATATTGGCATTGGAGGCAATCTGAACAAGGCTCAATAGGTTGATCCCCGATATGGAGAGATCTTCATTTAAGGCTGGAATGAGGAGGAATCTTTTCCTTCCAGAGGGTAGCTAATCTGTGGAATTCTTGACCACAAAAGATTGTTGAGGCTAAATCTTTAAGTATATTTAAAGCTGCAGTAGATACTCACGAAGGAAATTAAGGGTAATGGGGATAAGGCAAGAAAGTGTTGAGGATAATTGAGGACTTTCAGATCAAATCAACCATGATCTCATTGAATGATAGACTCAATGATTTGAATGGCCTACTTGTGTTCCAAATCTTATGTTGTTGTGTGATTATTTAAGATATTTTATAATCAACTATAATAAACACTGGAAGTGAAAGAAAACATGGGAAAGGTCAAAAATCAATTTTCAGAGACCCCATTCCCAAAGCATTTTCATTATTGGAGGTTTAGCCGGTGGTGTTAACATGTTATTGTTTGAACAAACGAATATGATTATCGACTTAGGAAATTAGAATCCATCTCAAACAACATTAGTAGTACTTTTCAAGGGCCTTGAGGTGGTGTCTATACATAATACAAGCTTTTGAGCCCTATAGAAGGGTCTTGAGGTGATGTCTATACATAATACAAGCTTTTGAGCCCTATAGAAGACTCAAAAGGCTGCATGCCTTTTACACAAGAATCTTAGTATTAGCATGGATGTTGCAGTTAGAAGACTCTTATCCTTAGGTGTCCAAAGGCAGTACTTGCAGATTGGATGTGATATTAGACCTGAAAATCACTGTCAGCCTTAGATGAGAGGAAATGTTCCACGTTGGAAGGGTTTTTCCATTGATTGTAATGGAGAGATAGACTGAAACTTGCCCTGGGTTGGATTGGTAAAGGGCTTGAGTCTTCTTGAGATTGCAGCTGAGACTGATTCTTTGGTTAGCATGTTAGAGTTATCACAAAACAAGTTGACTTTGCCAAGGAACAAGGCATATAACTCAAAATTTTATAAACTGCACATTGCACATGAATGCAAATTTATTCAAATGAATAAGTCCCTTGCACAACAAAAGAAATTTCTTTGATAAATGTAACACTAGTGCAAAAAGCACTGGTTACATACAGCGTAAATGGCTGATTTATACCTGTTTCAACAGTTGGAGAAGCAGAAATGAGCTGTAGACATGATTTCTTCCTGTGCCCCCAAGAAGGTTGTTAAGCTATTAACATCATCCAAACCAGTCTACAAGGCTGGCAGAAAACTCATGCAATGAACAAAACAGATTATAATACAAGAGATCCCATATGTCAGAACTTCCTATATCAAAAATCATGCTGTTTCAGTAGAAATTACATTTTTAATTAGAAAGACTATTTCTCTGCAGATCTAATTCAAATAAATGGTCGAGCAATGCAGGGGCGTTCAATAGCTGTTAAGTTGCTGATGATGTATGCGATTCCCTCCTGGTATATATTTGTTAAAGTTCTTCCAATAACAGATTGGATTTCTTTTATTCATTCATGGGATGAAAGCATTGCTGGCAAGGCAACATCTTTAATTACCCTTGAATACAACTGAGTGGCTTGCTGGGCTGTTTCAAGAGGCATTTCAGAGTCAGTCACGTTGCTATGGTCTGAATCACACATAAGTAACCAGGCTGGCAAATTTCCTTTCAAAAGGAAACAGATGGATTTTTACAACAAGCGTGTCATTTCATAGTTACCATTGCTGCTGTTAGATTTTTATTCCAGATCTACTTAACCAACTGAATTTAAATTCCCCAGCTGATGTGGTGGGCTTTCAATTATGTTGCTGGGTCATCGGTTCAGGTCTTTTGCATTATTATTCCAGTAACATAATTACCTTGCTACCATGCTCCATGCAGTGGAGGAAATACTGACAATGTGTGTGCCAATGGCTGTTACATTGCTGTCATTTCATTCTCAGAAACAATACAAGTAAAAAACCTTTTTTAAAAAAATACAGGCTTTTCATCCTGGACTAATCAGGGTAAATGCCAAATTTCAAACAACAATTCATGCTTCCAGAAACATGCACTTGCCTTTACTGGTCAGTGCATTGAGTATAGGAGTTGGGAGGTCATGTTGTGGCTGTACAGGACATTGATTAGGCCACTTTCAGAATACTGCATTCAGTTCTGGTCTCCCTGCTATAGGAAGCATGTTGTGAAACTTGAAAGGGTTCAGAAAAGGTTTACAAGGATGTTGTCAGGACTGTGGGGTTTGAGCTACAGGGAGAAGCTGAATAGGCTGGGGCTATTTTCCCTGGGGTGTCAGAGGCCTAGGAGTGACCCTATAAAAGTTTATAAAATCACGAGGGGCACACATAGGTTAAACAGTCAAGGTCTTTTCCCGAGGGTAGCAAACTTCAAAACTAAAGGACATAAGTTTAAGGTGAGAGGGGAAAGATTTAGAATGGACGTAACAGGAATTTGTCACGTAGAAGGCGATGCATGTATGGAATGAGCTGTTAGAGGAGGTCGTGGAAGCTGGTACAATTACAACATTTAAAAGGCATCTAGATGGGTATATGAACGGGAAGGGTTTAGAGGGATATGGACCAAATGCTGGCAAATGGGATTAGATTAATTTGGGATATCTGGTTGGGATGGATGAGTTGGACCTAAAGATCTATTTCCAGCTCTATGACTCGATCACTCTATACCAGAAATTCTCCACTCAATATCAAAGAGCATGGAGGAGTCCAATATCATTTTGGTACAGAGAGCTTTGTACAGAGTTCACATCTCATCCTTTCCTACGTAGGACAGACCAACTACATCTGTCCATTTGTGGAACCCAGCATGACACAGGGTCTGATGGATGATGTCTCAGCTTATATTATCATTCTGGTTAATATTACCAAATTATGTTATGATCTGGTTAGGGACAAAGAACTTTTAATTTTTTAAAGTAGACAAAAGACTAGATCTAGCTGCCTTACTAAGAGAATTGAGCCACAAGTTTCCACAATTTTGAACCAACAACAAAACCTTACAATACACGTTACAAAAGTAATATAATCTGTGATTCATGTACAACTTTGTTCTAACATTGAAAATGTTAAGCTGTCATAAACGTGAGTTATAGTCTATGATCAAAGACCCGACCGTGCAAATCAAATAGCAAATGTAATCAAGACAGATCCCCTAGATTTCCCAGCAATCCCACCAGGTGATAATGCCATAGTGGATTGTTAAATGTTATTAAACTTCACAAGGGATTACATTTCCTAACTTTTTTGGATGTGGCGTTGAAATTCCCTTTTGAGCTGCTCCATCATGGACTGCCTAAACATTTCCTGTTCTACCCATCAGGCTCCTGTCCCGTGTCCAAAATCCCCTGCACTCTTGAAACTGCGCTCCACAGACACAAAACCAGCTTTTCAGCCATAGCTACCTTCAGCAATTTAGATCCAGTCCCATCTTACTTGGTTGAAATAAAAGAAAAATACTGAAGATGCTGGAGATGTGGGTGGCATGGTGGCTCAATGGTCAGCACTGCTGCTTCACAGCACCAGGGGCTCGGGTTCAATTCCACCCTCAGGTGACTGTGTGGAGTTTGGACATACTCCCACGTCTGCGTGGGTTTCCTCTGGGTGCTCGGGTTTCATCCCACAGTCCAAAGATGTGCAGGCGAGATGGATTGGCCATGGCAAATGCAGGGTTATAGGGATACGATCGGTGCTGAGTCTGGTTGGGATGCTCTTTGGACTGTCAGTGTGAACTCGATGGGCTGAATGGCCACCTTCCTCACTGTAGGGATTCTATGACTCTATCTGAAATAAAAAACAAAAATGATGGAGAAACCCAGTAGGACTAGCAGCAAATGTGGAGAGAGAAATAAAATTAATGTTTCGAATCCAAAGACTCTTCTCCAGGGCTGAAAATGACATTCCTTCTGCTGTTGACAAAGGGGGAAAAGGAACGAGTGGAACCAATGGCGAGGGTGCCCAGGGCAAAAGACAAAGGAAGGACTAATGTCAGTAAAGGAAGGATGCAAGTTTGCTGATGAGCAAAACCACATAAATAAAATGCTAGAGGGTGAGGAGGATGTATTGGAAATGGAGGTCAGTGTTCAAAAAATGAGGTTGTCGAACTCAATGTTGAATCCGGAATGTTGTAAGTTCTTTAAATGTAGTTTTGGCTGGGGCAGGAGTGTTGTACCTAAGGTAAGTGCATTTTAAAAAGTTACATTGTAGATAGCAAGATTTGCAGATAGCAATATGGAGGAGTTGCCAGCAGTTAAGGAGGGATTCTATGAATTTAAAGGCCATACATTATTGTGTTAATTCTATGCAAAGGCTCCATCATCTTCCCTTTGTTTCCATGCATTTATCTTGAATGAATGACACAGTACATTGTCTGTAATTTCTTGAATAATTTTTGCTTCCTTTTTAAATATAGAAGGCAATATATGCCTTTCAACAGACCTCAAGAACTTCGCCTGTGGGCAATGTTTCTGAGAAGATTTGTACTGGGCATCCCAAACTTTGCCCCCATGGTATTTAAGGTACTGTAGATACATCCTCCCAGACCCCTTAAGCTTTTCCAATCGTTTTTACAAACATGTCAGTAACAATGATTAATTCCTTTAGCCCTCTTGTGGCCCTATTGTGGCATAGTGGTCATGTCCCTACCCTTGGATGGGAGGCCCCACTTGCTCCAGAGGTGTGTATAATAACATCTCCAAACAGGTTGTTTAGAGAAATAGACTAAATAAATAAAAATTAAAGCAGACCTAGGGGACTGTTATGCTGTAGTGGTTGTGTCCCTACCTTTGGACCAACAGACCTGTGTTCAAGTCCCACTTAGTCCAGTGATGAGCATATGCTTGAACAGGTTGATTAGAAAATATCTAGGCATGATGAAAAGCTGCTTACACACTTTGACAGGGCTCTTGTGGTGCAGTGGTAGTATCCCTACCTATGAGCCCAGACACCTGGGTTCAAGTCCCACTTGTTCTAAAGGAGTGTCACAACATTTAAAGCAGTCCCAGGGATGGGTCTACTGAACTACCTGAGTAGTGGCTCCATTTTGATGGTCAACAATAAACTATGCTCCTATTCAGTCAGGCTTCCTGAGTTATTACACTTGGTAAAACTCTTCACATCTCCATGCACATCAAGTAAGTTTATTGTCTCCTCTTTGCTTTAAAAAAAACTGTTCAACAGTATTATATCCCTAGTGATTGTCATTCCTTTATCCAATCACACATTCATTGCCCTCGCTACATCCCTTTTCTTTTTAATATAACTTCAAAAAATTACTTTATTATCATCCTTCAACTTCTCTTTGCCACTTTCAATTTACTGTTATAATTCCATAATAGCTCAAAAGTAAAGCATTTAACATTTGTGAGAGGTGATAAATGTCGAATAAGTGAGGGTTGCTGTCTTATGGAGTCGATGATAGATGGAGCTAATTTTAAGTAATAATCTTCGATGTTGGCATTAAATTTTGAAAAGTTTTAAAATTTTAAACACAAAAGTTCCTGTCATGCCACTAACAAAAATAGATTCCCAGAGGAACCTGTCTATCCATTTGTGAGACTTTGTCCAAAGTAATCTAGCAATCGAAATGACTAAATATAGATTTCTTTTTATTCTTTTGTAGAACTTGGATATGACTGGCTGGCCAGCATCTTATTGCCTGTAATGACACAGTGTGGAGCTGGAGGAACACAGCAGGGCAGGCAGCATCACAGGACCAGGAATATTGACGTTTCAGATTGGGACCCTTCTTCAGAAATGGGGGAGGGGAATGGGAGCTGGGAAATAAATAGAGAGAGGAGGGGTGGGGCTGGGGAAGGGAGGTGGGATGGTGATAGGTGAGTGCAGGTAGGCAGTGGTGGGGATTGGTCAGTGAGGTGGGATGGGCAGATAGGTGGGAGAGAAGATGGACAGGTTGTGTCAAGTCAAGGAGGCAGGGATGAGGGGGAGGGTTGGAGATGGGATGAGGCCGGGGGTGGGGAGATTTTAAAACTGGTAAAGTCCACATTTAGACCATTGGGCTGTAGGCTCCCAAGGTGGAATATGAGGTGCTGCTCCTCTGCGAGGTGTCATTGTGACACTGGAGGAGGCCCAGGATGGACATGCCATCAAAGGAGTGGGAGGGGGGGATGAAATAGTTTGCAAGTGGAAGGTGTTGTTGTTTGTTGCGAACAGAGTGCAGGTGCTCTACAAAGCTGTCTCCGAGTCTCCGCTTGGTCTCACCGATGTAGAGGAGGCCACGTCGGGAGCAGTGGATGCAATAGACCACATTGACAGATGTGCAGGTGAACAGGGCTGATGTAGAATTTTTTTGGGGCCTGGGATGGAGGTGAGGGGTGAGGTGTAGGGGCAGGTGTAGCACTTCCTGCGGTTGCAGGGAAAGGTGCCGGGGGTGATAGGGCTAGTGGGGAGTGTGGAGCAGACGAGGTAGTCATGGAGAGAGCAGTCCCTACGGAAGGCAGATAGGGGAGGGGAGAGAAATATACCTTTGGTTGTGGGGTCGGATTGTAGGTGGCAGAAGTGGTGGAGAATGATACGTTGGATACAGAGGTTAGTGGGGTGATACGCAAGAACAAAGGGGTTCTGTCTTTGTTTTTGTTGGGGGGGACGTGATGTGAGGGCAGAGGTGCGGGAAATGCAAGAGATGCGGTCGAGGGCGTTTTCGACCACCGAAGGGGGGATGTTACGGTCCTTGAAATAAGAGGACATCTGGGATGTTCAGGAGTGGAATGCCCCATCTTGGGAGCAGATGCAGCGGAGGCAGAGGAATTGGGAATAGGGGATGACATTCTTGCAGTAAAGTGGGTGAGAGGAGGTGCAGTCTAGGTAGCTGTGGGAGTCGGTGGGCTTGAAATAGATGTCGGTTTTGAGGTGGTCACCAGAGATGGAGACAGAGAAGTCCAGGAAGGAGAAGGAGGTATCAGAGATGGTCCAGGTGAACTTGAGGTTGGGGTGAAAGGTGTTAGTAAAGTTGATGAACTGTTCAAGCTCCTCGTGTGAGCACAAGGCGGTGCCAATACAGTCATCGATGTAACAGAGGAAGATGTGGGGGATAGGGCCAGTGTAGCTTTGGAAGAGGGATTGTTCCACGTATCCTACAAAGAGGCAGGCATAGCTTTGGCCTATGTGGGTTCCCATGGTCACCACCTTAGTTTGTAGGAAGTGGGAGGAGTTGAAGGAGAAGCTGTTAAGGGTAAGGACGAATTCGATTAAGTGGACGAGGGTGTTGGTGCAGGGAGGTTGGACATCCAATCCCTGTATACTTGCATTCCCCACACGGATGGCCGAAAAGCCCTCCACTCCTTCCTCTCCCGCAGGCCCACCCAGTCCCCCTCCACCGACACCCCTGTCTGCTTAACCAAACTTGTCGTAGTAAATGGGTAAACAGAATTCAGACATTTCTAACACATGATATAACAGTAATACATTGACTTAAATCCTTTACAATGATTCGAACACTCGTGCTAACATTATTTTTCTTGAAAGTCTTTGTATTTTACATTTGACCTTTTTGAAAAAAATGAGTGATCTTATTATAAAATGGCTGACAGTGCAGATGGTACTCTTACACAAAAATTCTATGAGAATGCCTCTTGTTTACACTGAAAATGGTTTACTTAAAAAAGAACTTCTGAAGTTGAAGTTACATTGTGCCGCTAGGTTAGGGAAGGCCTTGCTCTCTTTCGTGAATCTAGAACTGAAGACAAAGTGATTGGTGCTAACATTACATACTAAAAAGGAATAAGTACCACAATAATGGATATCAGCAACGTAAATAGCACAAATTTAAATAACATATTCACTGTAGAAAACAATTGAGATCTTAGAATGAATGATGTAGGGACTCAAATAAATTCATTGTTTGAGATGATTTAGATATTGGATAGGAAAGAGTTGAGTCAAACAAGAACAGCCTTACTCAGTTGGACAACAAGAACAAGGCCATAGGAACAGGATGTCATGGTCAATCATGTCATAGGCTGTGTAGAGGCCAAGAGGATGAGAATGGATAGTGTATCCTGATTACAATCATGTAGAATGTGATTTTAGACTTTGTGACCTATCAGGGCTTTGCCAATGGCAGAAACATGGTTCAAGATCTTTAAATATGGCATTGTGGGAGAAATAAGCACATATGTGGAAGACAATAGGATGTTGATAGGTTTTGGAAAGGGGAAACATGGTTGGAGATGCAGTGGTAGCTTGCAAGAGCAGGGTGTTGAATGTTGGATATTTTCTCAGGTAGAAGGATAGTGCCTGAGCAGACGGGTCTCATTTTCAATGCCAACCAGCATGGAAGCTTGGAAAGATAACCGGATGGTCATGATTTTAGCAGGTAAGAGATTAAGGAGGTAGATAGTTATTGGGCTTCATAAGCAGATGAACTAAGAGAGGACATGATGGGAAAAGAAAGATAAATCAGAGACAGACAGTAGTTTAGAAAAAAGAAAGAAGAAAATGTTGACGTAGGTTTGGCTCAGTGGGCAAAGTGGGGTCTGTGCTAGAATGTAACAAAAGCTGATGATTGGATGTGCATATTGTAATTGGTTTTGAGGTTTTGTACAATTTTCATGGAATATAGAACATAGAACAGTACAGCACAGTAGAGGCCCTTTGGCCCACGATGTTGTGCCAACCTATTGTCCTACTGAGATCAATCTACCCTGCATACTCTATATTTTACTATCCTCCATGTGTCTATTCAAGAGTCGCTTAAAAGCCTCTAAAGTATCTGACTCCACTACCACTGCCGGCAGCGCATTCCACATGCCCACCCCTCTCTGTGTAAAGATTTCAGTTGCCATCTGACCCTGATGATCTATGTTTTAGGGTTAAGATTTATCTTTTCCTCACTATAAAAAAGCAGAAGCAAGAAAGTTATTCTAAAATGGAAACAGAAAATGCCAGGAATAGATTCGGCAGCACCCAAGGAGAGAAAAGCTAAGTTAATATCTCAAATCAAACACCTTTCATCAGAGGTAATGCTGAACCTTTATAAATCACTGGTTAGGCCCTAACTTGAGTATTGTGTGCAATTCCAGGCAGCTCCCTTTGGGAAAGATAGCAAGGCTTTAGAGAAAGGGGTAGAGTCAATTTACTAAAAGCGTACAAAGTACATGGAACTTGTTATATGGAGAACAGAAGCAAGTTTGTTTTTTTCATAATGAAGCAGAGAAGGTTAAATGAAGATTTAATAGTGAATCATGAACAATTTGTGTGAGTTTGTGCGTGCATGTCAGTCCCTTCAAACAAGTATGACGCTTGCTCATGGCATGCATCT
The DNA here is from genome assembly GCF_021869965.1 of Rhincodon typus. Lineage (NCBI taxonomy): Eukaryota > Metazoa > Chordata > Chondrichthyes > Orectolobiformes > Rhincodontidae > Rhincodon > Rhincodon typus. Next base: position 31,831,805 of record NC_063352.1, read on the forward strand.
ATGCGAGGAGTTTTTTTAATATGTGAAGGCTGTAGCTCTGCAGCTATTACATCATTCTGACTGATAGGAAATGTCCCCACTCTTACCACCTGCCATAGGCATATCAGAAGGATTTACAGATTGACAGTCAATCAGTTTGGCTGTTTTTAATGCACACCATTCAGACCATTGCACCACAAGAAAATGTGGATAAAACTTGTGAGGAGGAACTATTTCCAATGGCAGAGGTTGCAAGCCAGAGATCACAGATTTGAAGTAATTACAAACAGAACCAAAGCAAGATCAGGAGGACTGATCTCATTGTTCTATGAGTTGCTGTGATTCAGGTTACACTGCCTGAAAGGTTATTGGAGCAGATGCACTCACAATTTCCATAAGAAAATTGAATAATTATTTCAAAGAGAAAAATTTGCAAGAATCTTGGGAAAGACAAAAGAACTGGGCTATTTGGATAACTTTTCAAAGAACTAGACAAAACCAAAGCTTAGCTTTGATTCTGTGCTGTATCATCTTATGCTTCTAATTTGCATTAATAAAGTAGCTTTTATGACTCCAGGTCATTGCAAAGCACTTTATAGCTTCTGAAATGTTGTAACTGCAGTAAAGTAAGAAAATGCAGCAACTGTATTGCTCACAGCAAGGTCCCATACATAACAATGACATACATAACCAGATAATCTATTTTAATGATACAGTGTGAAGGACACTGAGAGGATTCTCCAGCTTTTCATTGAACAATGTCACATGTCCCTTTAGGTTCATCTGAGAAGGCTATCGAAATCTCAATTCAATGTCTAATTCGACATATTTCATTTCCAGTAATACAGCAGTCTACAGCCTCCATCCATTGACTCTATCCATACCTCCTGCTGCTTCAAGAAAGCAACCAACATAATCAAAGATCCCTCCCAACCTGGTTATACACTCTTTCATCCTCTTCCGTCAGGTAGAAGATATAAAGGTTTGAATACATGTATGAATAGATTCAATAACAGCTTCAGCCCCGCTGTTATCAAACTTTTGAATGCACCTCTTTAATATTAAGGTTGATCTCTCTCTGCACCATCTCAACAGCTGTTCTGCACTCTGTTCTGTTACTCTGATGCATTTGTATAGTACGTTCTGCCATAAAACATGTGAGACAACACTTTTCATTGTACCTCAGTCCATATGACAGTATTAAATCAAATCAAATCAAATCAAAGTCTCTTTTTACGGCCCTAAAATGTAAGCTTGGATTACGTGCAGTAGTTTGTAGAATTGGGCTTGAACCCATGATTTTCTAATTCAGAGGTAGGAGTTCCATCACTGAGCGCTGGCTAATAATGAAAAGATGAAGGTTATTATTTACATTAATATATGGTTAGTTATGAGCTATGTTAGGTCAATGCTGATTTAACAATATCACTTTTTAAATGCTTGACTAACTACTTCTTGTACCTAGGTGTTTTTGGCACCTTTTCTACAAGATGCATCAAGGTGTAGTTAAAAAGAAAACAAATGCTGAAAACCTTCAGGTTATTGCCATGCATAGAATTCTGGCCTGCAACTATTACTGTCCTAAAACTCTAGGCCCTAAACCTGAGTGTGACAGCATAATGGAAGAATACCTAATTGCAAAGTCTAACAGTTGTGCCCATTTACCTGCACTGGGTTTCTCCCCAAATCCCAACTAACATCTACTTAGCCATTGCACGGACAATGAACTACCATAAACGTGTAGTCATTGTAATATTGAGAAAGACAGCAGCCAGCTTTTGTGCAGCAAATTCCTGTAGCCATTAACAAGATACATAATCAGAAAATATCTTTTTAGTGGCATTAGTTGAAAGATAAGTATAGGTCAGAACACTAGGTTTACAACATCATTTTATTTGTGTTATGAGCTATTTCACTCAAATTCTCTGATCATAAGCCATAAACAATGCATTGGTGTTGGCATGCTGGGTGTTTGTTTCTTTAATTTGCGTATCCCAGGGGAACGTGTTAAGTCATTTCTCTTCAAGCTTCTGTAAGGAAAGGAAAAATACAAGAAAGAATTAAACCACATTTCTACTTTAATGTTGAAATGCAGACTCTGCAGTAATGGACAGATTTTAATAAATACTAAAAGTGGCCTGATAGAAGTATATAAAATAATGAGAGATGTACATAGAGTTAATTGTAATTGTCTTTTCCCTAGGATGGGGGATTTCAAGGCAAGGGGGCACATTTTTAAAGTGAGAGGAGAGAGAATTAAAAAAGACATAAGAGGCAGATGTTTTACACAGAGGGTGGTTCGTGTGCAGAATGTGGTGGATGCAGGTACAATTACAACATTTAAAAGGCATTTGGATAGATACATGAATAGGAAAGGTTTGGAGGGATATGGGCCAAGAGCAGGTAGGTGGGACTAGGTCAGTTTGGACTTATGTTCGGCATGGGCTGGTTGGTCTGAAGGCTCTGTTTCCATACTAAATGACTCCATGAGTCAATAATGAGTGCTGGAGACAACAATACTCCTGATAACTATGTGACGAACAAATTATATTCACAGAAAATGTCTACTCCCTATTGTAAAGTAGTTCTTTTTAAAACTTTTACTGAAAAACAGGCACATTTGAAGCTTGTCGTCTTGCATTCAGATATTTTACAATTGTAATTGTCATGTTGCCACGCAGAATGCAGTGTAGAAAATGATAATACTTCTATCAATCAGAATCCACTTGCAAACTAATCTGCACTCTCATACAGTATGAATGTTGGTTTTCCTCTTGAATTGTATTCTTGCAAAACATCCTGATGAATGAAAGAAAAAGTTTTGATGGAATTTGTCTTTTCAGCAAGATTGAAATTTTGTACCACCAAATGACTACTTTTGCCTTTATTAATCTGTATAGTCTTATGCTGTATACTCAACAATTTCACAACATTTCTTTTGTAAAGCCATGTTATATTTGGAGAATTAGACAACTGGCATTAATAAAAGACATTTTAGCCTTGGAATATTTGCCTTTATGAAAGCTGAGTGTTTATTTTATATTCTAGTGCAAATAACAAGTAAAATTTGCACATAATTAGCTGGAAAACAACTTAATTTTTTTCTGAATAAATTGGAAGGTATATATCACTTACACTAACAGGAGGATGTATGAATAATTTGTGCTAATTGGACATTGTTTACACAGTCAATTTGGGTGAATTGCAAAATAACATTCATCTTAAATTTAAATGCCAATTATGTAGCTGAAACACTATCAATACTGCATGTTTTATTTCAAGAAGTTTTAACTATAAATAACACATTTATTATTTCCAACCCCACGGACTCATTCTTATCTATGTACATCAATGGAATTCTATTTTAATTGTAATCCATCACAGCAGGACCAACATAAACTCTCACATCACTTCAATTGTTTGACTTTGATGGTGGACTCTTATAAGGATCTGGGTAATGTGCACTGTAGCAGGATTTGTGGCAGAATCAAACAAGAAGTCGGGCTGATTTTTTAGATATTTTTAATCAACCTGTTCAGAGATGTAATGACATACCTCTGGAGCAGGTGTGACTTAAACCCAGGCCTCCTGGTTCAGAGGTAGGGACACAAACCTTGTGACATCAGAGCAAAAGTCATGTGGAAGTTGTCAAAAATTGATTATGTCTAACTAATCTGTTCAAAGATATTATTGCATGCCACTGGAACAAGTGGGACTTGAACCCAGGTTTTCTGGTCCAAAGGTAGGGACGCTACCACTGCACCACAAGAACCCCATTTGCCTCATCTTGTATAGTTTCCACAAGAGGCAGGGTGAGATGCTAATTGATAGGATTAATGCTTATTAAATGCCTTTTAACACCATAACACACCTCACTAATATCCATCCTACCATTTTATCAAACTCACCAAACAAGCTTGACATTGGGAAAATGTGACAAGCAAACCAGTGCAGGTACCTGGTGGATTCCCCTCACCACTTGCTCCAAACCTTTGACCTTTGCTTGTGACCAAACCATAACACAGGGTACAATCAATGGGCACCAGGTGCAAGCTTCCCTCCTCCATATACATTGCCTGCAGGCATCTGCCAAAACATTACCAGCATCCAGGCACTTTGCCAAAGCACAGGCAAGGTGCTCTGGGAGCACAGACTTGTATTGCAGGGTGCATCAGCAATTAGCTTTGAAAATCTATTGTGAGAATGCTTTGTGCATAGGGACAGGCCCTCAGCTCGGAGACTGGACGAGGTTGCATCTCTGGGATACTTACTTGCTCTCCTGGTGTTGCTGGAAGCAGTTAACTACATATTCATAGCATCCCGGCCTTGCCTTGCCTTGCTGATCCAATTACCATAGTAACGACAGCAAGCAGCTCGGTGTAGGGGATGACCAATTTATAAAAAGGCAGTGTACTACATCAAACTCACACTTGATCCATGTGCCAGCAACTAATGTGGCGAACACACTGTGTGTGCAATAAGCAGGCAGCCACATCTCAAAGTCTTAGAGGAACAGTCCTCACTTAAATCCATAGAGGCACCTGTCATGCAGTCATGGGCAGCCTCCCATCTCAGTCCAGGGGCTTGGCCAAAGTCAGGCATTTTATCACAAAGCATTTGTTGGTCAGGGGATCTGTGCCTCTGTTCTGCAGGGTGTGGGCCACATTCAGTTCATGGGCCCCACTCGGATTCTCATATCGGGAATTGAATGTCCAGCTTCCTCGCAGCAAGTGACAGATAGAAAGTTGTGTATTATTGAGGCAAGATCCAGTGTTAATGAAGTTGTTAATGAGCAGTAAACCCTGTGAATGGACATCTTGCTGCTTCCGAGTGAGAATCCTGTCTCAGAAGTCTGTTTGAAAATGCAACAAGTTTCTCCTGACATTGGGAAAGGCTTCGTCTCACTTCTCACATATTTCTTCTAAATTTCTTGCCATAGCACACATTGTTCAGGCTCTTATAAGATTCTGTTTGGAGATGTGTGTATATATATATATATATATACATACACACACGCACCAATGTACCAATAGATTAGGAAAATTGCAGATATATATATATATCTGCAATTTTCCTAATCAATTGGTACATTGGTTACACTCTCAACCTGCAATACGTTATGAATAAAGACTTTATATAGAAATGTTAACCATAGTAAGTTCTGAAAGTATTCCTGCACCATGAGTGGATTTGAACAGGAATTACTTGATACAATTAGCTGCTTTTGTTTTCCAGATTACTGAAAATTTATAGCGATTTTGAGAATAAATTGGGGATCTTGTGGGCGTGCAAGTTACTAGCAAGAATATCAAAGATACAACATTAACAAACTGTTTTGAGGTGGATTTGTTTGTAGGATTTTTAACTTATGTCACATTATTTACCTATTTTTAACTCAATACACCAAAATAAACCAATATTTTGCATCAGTTTTCACAGTGGAGGACACAATCCAAAGATAACAAAGAAAGCTGTTAAAGGGAGGCAATGTCTTGTAACAGTTTCCATTAAGAGAGACAAAGTATTTATCAAATGAATGGGACTGAAGGCAAACAAGTCACCAGGACCTGATGGCCTGCATCCATAGGGTTTAAAGGAAGTGGCAGCAGAGATGGTGGAGGTATTGGTCGAAATATTCAGAAATTCTCTGGATTTTGGGAGAGTTCCAGTGGATTGGAAAACTACTAAAGTAATGTTTCTCTTCAAGAAGGGAGGAAGACAGAAAGCATAAAATTATAGACCAGTTAGCCTTATATCCATCATTAGGAACATGATGGAGTCCATTATTAAGGAGGAAATAACAGGATATTTAGAAAAGCTTAATGCAATCAAACAGTGGGAATATGGTTTTGTGAAAAGAAACTCACATTTGACAAAAAATGCTACAGCTCTTTGAGGATATAACAAATGGAGTTGATAAAAGGACACTGGTAGACGTAGTGTACTTGGATTTCCAGAAGGCATTAATAAAGTGACACATAAAATGTTATTGAACAAGATGAGAGTTTACAGTATTGTAGGTAATGTATTAGCATGAATTGAGGATTGGTTAACACAAAGAAAGCGTGCAGATGAGAAGGACAGGGTTTTTTTAGGTTGGAAATTGAAATAACTGTACAGAGGCCGGTATCATGTCACCAAGTCACCGTTCATTCACTTGTGCACATTACACTGGCTGTGGTCAGCCAGCTTGGAGTCAGTCCCCTGAACTGAGGAGATTTCAAATCTCCTCTTATATTGGTCAGCCAGGGCTTTCCTGATTGGCCCAGGTTAACAACCCCAATCAAGGATTTCATAGCCAATGAGATCCACCCGGTTCCAATCACTACAGAAAGATCTAACTCATACGGTGTCACAAGGATTAGTCTTAGGGCCTCAATTACTATCTACATTAATGACTTGGTAAGGAGGCAGAGTGTTATACATCCAAACTTGTTGTTGATATAAAAATAGGTGGGAGAGCATGTTGTGATTAGAACATAAGTTATTTACACGGAACATATATTGGTTGACTGAGTGGGCAAAACAATAAAAAAAGGAAACCTGGTGGATGGAGTTTAATGTAGGAAAGTGAGAGGTCATGTACTTTGACAGGAAGAATCAAAAGACAAATTGTAATTCAAATGGAGAGACACTCAAAAAAGTACAATGCAGAGCAATATGAGTGTTCTTGCGCATGAAATACAATAAGTTAACAAACAGGAAGTATTTAAGAAGGCAAATGGAAGGTTTGCCTTTTATTACTAGGGGTTTGGAGTTAAAAAAGAAAGATGTCTCACTGCAGCTGTACAGGGTGTTAGTGAGGTTGCACCTGGAGTAGTGTATACAGTTTTGGTGCATCTATTCAAGAAAAGATATTTTGGTATTGGAAGCTAGTCAAAAGCGATTCACTAGGCTGATTCCTGGATGAAGGGTTGATTATTAAGAGTGCTTATACAAGTTCAGCCTTTATTGATTTGAGGTTAGAAGAATGAGCGGTGATCTTATTAAACATACAAGATTTTAAGGGATGGATTGACACCATAGATATTGAGAAGATGCTTCAACTTACAGGGAGTCTCAAACTGGGGATATAGTTCCAGAATAAGGGCAATACTCTTTTAAAACTGAGATGTGATGGAATTTCTCCTGTCAGAGAATAATGGTTGACTGGAATTCTCTACCCACCCCCAATAGTAGTGGAGGCTAAATCACTAAAAATTTATAAAGAGGACGTTGATAGATTTTTGAAACACTGGGGAGTTGAGGGCTATGAGAAGCGAGCGTGAATGAGGATTTGAGGCCTAGGACAGATGAGCCAAGATTTTGTTGAAAGGTGGAGAGGCTTGAAGGGTTGAATGGCATTCACCTGCTCCTAGTTCTTAAGTTGTCACCTACTTCACAGTTCTGCCAATGTGACACTTGCACATGAGAACAATTACAGATAATATATGAATAATATTTGAACTCAAAGCCAAAAAAATTCAGGACTGCTGAGGCCCTCATTCATACAGATATTGGCCCGTAGAAAGTTTGATTGTTGTTTAAGATCATTTTAATGTAACCCAGATACCTGAGGCTTCGAGAAGCACAGTGTCCTGGTGTACAAATTTTCAGGAAGTCTCTGGGCTGGCAGCTTAAGCATATTCAAGGTTTTCTTTTGTCATAGTACCCCTCTTAAACTCTTGACACATCAACACCTCCTCTCCTCCAGTATAATAAACTGCAGACATATGTCTGCTGTACTTGACCCACTCCATTCAGTCACTCTGAACATCTTGGAGCATTGGGGTAGGGAGGGTTTTAGACTGGGATTCCAAAGGTCTGCAGTGCAGTGTGACTGATAGTATTGTAATACTTTATATTGCAGGTCTTACTTAAAGCATATAAGTTAACATTTGAGAAAGTTTACAAGCAAACTGGAGAAATATAGTGAATTGAGTTCAAACTAGGCACATTAAAGTCAAGTGATGTGGCTAGGAGGCAACTTTTATATCAAATCAGAAATCTGCGTTACTGCATTGGGGCTGAGAGAACAGAAAATATGCATCAGATGAACGGGGACTGAGTCATGGAAATACACAAGGCAGGACTGGCAGAAATAGACAAAAATGTCTCCAGAAAAGCAATAGTATTCACTTACATTCAGTTTGTTCTCTTAGAAATCAGCACCTCTCTCTTGTACTTCATATTTACACTGAACGATGCAAGTTAATACTAGGTCATGATTTAAAAAGCATTATCAGATTCTTTGTAATAAAAGAGAATTTAAACTTCCATTGACTTTAATTTCCTGTCTAACAGATGAAATACTTCACCATCCTTTATAAACAAACCTTAAGAAAATGTAATAATTGTCCTGCTACTTAAGTTCCTTTCAAGTCTTTAAATCAGCAGTATTACCTATATCCCAAAAAATGTCATGTCACAGATAATTCTATCTTATCCTGGAAAGAAACCATCAAGTTACAGTGCATTTTCAAGTATAAGATTATGGTGTTCTCTTTACAATTGTTTGAAAGATACTAATTAAAACTGATAAATGTACAAATCGCCACTTTATTCTTCCAGAGAAAGCTTCATAATAGTTTAAGATTAGTTGCAACCAATTTAACCATTGTATTTGGAGAACTTATACTTTACAACATACTTACAATTTTTGGCAAATTTTCACTATTATTTACTTAAATATTTTACAGGGAATTGTTCCTGTTTGTTAGCTTCTGTTGCAATGTGTTTGCTCTAGAAAGGATAACTGTTTGTTAAAGGATAATATGTATCCAATTAAAAAAGCCAAAAATCATAATTTTAAGATGTTTCTTGATGTTTCAGCATTAATTGACCATTCCTGGGGGTGGGTGAGCTAGCTTTTTGTGCTGTATATAGATGTATGCACACCCACAGTGCTGGTAGACAGGGAGTTCCAGGATTTTGACCCCATGACTTGTGTCTTCAAATAAACCTGTTAGACTATAACCTGGTGCCGTGTAATTTTTGACTTTGTCCACCCCAGTCCAACACTGACACCTCCACATCATGACCCCATGACTGTAAAGGAAGGAGACATATATTTCCAAATCAGAATGGTGTGTAGTTTGAAGGGATGGTATGCCCACACATTTGCTGTATTTGTCTTTCTAAGTGGCTTGACCCCATGACTGTACAGGAAGGAAGATATGTTTCCAGAGCAGAATGGTACATAGTTTGAAGGGATGCAATGCCCACACATTTGTCATCCTTGTCTTTCTAAGTGACAGAGATTGTGTGTTTGTAAAGAGCTGTTACATATTGTTAAGGCTCACTGATGTGGTGTGCTGGACATTGTGCCCGCTATTTCTGAGTCATCACAAAAGTTAAAGATTTTATAAAGATGCACAAAATTTCTCAATTTACCTGTTTTTAGACATAAGTTTTTAGAAAGCATTGCCCAAGTTCTTGCACCTCACAAGAATGATTATTTATTACAAATAAATAGATTCTACCTATAGCTAAACAATTATGAACATTTGACATATACCTCTATTGTTTAAAACTCTAACTCCCTTATAAAACTCTTATGCACACATGAACACAGCCATGCAGACAGACGCATAGAAAAATGGGTATAACGGATGCAGGGAAAGATTGGAAATGTAGTTCAATGGTCCATGTCTTCAGGGTTGGCTGAAATCCTTTTGGCTTATCAAGACTTGCTCCTCCTCAATCTTCCTCCTCCAGGTACTTTCACTTGCTTGCAGGAGCAACAGGACAACTGGTTCACACTTATAATGTACTTAACTTATTGTGTAAAATTTATGCCTTGCAGCAACTAATGAGAGAAATAAATTGCTCTTCTTCAGGCTTCAAATGCTTTTACTGCAGAGAAAGGACAGCTTCTTCCTTTCCAGTGGTCTGATGGCTTCTGACCCAAATATTCACACCCACAAGCTATTCAGATACCTGGGAGCCAATCACATATTTGTTGGTAATCAGAAGACCATTGACATTGACATCTGGTCACTAGTCTACAGACAAATCAGCTACTTGTTGCTGGCTGAATTTCGATTTGTCCACGCCCCTTGGCTTCAGTCATCTATAACTAGATATCCCCCACTCTTTGAACAAATAGCAGTGTAAACTGAATTTACAAAAATTTTAAGTAACTTGCTTTTAAAAATGTAGCAATGTTTTCCAGAATCCTTGGTTAAATTAAAAACCCAGAAAATAGGAAGATATGGTCTTCAGAACATATACAGGAATGCGTTAGAATCTGTGCAGTTGCAAATAGTGCTGAACATTGTGCAATCACCTGTGAATATTCCCAGTTCTGATCTTATGCTGGAGGGAAGGTCATTGATGAAACAGCTGAAGATTGGTGCTTTTAGGACACTACAGTGAGAAACTTGTGGCATATTGGTAGTGTTTCTTTGAGCCAAGAGACCTGGCTTCAAGTCCCATCCACTTCAGAGATTTGTCATATATGTCTCAACAGGTTGATTAAAAATATCTACGTTGGGAACTCCTGCAATGATGTTCTGGGACTGAGATGATAGGCCTCCAACAACTGCAACAATTTCCCTTTGTGCCAGGTATGACTCCAACTAATAAAGAATTTTACCCCTTGTCCTCAAAAACTGCAGTTTTTCTAGCTCTTATTGATATCATGTTAAATTGATGTCAGATCAAATGCTGCCTTGATGTCAAAGGCAACATCTTGAATTCTCCAGTTGAATTCTTTTGTCCAGGTTTGAACTAGTGTTGTAATGAGGCCAGGACTAGAGTGGACCTGGAAGAACTAAGGCTGTAATGATGCTTGGATTAGAGTGGACCTGGCAGAACCCAAACTGAATGTTAGTGAGTAGGTTATTGTTGAGCAAGTGTAACTTCTTTGTTTCTTCTTTTTCTACATGGGAATTAAGTTGTTTGAGAACAGTTCCCCAGCATTATATGATGGATTAGGTGAAGATAGTATATTAATATCAATTTTGAACTTGTTAATATCTGGCTTGAAAGCAGATATTGTAAAACATTTTTGTTATCTGAAGAAGCGAATTGTTCAGCTTTCTGAGAGAAGCAAACAGAATTGCGCTGTTGACCAGCATTTCAAAAGTTGCATACATTTCTCAAGCAGGTATTTTTGTTCAATTATACCTAGAGGCAAATTATACTGGTAACTGATGTCCTTTCTATTTATCTACAACCATAAATCAGTTGAAGCTGTCCTATAAATGAAAGGTTACATAAGGTAATACTTCAATATACAATTGACAAAAAGACCTTCATGAATCTCAGTACATATTACATTTAACTTACTGACATAACATGTGTGTAACAAAATATTGATCTAATTAGAATTACAATACTGCCAAATTATAGCTCTTCTCAGTTTCTGGACTGTTCAAGTCAGATTAAATAATTAACACTGTACCCAGCTCTCTTGGTTACTGTTTTAAACCTCACAGTATCCAATAATTAGGGTTCTAATTTTTTTTTAGCTGAAAATAGTATTAGGGTTAAGGTTAGGTTTTCAAATGGTCCCTGCACCCAGTGGATTCTATAAAGAGGTCTGAATTGCCAGCTGACTTATGACATAGCCACTGACTTTTGGGAAAATAGTTTTTGTTAATAATATTCTGGTTCAAATTATTGCAATTTTTTTCTAAAACATTTATGCTTCCCTAGTGCAACGTTAAAGCCCTGTCGTTCATTTTTATTTAAGTTTCTGATTTCTCAACTGTTGTCTTTTTTTTTCTAGATCAACTCCATTTGCTTCCGCTTCCATTCAGATTTCTTGCTTTTTTATTGCTTCTACCAACATTTCCCTTTCTCTTTTATCCTTCTCTTTCCTTGCCTTCTTGTTATTGCAATGGAAATAAAACAGGGTGGGAAGAAATGACAAAACCAAAGACCAATGGGAATGATCAGAACTTAAAGCCAACCAGAATTTTTGTTTTAATTTGTTTATAGGATATGGGTTTCACTGTCTAAGCCAGCATTTATTGACTGTTCCTAATTGTCCAAAAGGCAGTTAAAATTACAGGGTGTCCCCAATTTATAAATATCCAATTTCTGAATGCTCATACTTATGAACATGATCCCAAACAGGGATGTGATTTTCAAGACTCCATAAAGAAATGTTCATTTTATATGAACCTTTCTGGTACTTACAAATGGCTGCTTTCCATTTCCCTGCATTATTTTCTGACCTGCATACAAATCGATTGGTGAATGTACTCCAGAACAGAACCTATTTGTAACCCAAGGACTGTCTACAGCCTCATTGCTGTGGGACACATGTTGACTGGATTTGATAAGGATGGCAAATTTCCTTCCTTGAAGATCTTGAGTGAATCGCATGGTTTAGATGACAATCAACAGTGGCTACATGGTCACTGTTTCAGCTTTTTGTATTGAATTCAAATTTACCATTTACCACAGTGGGATTCAAACCATTCTGTCCAACACATTAGCCTAGGATTCTGGTCCATTAACACGCCACCATCCCTTCCTCCTACAAAAAGAATTCAACAATCCTTGATGTAGTATTTTTGCCCCATTTAGCTGAGTAAAATCATCAGTGGCAGGAACAGTGACATTAAACTGGAACATGGCGTAATGACATTAATTTTCATGCTATCTGCCTTCACAACTCTGGCCCTGAAACCTCCACGTAAGTTTGTATTTATCCTTCTAAAAGGCTTTTAATATATATTCTTCCTGATCTGGTAATGGAATTTTTAACAAACGCAAACAGAAATTGCTGGAGAAACTCAGCAGGTCTGGCGGCATCTGTGGAAAGAAAACGGTTAACCTTTTGAGTCCAGTGATCCTTCTTCAAAATTAGAAGCAGCTACGAAAAGGTGGTATTTATGTTGATGATAGGGGAGTCGAGGGGTTGGTGTGGGAGGATGGTAGTGTTGGGGTGGGGATGGAGAAGTGAGTGTATAGGTGGTGACGGGGCCCAGAAAGGGAGAGAAAAAAGTGTAGGCAGACAGAGGAATTGTTGGTAGTAAGCCAGCGAAGAAGAGAAGTTGGTTAGTTGAAAATGGGAACTATCAGTAATTGAAAATGTGCTGGATGTGTTCAAAGCAATCTATTTCATGACAGGATCTGGAGTTGTGGAGGTTGGTTATACACAAGGAAGGAGGAGATCAGGCTCTGAAATTGTTAAACTTAATATTGAGTCCTGAAGGCTGCAAAGTACCTGGGTAGAAGATGAGGTGTTGTTCTTCCAGCTTGCATTGAGTTTTGCTGGGGTACTGTGAAGGCTGGTGGAGTGGAAAGTGAGAATAAAGAGACTCTATTGTTGCCATGGAAGGGAAATGAAGGTGAGGGCAGGAATGTGGGAAGCGGGTCAGACATGGTTAATGGCCCCATCAACCACAATACCCAGGAATCTTTGGTTGAGGAATAAAAGTGAACTTGTATGAGGCCTCCTGCAGAAAGTGGCATCTTCAGAATATCATCAGAACCAATGGAATTGGTTAATATTGTTTAATTCCAAATAAAATCTTTTACTTTAACTGCTGTGAAAGATCTCACAAGAGATCTTTAGAGGAACCCATGTCTGGTATACAGAGCACTTTACCAATCCAAGTAACTTTACAATGTTAGGCTTAACTTGTGCATCATAGTCAGTGGTCTGCAAATTTCTGATTTTATGAAGCTGTGGAGTACATCAATTACATTTAATATACCTTTGAAATACATGCTCTGAAACTTATTATGTATTGATTGACTTTTGATTCATGAAGGGCTCTATCCCTGCACTCTAAATTAATCTTTTACTTTTATGTTTCATGTCTTTTAGCTATCCAACCCAGGAATTAATGAGAAAAATATATCTATGTTAAGAAACCCATCAAAAAGCAAACATGGTCTAATGGTTCTGTTGAACCTCAAAGCACAATATATTTAGTCAAATACTTCATCAGTGTTAACAGAGAATTCTTTCATAAGTTGCCTGAAACATATAAAATTGTCTTTATTTCAAATTATGCTTGTGCTGTGTCACAATTACTGTGAGGGTAAAGGCAGCAGAGAAGGCATTAGTCAAAATATTCCAGAACTCATTGGATTCCAGAGGGTTCCAGTGAATTGGATAATAGATAATGTGACACCCATGTTCAAGAAGGGAGAGAGACAGAAAGCAGGAAACTACAGGCCCGTTAGTCTCATGTCAATCATTATGAAAATGCTACAGTCTATTATTAAAGAGGAACAAAGCTTAACATAATCAAACAGAGTCAATGTGGTTTTATGAAAGGAAAAAGAAGAGGCCACCTCCAAGCTACCAGAACCTCAAAGGCCAAGTAGGTTGCTTAATTTAAAGTGTTGCAGCCAGGATGGGAGTAATGGACCCTTCAGTGACAGTGTCATAGCTATGGGGGAGTATTGCTCTTGGTGAGGGAGCTCAGTTAGTGATGTGGCAACTCTGAAGGTTGGTACCACCAAAGCCCCAGGAAACTCACTGGAAGACCCCAAGATTTACTGGGAAATCTCACCATGTGATGGAGGACCCTCCCAAATGCTGCTTAAAATCCTGGGAGGAGCTGGAAGTGGTTGATAATTGAGTAAAAATTTGTTTTAATTTGTTATTTAACTCTGGTCTGTAGGTAACATCATTGCTGAAGTTCCTGCAGCGAAGAAGATATTCTGGCAGCAGGAATGTTTAGGGTGCCCCTCCTAGAACCTTTCCTGGTTATGTACACTTCCTAGCTCCCTGCCTATTTCTGGTGTATATTTCATCTTTTGGCTAACTTTATGTTGCTCTTTTTGCACTCTTCCAGAATTGTAAGTTCCAACTAATTTACCTACTGAGGCAGAAGAAATCCTCTTTTATTTCATTCAGTCTCAAACTTCTTAGACCTGAAAGAAACATTCAAGGAGAACAGCAATAACCAGGAATTCTTTGTAACAGAATGTTCTGATACTTACAGGTGCTGACTTTTCCTATTTTCTTCCTGATAAATGTTTCACCAAAAAAAAAAGAAAGATATGATTCAAAAAATTGTATCTGGATGCTTCAAAATCTGTTACTTTTAAGTAGGATTTTCCCGTGATCTCCAGAACTGCAAAATTGGAACCAAATGAGATATTTAGTCTGCATTTGCTGGAAGTCAGATTGGCAGAGCTATTTTTTCTAAGGTGGGTTCCTGATTTTCTGCCTCTGTTCTCAATGTCCAATTAAGTATGGCAGGCCGACTCCTTGGTCTGGAGTACTAAGAAGAGATCAGAATAACCCCAAATTATTGCTGCACTAAACTTGCATTTTTTAAATTGCATTTTTACATTACTTTGTAGCTATTTCGTAGGACAGTGTTACATGAAAACAGAGGAACCATAATGCCTTACAACTGTGATAATAATTGATGTTTGAAGTTGGAGTTAATTCTAATAGTGTCTTATGTCTGATCAGCGATAGGTAATAACCAATTAGAGCTGGCTATCCTTTCCCCAAACAATCCACATTGGCTGATAGTTGGATCTTAGGTCTACAATTCCATACGAACATTGCTGTGAATAAATTTGATTAAATGCTCAGTTTGTCACATTCTAAATTAAACATGTTGTTCTTACGGACAGAACTGCTGTTGCTGGAGAAATAGTTTTCTGTCATTTGATTTTTTTTCAGTTAAAGACAAGCTGAAACATACTTGCTTCAAAATACTATGTGTATTCTCCATAACAGCAGCATTTATACCCTCGCCCAGTTAAGTACCCAGGTGATCGTTGGTATAGTTTGTTAACTGTGATGAAGATGGCAGTAATTTGTCCACCTTCAAGGTAATTGTTTTTGGTATGACTTTGCAGAGCAAGTTTTTCAATTTTAATGGCTATGGCACGTAGAAGGTACAGTGATGCTAATGTTCAGACAATTGTGGCGTCAAGTCATTGAAAAGTGGCCATTGCTTTTTAAGAAAAATCAATTAAGTGTTTCAGTCAGTGAATTCAAAACTCACTTTTGACTTAAAGCATAGTTTGACAACCATGATTACAGCACAGGGCAAAGTTACATTTGAATTAACTTGCTGTGGCAAATTTTGGTTTGTACCCACCATACATTAAATAAAATTATATCACACAATGCATTTTATTTGGAAGACAGGCAGCAGAATATCGTTTTCATGAAGCAAATGGTGAAGTGATGCAATCAGAGAGCAAACATTGTATATTTGTATTTAGCTACAAATTTGCCCCTTGCCTAAAGTTGTAGTGACATTTGTGTATAAGAAAATGATGAACCCATTAGTCTCATCATTATTTTGAGTGAAAATACTGGTCCAGTCAATCAGAGCTTGGAATTTTACAATATATTGGCTCTACCATGCTCGGCCCAACTACATAGGAATGTCAGAATGGATGCTGTTAAGGAAATTAGGTTGAGCTGACAGACTGATTAGAAAGAACTCTAGACATCATCTAAAATCTGTGTATCATTCTCAATGACCGTTAAGCATTTCTTGCCCTCAATTTGTGTGTATCTGGCTCCTTTCAAGCAAGGAATAGAGACTAAACCTAAATTTATGATACATTTTCTGCCCAAACACTGTATGAAGCCATTTTTAGCTTAATGATTTAGCAGACATAATTATACCATCACTTTCCACACAACTGAAGCAACACAAGATGGCGGAATAATTCTACACTTACGGTAATTTTTCCTAGAGACCAGAACGTATTGATACCATTTACATTTAAATTAACATTGCTCAAATGAGCTATACTTTCACATTTGCCACTTCAAGCAAAATATATAGCAATCTTATGCTAACCTCCTGCTTTTGTTGTTGTCAATGACAAATCACGATCAAATTTGGCACATTTTAATTATTTCATTATTTGGGTGGTATGTGAATGTTTGCCTTTATGATTATACTTTAGTTCTGGTGTGTAAAATTTTATACCCTTTTAAGTGACTCTTTTGAGAACGGAGTAAATGCGACACTTGCTATGGGCTTTTGTTTGGATTATAATTGCCCCAAATTGCCAGGAGTTTGCATTTAAGTCAGTCACATCCAGTATTCTGATTGATTGAGGTGTCTATTTGCTGTTATATCAGCCTTGCATCATCCAGTAGGTGTTGTGAGGGATTCGGGCATCCATTTGTCTCATACAGTATGTCTGGCTTTCAATGTTCAAGCTGTAAACCCTTCTTCACTCTAAGATCCAATTTGTAGCAATTTCCAATGTCAATAGCCTTGGCCTTTCCAGCATTATTTCAGTTGTTTAAGTGCCTTGTAATTATAGTTGACAGATGATTAAGAGGATCTTTACTTCTTCATTTTATTGGTTGCTCCCAGGGTTAAATTAACGTCTACTTTTCCATTGTATCTTAGTAAAATTGTGTGTTGACTATTTTATTTTGTAAATCTGTCAAAGTTACTTCTCAGTTATCTCCTTAGTAGTTCAACAAACTTGTGGATGTTTCTGTACATTTTCCTACCAATCAACATAACCACTAATCCAGAATCTCAGTGATGCATGTAGTTTATTATTTATTTTCCTTTGAAAAGTACCTAATTCCTCATATTCCCTTCACGTACCTAAATGTGAAATCATCCATTCTCTCAATAGTTCCAACACATTTTCAATAATGACGGTGATTTAGAACATAAAAACCCTATAATTTTGGATTGGCTGTCATTTATATTACTTTCCATCGGTCCACTAGCCTCCTTTTGCATTTATAATTGGAAAGATATATGGATGTTTAGGATATTAAGGTGCATATGGGGGTGGGAATCTTCAATTATTCTAAAATAAATTGGGAGCAAAACAGTACAAATGAAAAGAAGATGAGTAATTCCTGAAATGTGTACAACAGAACTTTCTTGATCCATCCATTTTCAGCCCATCAAGGAAGAAAGTCAATGTCTAGCTCTAGGGAATGAAATGAGGCAAATGGAAATACTTTCAGTGGGGAATTGTTGGGAAACAGTGATCATAATATAATTTTAGAGCCTGTAGGCTTCCTTCTCCACATTTAGGAGACAACAATAATCTGAAAGCTCCTGGAGAGCTTGTACTGCAACATCCCACTAAACTACCCGAGTGTCTTAAGCAATTGTTTAAGGTGTCAGTACTTTGCTTCATCATTATCCCAAATGATGCAGTATCTGTATTTGGATTCTTACTATAGATATCACAGGAGATCACGAGACATACAATTGCAAGGAATAGCCAGGAGACATCCTTTTATTTCAAATACGATTACTTCAAATTAGAATTATGGCTGCTACCTGAGGAATCATGGATTGTAAGCCCTTGCAATTTATTAAATCCACAGTTACATAACCAAAGGCCTGCATGATTACATGGCTGCCCCAATAGCGCTCCACAATGCAGCAGACTTGATTTGATTTATTATTCTTGTCACATGTACCTAAGTACAGTGGAAGGTTTTGTTTTGCATGCAGTACAGGCAAATTGTAACATACAAAGATCATTGGGTGATTGAACACAGCAAGGAATACGAAGTTACGGCTGCAAAGAAGGCGTAAAGAATCAAGATCCACAAAAGATTTGAAATTTGAGAGGTCCATTCAGAAATCCAATAACAGCAGGGAAGAAGCTGTTCTTGAACCTGTTGGTATGAGAGTTTCAGCTTTTGTATCTTGTGCCTGATGGAAGAGGTTGGAAGAGATTACACCTGGGGTGGAACGGGTCTTTGATGATGTTGGCTGCCTTTCTGCGGCATTGAGAAGTGTAGATGGAGTCGATGGATGAGAGGTTGGCTTCTGTGATGGTCTGGGCTGTGTACACAACTTTATGTAGTTTCTTACTGTCCTGGGCAGAGCAGTTGCTGTACCAAGCTGTGATGCATCCAGATAGAATGCTTTCTATGGTACATCTGTAAAAGTTGGTGAGGGTCCTTATGGACATGCTGGATTTCCTTAGCCTTCTGGGGAAGAAGAGACATTGTTGTGCCGTCTTGCCCATGGCATCAATGGTGGGTGGTTCAGAACAGATTGTTGGCGTGATCGTCACTCATGCTCTTGACCAACTCTACCTCAGCTCCTTCGATGTCGATAGGGCCGTGTTGTACTGTTGCTTCCTGAAGTCAATGATCAGCTCTTTAGTTTTGCTGATGTTGAGGAAGAGAGTGTTAATTTTACACCATGCCACCAAGCACTCTATCTCTTTCCTGCATTCTGTCTCATCATTGTTTGATATCTGGCCTGAATTACAGTGCTTTGTTCTAATGTTGCTTTTGCCCCCAAAAAAGTGGTTAAATTGCTTTCCTGATCGCGACAGAGCTGCTGGCTCTGTCTGAGCTGTTGATCGATTAATGTCATAATTGTTCCCATTGCATATAATACAATCTATTTCACAACCAAATATGGAATATTATATTATCATTACACTCCTTCAAAGTTAAATTTCAAAAATCTAATTTAGTTTATTTCCTCCAACCAAATAGCTCAAGCCTGTCAAGAATAATTATGTAAAACATGCAAAGTTACAAGGAGCTAACATTTGTAACACCTGCTCGCTAATTTCACACAAGATTGGCAGGACAGATGGATTTTAAAAACAATCTGATTAAAGAGATAAAACTCTTTTGTTGGCTTCTTCAGTATTCTTTTCATAATCTTTGCTGGCAACAGGAATCATTTTTTGCTCAGCTTACTATTTTGCATTTGTTTGAAATAGTGAGGTCTCGTTGCAAGAAATTCAAATCAAGAGATTAAACTGGTTATGGACAAAAGATGTACTTCTCCATATCCCTTTCAAATGTCTATCCAATTTCAAGTGAATGTGTATGAGAAAATCCATTGGGGTTTTATAGTTCTGCTGCTGTAATTCTGCTGAGAAAATCAGGAATCTCCTCTGGTGAAACGAATAGTTTTCAGTCTTTACACCATTTCTCGGGAGGCAAGGACAGAAATCACACAACTCCAGGTTATAGTCCAACAGGTTTATTTGACCTTGTCCATCCCAGACCCACACCAGCACCTCCACATCATGACTATCATCGGGAGGCAAGGCAAAGACGGTTTTTTTACTCGTTTCCCCTTGAAACTGGAGATGCATTGAGATACCAGTAGAACTGAGAATACAGTACTTCTAGTTCTGCAATTAGAAAAACAGTAATAAGCAATTTCAAAAATATATAATTCAGCATTATAGTATTCAATAAATTTAAGATAATTAGAAAGATGAATACTTTAGCCCTAATAATGTTGTGTGCTCCTAATTTTACAAAACTCCAGAAGAATGCAGCACAAAATTAGATCATTTTACCCACAATTCCTACGCCAGCTCTTCGAAAGCGTTGTTTGGTTAATCCCACTCCTCACCCTTTTCCCAGAGCCAACCATATTTTTCCCCTTCAAATATCTATCCAAATCCCTTTTAGACATTATTACTGAACCTGATTCCACCACGCTTTAATGCAGTATATTCCAGAACATTTCAACCTATTGCATTTTTTAAAATCTTTCGATCAATCTGGTTCTTTTTCCAATTTTCTTAACTATGTATCCTTGATTAATAACCCTTCTGCCACGGGAAACTTTCTCTCTGCGTTTCTCATACAAAACAATGAATTTCAAAACATCTGCCAAGTCTCCCCTTAACATACTCCAAGGACAACAGCCGCAGTTTCTCTAGTCTCTCCACAGAATTGAACTGTTATATGAGTAAAACTCCTTGGAAACTTCTCTCAGATTGTAACATTCATCACAAAGCCTGGTGCCCAAAACAGGCCAAAAAAAAAAATTCGGATGGGCCCAACAGTACTTTATAAAGCTTAGCATCACTTTCTGATAAAGTGTAACTCTGTCTCCCTCTTCACAAATGCTGCCTTATTTACTGCGCATTTCCACCAATTTTTTTTAATCAGCATGTTTTTTTTGATTTTGTATTACTCTATTTTTAAAAAAGCTTTGTAAGGGAACACCAGCCCTGGCAAACTCCCCTCTGAGTCATACCTCATTCTGGTGCGAAGCACCGTTGCTGTTTCTTCAGTGTCGCTGGGTCAAACGGCTGAAACTCCTTGACTAATAGCACTGTGGGTGTCTCTACGCCCCATAGGCTGCAGCAGTTCAAGAAGGCAAATCACCAACTCTTTCTCAAGAGCAATTAGGAATGGGCAACAAATTCTGACATTGTCAGTGACGCCTATAACCCATGAACAAAATCTCATAAACCTTTTAAGTAGCTTTCTGAACCACCTTGCTGTCATCAACAATGGCCTGGAAGGGTACTCTCCTCATGTTTCTGACCAAAAAGAATTATTTGCATCACTCCACATTACTGTTGATTATCTTTGAACAGCCTGTGCCTGCCCATTTCATTATCTGGTTGTATCCTCTTCAAATGTGTTACCATTTGAAGGCAATGGAAAACAAGGTCTGGAAAGATTGTTGTATAGGTAAAGCTAATATTATAAGTATGCCCTAATTTTGATAGGTCAACACCAACTCCAACTGAATTGGTAAACAGATGATCTTAGTGTCAGACAGAGAGAAATCAAAGAAATCAGAGGCATTAAACCACACAGGGAGCTGGATTTTTGTTGTTTTTTGTTTGAAAAGCAACTTTCTGCTGCCTTCTCAAACCCCATAGCATATTTGTGTCCCTTTATGCTTGGGTATAAAACACACTTGGGCCTGTTTTAAAGTTACAGTCCCCATGTGAGTGCTGCAGGAAAATTGTATTTCCTCCTGCACACAATTTCATTTTCTGATGTGGTTTGTAGAAGCTCCTTTTTGGAGAGTTGTGACCATTGGCGAATGCCTGCTGGAGAAGTGAGAACATTCTGCGTGATGCGTGTGAAAAGTTTTGACACTTTCAAATATCATTATTATGCTGTTTTGTAATGTAGAAGTATTTTTAATGCTGTGATTTATCTTAGTGATCTATTCTGCAAAGTTAATTTGATGACATTAGCTACCATTGTGAAGTGTTGGCTTGTATTAGGGTACTTGTTTAATTGAAGAAAATGCTATGATGCATTAAAACTGTAAAAAGAGAAAAAAAGCCCTGCCAGCCTCTACTGCTGTGTTTGGGCTATGACTTAAATCAGCCGACCCCTCTTGTTGCTTATTAAAAAATCCCTGCTTTTGAAATTTGAAAAATATTTCTGTACCTACGCTTCTCTAATCCTTGAGAAGCGCCCTGTTTTGAAACAGAAATGTGAACTCATTTTATAGGTTCTGGTGAAATACCACTGGACTCAAAATGTTAATTCTGTTTCTCTCCCCACATGTGCTGCCAGAACTGCTGAATTTCGCCAGCAATTTCTGTTTTTGTTTGAGAATCAATTCTGTTCTTTCAATGTCGCATAATGTAGTTGGAAGCTTTTGAATGAATGCTTGACTGGGATTCAAAAGATTGAAAAAGTCATCAAGTCAACAGATGATTCATTGTTCACAAAGAAATATTAATGTTTACATAGAATCCCTAACGTGTGGAAGCAGGCCATTTGGCACATCAAGTCCAAACTGACCCTCTGAAGAGAATCCCACCCCCCAGTCTCATCCCCCTACCCTATAACCACACATTTCCCATTGCTAACCTACACAGCCTGCACATCCCTAATCACTAGGGGCAATTTAGCATGGCCAATCTACCCAACCTGTAGGTCTTTGAACTGTGGGAGGAAACTGGAGCACCCAGAGGAAACCTAAACAGACACAGGGAGAATGCGCAAACTCCACACAGACAGTTGCCCAAGGCTGGAATCAAACCTGCGTCCCTGGCACTGAGAGTCGAACCGTTGCGCCACCATACTGCCCCATTGATCCAAGAATCGTTGAAACTTTTAAGAGGATTTACAAAGAGCATGCATGTTTTGTGCAATTTCCTGTTTGTTTACAAACCTAACAGTTACTTAAAGGATTGCATTTTTTCTTCTTTTCTTCTGTATCAAGAATGATGTTGTGCTCAAATTTTTATATTTGTGATTTATGTTCGTGATTCCAAAATGTTACTAAATTGTTAGAGGTCTTTTTTCCCCCAGTGTTGTGAACTTAAATCCTATTGCTATTGCATTGATCCAGTGGACAACAAATAGTACATGCTTGGTGAACGGCTATGAGGAAACATGGAGAGCATGTAGATGGTGTGGTATGAGGCATCTGATGGGATATCGGATTGGATTTGAGATGGTGGGGTTGAAGGAGTAGTTAGGTGCCACAGGACATCTGAGAGGGCATGGAGAATGGGTGGGGATGAAGAGTCATGGGTTGACCTGATGGGATGACATGTGTGGTTTAGGAGGAGAGAGGAATGAAATTTATGGTGTCTTTAAACAATATTGGGAGCTGAGTTATTGTGTTGAATGATCTAGTTGGGCTTTCTAATGGCCTGCCACCACACACACACACCTCATCATAACTCACGAAAAAACCCCACTGAGATCCCAAACCCTGTTTGAAAAGAAAAATACCTGTGAAAAGTCACACATGGTTCAGATGTGCATTTTGAAAAATGTAAAAGTGTTTTCTAAAGCGCACAGGAAAATCCAGCCACCGAGGTATATGTGAACAGCCCAGGAGATCGGCAGTTAGGAGGTGGAAATGGAAGTGTGGAGAATTGGCAAGCTATAACAGACATTAAGAAGAAAAAGCCAGGATACCATCAAGAGATTTCCTTACCAGCATGTTGTTCTAACAGAGGGATGCCAACCCAGACACCAACCAGCCCCATTTGTAGAGATACACCAATCTACTGTAATTTTCCATCTCTTAGAAATTACTGGGGCACAAAGTTTCAAACTGTGCTGATGCACTGCAATTTATTGTTTTGTATAAAATGCTGAAGATTGACCACACAGCTCAATGAAACCCACATGTCAGATTAAGGATAACTTTATCACTTAATGTGGTTCTGGATGGAATAATGCATTTACCACTAATACAAATTTATATTTTTAAAATTAATTCATGGTTTTATCTTGGAAATAGTCAAGGATTAATATAGTACTTAGATTTCTGAAAATCACCACATATTTGAAACATATATTCCTGTGGAAACTAATGCAAATATTTGGGTCAGGCTCCTGGAACATCAGACAAGTATAGAATACAAGCAAAAAACTAACACAAAACACCAAAATAGACATGAAAAATGCATAAAGAATATATTTTAATGTTACTCGCCTCATTTACAAAATTGCTTGTATGGAGATGGAAGGCTGTGGACAATTTTTAAAAACTAATCTAACCTTAATTGAGCCAGATAATGACCAAAACAAGCTTAATGAGGAGGAACTTGGCCAGGATGCTAAGTTTAGGCACACATTTATTTTCAGTGCTGTTGGGAGTCGGTAGGAAACGTGTTAGTGTAAACCAGGCCAGCATTATTGGAATCATGGGTGGTAAAATAAAATCTGTGTTAATTGAAATTCCTTTAATCAAGAACTATCTGCATTAATTGGGAGTAAAGCACTGGAAATCTGTGTCTGAATTTCATATGATATAATTATGCAGTTATCACATTCACATAGAATCTGTCGTCCCAAATTCTTTCAGGATAATACAATGTGAAAACTGTAGGTTTCCATTGTAAGGCTGATAGAAAATGCTTAAACTATGTAAAAATGATAATAATTCGAACAAAAGTATTTCATGTCCATGTATTTACAAGCTGCTAAATAGTGAAAATAGCAACAACTGTACTTATTAATAAAAGGAAACAACATAGGAGGAGATCAGCTTGACGTAGCACGAGTTCTTTCTTTGCAAGCCAGTCAATTAAAATCAATACAACGTTGCACTCTTTCTAATCAAGGGTTACCTATTCTCATTAGGAAACAGCACGAGAAAAAGTAAATAATAATCTGATAAAACTACATTACATGTACATTAAAGCCAAACCTAAAGAATAGTTCAATATATTCATAAATGTTATTGCATTGATGTGGAGGTACTTGATAACTGATGCGAATAATTTAAAGAAATGTTGAGTACCAGGTTATGCTGACTGTTCGGTTCAATAAGTTAATTGACAATAAATCCTAGCTGACTATAAAAAGCAGCAGACTTGTCATTTTCAAGCTGGTCATGATTTTTCATGATGCAGGACTTTCAATTCAAAGGCATGATTAAAAATAGGGTTATTTCCAACTACCGGTATTTGATTTAATTATCTAATCAGCCATAAATCATTCTCTATTGAAAAAGTAATTCAATATAGATGATATTTTTCTGGCAATTTTCTTTCCAGCATTGAGATCTGTAAGTAACATAGTAATAAATGAGTAAATGGCATTTCATTATAATAAGGGATTTGATCATCATGTGCACAGTTGAGTCAATGATTTACCCAAGTTCAAGAAGTTCAATGTGCATCCAATAAAACAGGAATGTTCCACATTTAGTGCTTATAAACTTTTACAAATCTGATCAACTGCATAGCAACGCCATATTCTTAATGAAATATTCAACTGAGAACCAATAAAAAAATTACTTAGTGGGGGCACATTTATATGTTTTTAAATGGCTGGTAATATTTCACATCACAACTCAATGGAATCCTCTTTATATTTCTGATGACTTTCAAATATTATGTAGGTATTTTGAGAAAAGTCTGAAGGTTAATAATAACGATCCCTCCCTGTTTCTCCGTTTATGACTTGTGGAGGCCAACAAACCAAAAGAATAAAATTTACCAAATAGTGCAAATGAGAAAACCAAATGGACAAAAATCCCATTTTAGAACCTTTATTTTACAAAAAAAATCAAAAAAATCAACATCAATTCTACACGAATTAACAGGTAAATTATAGTCAATACTTGCTCTAAATTATATATTGAAGACCAGATACAACTAAGATAGACCTCATTGGTTTATTACACAGTATGTATGACATCAACTTCAGCCATAAAGTCTTCCCTTCCGAGATCTGAACTTCCTCAGGTAGAATTCTAGCTACTTTTTATTGAGGATCAAGCCACTAATTCATTGCCATCAACTGTTGTAAACCATCCATGATTCATATGCATTGTCTTCACCACACTTAGAGAAACTCAACTCTATTCATGATTTCACCAGAACTCCCTTTATCCAAACACCCAGTAACAACCCTCATTCACTTACCACTAGGTTTTAACAAATCCAACTGACTTGTCTTTAGGTTCAACCACCAGTGATCCCACTCACCATTTCTTGATGTTTGTGGAAATCTTGCTGTGAGGCGGGAATTCTGTTGAGAAAATTAATGAGAAGTTCTCCAGTTAAAGCCTTCCGGATTTCTCAATGGAAAATCCTGAAAATCATTTATCCCCAATCCCTTCATATCCTTTAGTGAACCTTGGGTGCCGATGTCTCTGACTGGTTCGGCGTTTCCAGCACTTTCTGTTCCAGATCTAGTGGGACATAGCTTTGTTTCTCTCTGGCAATTCTAAAAGAGGAGCAGACAAAGAGCAGTTACAGTGTGATGCTGAAAAGCAGAGTTAAGACCTCACTTTCAATAGTTTGCTAATGGACTAGGTGAAGGACAAAGTGGAGCCAGTACAAAATTACATTCTCTACAGAACTCGAGTTTCTGAATTGTGCAGCCAAGTTTTGGTTGAAGAGGTGGGACCAGGAAGAGTGTTGGCTTCTGATTCTTGCTGGACAGAGAGGTGTTGCCAAACCTATGCAACTTATACATCAGGCCAAATGCAAGAATACTTGGAGAGTATATTTGGTTTCAACATGTTACTACTTCGGTGAGTAGTGTCAACTTGCAACCAGTTAGCAACATTTTCTCCAGTGGTATAAGTTGTAGGGATTGTTTAAAAATGATCATTCTTACATTTGTGGAAAGGCTTTGGCAACATATCCATCTTTTCAATTATATTCACGTTCTGTACTATCAAGCAAACCCATCGGAGACCATCGTCTGTGCTTGACGTGAAACAGAATGAAAATTTTTGCACTTTCAAAACAGCCAGGGTGGATGAATAGCCTGAACCCGAGGTAGAGTAGTGCTATTAAAATGTCAATGGTATGGAATGAATCCTCTGTAAAACTTGCACTTTTTTCAGTCAAATAATCCTTTTCTCATGTTGCATACCCTGCTCGCAACCGACCAGAAGAGTTCGGCTTTACATAACGCCCAACAGCCACTCGACCTTGCACCAATTTTGACAGCTTCAAAGGCCAGCTCTTAAGAGCTTCTTAATGAACTAAATATGTCCAATTAATGCTGCAGGCAGCTTTGTGGTCCCATCCTTTCTACTTCTCCATCTACCCTTGAGGAAATCAGTGAAGATGGGATGGATGGCAGAACATTGTGGCATATGATGATGGCACCATTTATTTTAGTTGCCAGCCTCCATGCCAACTCTGATTGGCACATGAAAATCCAACCCATAGTGCCTGAGGGGTGAAGTTTGGTCTGCCACCTATTGCAGCTCATTCTTATATTATGGGCTTTCTTTTCCTTTCTAATGATTGCAAGACAAGAGAATTGCCTACTGATAGGCAAGGTTCAGTAAAACCAAAGTTTTTCCCTTGGGGCATGTTTGAGATAAGCAGAGGTGTGGGCAGGAGGGCAGTCTTCACAGATTCCCAATCTGTGTTAATTCCTAAAGTCAGCAAGATGGACATCAGGGTTTACAAGCTGCAGAGGGAAATCAACTCAAAGATCTTGAATAGAAACCAAAGTGATTGGCTTCAGATGATCTCAGCTAGCTGGGTAAAGGCTTTGCTTTTAAGTAACAAAAACATGCAGAGGTTCAGCGACAAGGTTAGAACAGAGTAGATCCAGGGATTCCTCCCGCCCTTGCGGAAATACCTTCTGGCCCACAAGGGGTGCAACATTCTGCAACCTACCCAGAGATTTTGGAACGGACGACAGGAATCATTTCATTGGGAAGGAAGCAAAAATTCAGTTTCCTGATGATGAGTTTTGCCATTGAATTCAGAAACTTCCAGCTTCTTTATTTCTTTTGCATTTATTAGCATAGCATGACTATTCATAAACACCCCAGTCCGCTGGAAGTACATTTACAGATTTAATCCTAACAGGCTAAATGTGTTCACAAAATCTATAATTAATATGCACAACATATTCACTTCTTCCTCCAAGTTCTAGTAAGTACAAATCTTTTCAGTAACTTGGGTCCTTCATAACCAAGCCACTTCTTTGCACAAATGTTTCCAGTGTAAGATGGGTAGCTCATGATAAGTCTCAGTCAGATTAGTTCTGGCCTGGCAGCATCAACAAGCCTGTCCAAACAAGACAGTCAAGCCAACTGATGGTGGGACAGCCAAGTGAGGGTGCAGTTCAGGGCAGCTCAGGTAGAAAGGAACAGAACAGAACAGAATGGAACATAAAGGGTCATTTTCAGGAGCACTAGATGGATGCTGGGAAATGGAGGAAGGAAAATAGGACATGGAGGGAAGTGCCACAATGATAGGGGTAAAAGGGACAAGGAAGGATGTGAACTGCATGTCAGGATGAGGGACACAATAAGATCATTAAGTGCACCGGGGACATAAGCTGAATAAGGAGAAGTGTAAGACTCACAATGTGCATGAAGATCTGCATGAGTGTTGGACTGGGTGTATAACAGGAATATCAAGGGAAATTGTGTAAAAGCTGATAGTCAGAGGGGAATTGACAGAGGCCAAAGGAAAGTCGAAAGCCATTTACAATGATGGGGAAACATTTTAGTGTAGAGGAGGAAGACAGAGGGTGAGTCAAATACCACATAACAAATACCATCTTTCTGCTAAAGTGGCTTGCAAAAGAAAGACTTACAGAGAATGTGCAGTACAAATGAGACAAATCCCAGACCAATTTTGCACATGTTCATGCACATTTTCATGCACATCACAAACATAATCAACTGGCGATATCGAAATTGAAACTGAAAAATAACATTGTGTGAGCACTCAGCTAAAGGCTTAGCACTGACAGGAAAAACTCAATACAGAATAAAAGTGAATAAGCACCACAAACTCCAAGCAACAATATCCAGCCACGTTTGATGATTCATTTAACTCTGAGAAGGACACCTAAGACTTGCTAACATCGGTGATAGCTCTGGCGGAGTTTAAAGTTTTTGAGAAGATTTGTAGCTTGAGTTGTGGATGAAGTTGTAGACTTGCTCCCCGAGCCAGTGTGTTTAGATGCAGATGTTTTGTCACCCTGCTAGGTAACATCATCAGTGCACCTCCGGTGAAGCATCGGTGTTCTGTCCCGCTTGTTAATTATATGTCTCGGTTTGCTGGGGTGGTTGGCATCACTTCTGGTTCTATTTTTCAGTGGTTTGCATATCGGGTCCAGTTCAACGTGTTTGTTGACGGAGTTCCGGTTGGAATGCCAGGCCTCCAGGAATTGCCTGTCGTGTTGTGTCGTTTGGGTTGTTGGCACAAACCAACAACCACCCTGCGACAGCTACTGATGAACGTAAATGATCCCATACCCACAACCAAAAAAACTAACGTAATATACAAAATACCATGCAAGGACTGTGAGAAACATTATATCGGCTAAACTGGAAGAAAACTGACCATAAGGATACACAAACACCAACTAGTCACCAAAAGACACAACCAATTTTCACTGGTCTCAATACACATGGACAAAGCAGGACACGAATTCAACTGGGACAACACATCCATAATAGCACAAGCCAAACAAAGACATGCCAGGGAATTCCTGGAGGCCTGGCATTCCAATCAGAACTCCGTCAACAAACACATTGAACTGGACCAACGTCAACAAACTCCATCAACAAACCACTGGAAAACAGAACTGGAAGTGATGCCATTCACCTCAGCAAACTGAGGCATATAAATAACAAGCGGGACAGAACACCAACACTTCACTGGAGGCGCAATGACAATGTTACCTAACAGGGTGACAAAATGTCTGCAATCAAACATACCGGCTTGGCGGGCAAGTCTGCACCCTCATCTGGGGGAGCTATTTCACATTCTACCATACAGGAACATTCGCAAGCCTTCCCTTTGGAAAGTTAAAGACAGGGGGATGAAAGTTCATGCAGGCTGTCAATTCCCAGGTTGTAAAGGGCTGTAATGTAGATTCCAATGAAGGTGAGCAAGATTCAGGCTGAGCTAATTGCTGCATGCGTGGTAAACAATGTAACAACCAAGGCTACAAAACATGTTGTATGTGGTAGAATGAGGAAGAAAACAGTGTCATGAAGGATGAATCTTACCAAGTACAGGTAGCTGTAGGGCAGGCTTTCAGTCAGCACTTGAGCAGCCTAACGAGGATCCAAATGGTTACTTGAATCAGTCAAGATCTCAAATGGAAAACAAGCCTTTCATTTCTGCTTTATTTTCACAGATCCATATTTCTATGTTAGATATTTGACCAACTCAACCCAGCAGCTGTATCAGCATTGGTAACATTGAGGAGGAGGATGAAAAGAAGGAATGATCAGTGCTAACAGACCGTGAGTTAGGAGGATCAGGAAGGAGGAGAAGGAATGATCAGTGCTAACAGAACTGGAGACAGGAGGCTCAGGAAGCTGCAGCTGTTGATGAGAGGAGCCAGGGTCGTTAAGCTGTGTATTGAGAGATAGTGGCACAGAGGCATTACTGCTCCCTGTGAATGAGTGACAGGCAGTGCTGAAAACATCTTCATGTGACTGGGGAAGCCATCGCCTGTGTCTATTGCTGAGTGGCTTGGGAGAAAGTGCTACAGCTGTGGGGTTGAAGATCACAGGTGGACTGATCTTCACAACCATCAGTTCCTTTTGACCCTCAGCTGCAGACATGTGTCACCTTTCCCAATAAGCAGCCCTCAAGTGTATTTATGAGTTCATGGAACCAGGGAGGTGAGGTGCTTGAGCCTTCAGGATTGCAGCTATTCCCAGGTTCTTTCAGGTACAACACTGTACGTTATGTTGTTCTCAGAGCCGAGCTGCATCATCCAGCTGGATTCCTGAGCAGGTGGGGATTTCTCTTTTCCTCTCTCTCAATTTGCACTTCATTTGGAGCTCTAGGCAATAATTCCTGTAGTATTCACTTGCTTACTACAGGGCTGTCACAGAGAGCTTACATTCTACACACCTCTCAGGTTCTGTGAATATTTGCCCCTTTCCTCCCTTACATCAGCTCCATGGCTGGCTCTTAGGTGACAAGAGGAATGCCAGAAGATACGGCTAATGACCCAAGTGCACAGCCTCAGACTGGTACCCAAGAGGACCACAGTGCTGAAAACAAAAATGCTTCACAGCTCTGATGAAGAGTCGTCTAGACTCAAAACATTAGCTTGCTGTCTCTTCACAGATGCTACATGATCCGCAGCTTTGTTTTCAGTACAGATTTCAGCATCTGCAGTAGTTTGCTCCTACCAGCACTACAGTGCCGCCCAGGTATCAATGAGGTCTGCCACGGAACAGAAAATTGGTCTTCTGCAAAGACATTTCCATTGCCTGGACCATTCAAGAAGAACACTCACCTCCTCACTATGGACCTCACAGGAACTCAGTTCTTAGCACATTTTTTTCACTCAGCTATTTAACATGTATGTTCTGTGAGATCCTGAATGTGATCTTATTGTACTACATATAACTTCGGCAATTCTGTACCTGCATTTTCATTGTGCACATTAGTTGTCTTCTCTTACAGTTTTCCAAGCTACTCTCAAGCTTCAAAAAGAGTACTTTGAGTATGAGCTCATAAATTGTTCTGCAAACATGAGAACCACCAGTGACATAGTAATTGCATTCTGAGGTGTAGCTGTCATTGG
Organism: Rhincodon typus; assembly: GCF_021869965.1. NCBI lineage: Eukaryota > Metazoa > Chordata > Chondrichthyes > Orectolobiformes > Rhincodontidae > Rhincodon > Rhincodon typus. The sequence continues at coordinate 31,863,411 of NC_063352.1, forward strand.
CAACAATGCAATGTTTGATATTGCTTCATCTATTTCCAATTGTGAATTAAGTTTTTAACTGTGCAAAGAAGAAATCGAACAACACCATTAGACTTGGACGAATGTGGAGAAATATTGCAATTCATTATCCACTCTCGCACATATCCTGGAAAGCCTTATCAATAATTGCAGACCTTGTTCTGTAATGTTCTCTCTAGGAATGTTGAATAAACTTAAGTTAGGGTTAGAATGTGTGCAACAGCGTGCTTTACATATTGACCAATTGATGAATGATGGGATACTTGGTAATGTCTTCAACAATGATAATGTAATTATTTATGTGGACTTGATAAAAGATGTGATTTTGAACCAAGGATTTCATGGGATATCAGTAATTCTTCATGCTTGGGATATACACCTGATATGTGCACGATATTTCTTGCAGTTCTTAGCAAGGATTTTGATGTCACTGCTTATTGGAGTCCAATATACCTACTCGACCATTCAGAGTCTTTTTGACTAATCTATATCCATGTGTGAGTCGTTGAGTTGTTGATAGCAAGTCATAGAGATTCTGGTATAATGACCTGCCTTCCTTTAAAAATGATTCCTCGGGAGATGACAAGCTCATCCCCAAAAGGCCAGTATGGTGTCATATTTGTTGACATGCTAAATTGGATCAGACCATCCTTCATGGATGGTTTTCCGTAGTTTCTGTAGTGTTGAAGCTTTTGTTGTTTCCACTTGTAACTATTGACGTTCATCCATTAATTTGGGCATCTTACCCATGCATGTACAGGCATCGAGCTGAGAAGAATGTATTTGATGTGAAAATCTAAATCCTCACCCTCCCTAGAACTGTCTTGTTTTTAGACCTCCCTCTACACTTAGTTTAAAATAAACATTCCATCCATCATGACTCACTTAATCCTTAATATTACAATTTATGTTACTTACCTGTGATGTTCTGCTTTCCTTGATTTGACAATTCCGCATTTTCCTCATCTTAATAGAAAAACCTTTCATGGAGCAATATATATGCCCCATTTAAAGTATTTGATCATCACTGGTTTTATTTAGCCTTGTAGCATTTAATCTTTTCCAACTCTCAGCTCTCATTTAAAGGAAATTAATCAAAGAGTGGCAATAACTGATTTTGGTTTCAATTAATTCCACATACTGTAGAATAATCGAATTGCTTCAAATGACAAATCCCCCTTCAAATTTTGTTAATTTTGTTCTTTTCCTCTAGCCTTCCAAGCTAAATACTTTGTCACAATGAATACTATCCAAACCTTGCAGCATTTTAGGATTCAGATAAAATCTTCAATTCTGTTTCGCCGACAATAATGCATTCAATTCTGTGAATCTCCTCTCACAATTTAAGTCCCTCATTTGCAGGATCCTCCATGTTGTTTTTTCTCTGGATCCCTTTCCAAAACAATAGTGTCCCTTTAAAGACTCGTGATCCTATATTGTGCTTAATAGTAAGAAATATTTAGCATCATAAAGTAGTTAATCCCTTTCTCCATTGAGATACTGAGCTAAGATATATTAATATGGGGAGATGCGAGCTTGAAGCTCAATGCCACCTCAGATACAGAAAGGAGAATGGAAGGAAGGCTGCCATACATCTCTCCTGGCAGCCATTTTAACGTATCAGAAAAAGACTGAGGTGCGTGATTCAGAGGAAAGGTAAGTTAGCTCCCCACCCCCCCCAGTTCCAGGTTATGGATCTGGAGGTGTTGGTGGATAGGCTGGTGCGGAGGATGGCAGTCCTTTTTCCTGCTGACCACCAAAGAAGAGAATGTCACCAGACTCAGCTTGGATAGAACCTGTAGCCTGGGTTAGTGTTGTGCCCTGAGGCAGAAGAGATTTCCAGCAGAAAGTGCAAAAATGCCATCAAGGGGGTCTTCTTTCTGCTTCCTCATGCTCCAAGGGCCAGTGCTCACTTTAACTCTGCCATTGCACCAAGACTCATTTATTGTAACTCTGTCTATTGCATGCTTCATGTCCACTAAAAGAGTCTCACCTGCCTCATTCTCCAAAACTACTGAATGTTCCTGCTCTCCGTGCGACTGACTCACTCAACCTCACCATCTCCTGCTCTTGCATGCACTTCCATCGTACTCAATCCCTCCCCTTGTGTCATTGTCAATAGGCTGGCCCGTAACCTGATCAAGAGCTCCCACGCTGACAGGCTCACTCTTTACAAGGAAGGGATTATAAATTTGGCTGGAAAGGAGCGGGACTGTTGACGTGGGGATAGGGAGTAACCAATGGGCAAATAAGCCTGTCAGTTTCATTGTGCTGTGCTGATCTTCCATGACCAGCAGTACTAACCAACTCTTAATCTGCACAAGCTTACATCTATCTTCTCCAGCTAATTCCCCCTTTTCTATTATGGAGCCATTAGTGGCACCCAGTGCGTAACTGCAAAGAAGCAGTGTCAAAAATCCTCAGCTCCACCTCCGAGGATGAAGACGGTGAACCCTCAGAGGATGTGGCAGCAAAGCCTTCACCTGCCTTCTCTACCAGCTCACAGAGTGCCTTCACTTCAGTGTGTCCTCAACCTAGTTTAGAGCCAGGAGAGCAGTCTAATGAGCCTGTTACTGACATACCTCTGGCATGCAGCAGGTTGAGAAAGAAACACCCGAGGTCTTTAACGCACAGAGGATCGTGGAATCCAGGCACAGGCAGGAGGTGTTCCCCTGTTCCCTGCCATAAATGACTTTGTTAAAATGTAGGCTTTGGAATGATACACGTTGGGTGGGTGAGCTGGACGGGCCAGACACTGGAAGTACAGGCAGCGTTGCCAGAGGTAAGTCATTAAGCTGGATTGAAGGATCCACGATCAAGGATAGCCTCTCGCTACTTTCAGTTCTTTGCTGTCTCTGGCATGCAGGCACCTCCACAGACAGGTTGTGAACCACATGGATATCCAGGTCAAACAGTACACTCAATATCTGCCAGATATAGCTACAGGCCTGCTCTCCATCATGTTAACCATGGCATGGCATCTATATCAAGGCATTACCTCATTCCAGGTGGTCCTTCTTGTCAGGGAGACAAGCTGTTGCTGGTGGGCACACAAAGGAGCAACACACAGACACACCAGAAGCTTCTTTGCATACTGCAGAGGCAATGTCCCATCCTCCTCCCACCTCATTGCAAAGCCCGTAGCGGCACAAGCCAAGGAGGAGAGAGCCTGGAACTGCCCAGGAGTTTCTCAGCAGGCTTGGGGCCTCTAGGCCTGAACACACCAGGATATAACCATCCACTCATCTCATAGCTCATTGGTCTGTGAAGAAAATCTGCACAAGCAGATGGTGGAATTTGCATTCACTAAAAATCTGGAATTAAGAATCTAACGATGACCGTGAATCCATTGATGATTGTTGGAAAAACACATCTGGTTCACTAATGTCCTTTAGGGAAAGAAATTGCCATCCTTACCTGGTCTGGCCTACATGTGGCTACAAACCCATAGCAACCTGATTGACTCTTACTGCCCTCTGGGCAACAAATGCTGGCCAAGCAGCCACATCCTCATCCTGTGAATGATTTTTTAAAAACTGCTGCTTCTCACAGGTTCAGCGCAATCAGACAGGATGCTCAACCTTTTTAAGGCAGCATAACAGACTATGCACACTATGCAACATTGCTTACTTTTCAATGATCAAAAGGCCAGAGAAGATATCTCAGGATTCCCCTCAACCTGCTGGCAAACATGAGAGACTTCACTACATAGCACTTGGATATGATATCCTGAAGAACACCTTAAAAGCGACCAAACCTTAGCCCAATGTGACGTTGATGCATTTTCACATTCATTGCTGCTTTGCCCCTAGTGGTCATGAAGATCAATTTATGTGCAGATACTTTAAAGTGGGATCTCTGGAAGTCTTCACACACAATCCTGTGGATGGTAAGACATTTACACTGCGACACAAAAGGTCAAGGACTGCAAATCTAACAACATCCCAAAAAATTACACATGTATTTTGCACAAAGAAGGAGGTGTATATCAGACTGGCAATAGATTTACAAACAATTAAACAAAGTCCACAGTCTTTATTTCATCAAAGCAAGATGTACCAAAGTTGCCTCTAGTCTCTTGGACTGAATGATGCGTTGCTCTGTCACAATCTCTTAGACAGCTGTCCTGATAAATTTCCTGACCGTCATCCTCATCTTCATCCTCAGAAGATTGTTATTGATTCGTCCATTGTCACTGCATCCAGGACATACTCCCTTTATCAGTGCAGAGACTTAATTAGTCGAGGCACGATCACTGCAATTGGCACTGGTAGGATATCAAAATCAAACTTTTTCTCTTTTCTCCCTAAGAATAAACAGTATGTGACTCCAGCAGCTTTGAAAGCGCTTGCAGCCATTTTGTGAAGCTATCGCTCAGTTGACTTTTGATTTGAAATGACGAGGCTTCAATATTTGTGTCAGTTTGGAGATCATGCTGGTTCAGCCTGTGACTCGTGGTTTGAGACCCCATTCTTCATGTTCCCTTTTGTCTTGCTGACCCTGTGGCACCTATGAAGTCTCAACATGTTCCCATTTCAGTTGGGCCCTTTATGAAATAATTAGTGCCCCCATTTTACCCTCCGAACCCATGACTTTGGAAATTCCCATGCCCCTGTTGGTTTTACACCTAACCCATGTAGAGGCTGGACTCTGATTGATCCAAATGCTTTATTGATATGGCCAAACTGTCCTCAAATAGGACAAACTCCTTGAGTGACAGTGACGTTGCCCCTTACTGACTGTCATACCCTTTGAAGCCATTAAGGATTGCTCCCCTTTGACTTTCAGACATGGTCCTTTGCCCATGGCCCGTGCAGTGTGTTCACTGTTTTTGCTGTTGCCACAGGCTGTGGATGCAACATCACCGTAGCACAGTGCTGCATACCACCTACCTGATCGGTGGATTGACAGCTCCATGCTCCCCACCATCACAAGCTGCCTGCCCTTTCCCTCTGCTCTAAAACAACACACCAAATCACAAAGGCTGGCAGCCTGTAACTGAATGCTGAGGTCATATGTGCAAAGAAAGCAGTGTGACCGACACAGAAATTGGCGGCCTGTAATTCAGTGCTGAAGTCATTACGCATTTAGAAAACAAAGTGAAACAGACAGTGACTGGCAGCCTCCAAGCAAATGCTAAAGTGAGTCAGCGCGAAGAATGCATGCTGAGTACCATATGATGTATATGTCCGTGTCGGCACAAAAGGCACCTGCATAGATACATGACATGTGTGTCTCTTCCTGTATGCAAAGCAATCTGACAGGAACATATGTCGATGCGGAGTTGCACAGATGAAGAGTTGAGGAGGATGGTGTATGGAGCATGCAGGGACGTTGTTGTGAGGAGGCAGTGGCATGTTGGCCGGGACAGGCAATCGGTGAGTTGCAGCCACTGAGTATCTTTCCTGGTTTACCTGTTGGGGACTTACACCATCTCCTTTCTCTATAGAAGAGAATTGGAAATGTGAGGGAAATTGGACGAATTGAAGCTGGTACAATTCGTAAATTTGTGGAAATAAGGTAGTCACTGCTCAAGGGTGAGATTGTGAAGGTGCCATTTAAATCTTGAGGGGAATATTGGGAATTTTTTCTCAACAGCAACAACCTGATTTTTCATTTTCACCATATTTTGGCACCACACTCACTATTACTCTCAGCAGACCAGGGAGGGGAAATTTCCACCACTTGTTCTTTTTGTTCTTTGCATTAACTGTCATAAATGTTTTCTGCTCTCTAATTCGCATCATATTTACTATTCCATTCCTTTAGATGTTGTTTTCAATTGACCCATATCATTTTCTGGCCTTAGCGTGTAAATCTAAATCTGCATCTTGGACGAAGAATTGAAGTAAAGCAAAGATAAAATCTACAACTCCGTTCTTTTTAATTTGGGTGCTGTCCTCTGTAATTTTGAGCTGTTTCCCTTAGTCACACAAGACTGAAATAGTCATTACATTTTCTTTATAAATGCCAGTGGGTACAGTATTATAAATTCAACTACTGCTACAGATTTTATTTATTAACAATGTCCCCTATTGTGTTTTTGCAAGTTGTTATGCAGACAGCATCAGCAGGCAAACTTCTGCCTCAGATCTTAGAAACATTTCAGCAAAGATTAGAACTATCATAGTTGGTACTGTTTTGAAAAATGCATACAAAAAGTCGCCCAGTCTGACTTCAGAGCAGAAATTTATGCTCATGTACAAAGTTTTTTAAAAAAATTACAGCAGTCTAATTTTCCTGAATGTATTGCCTAGGCAGGTATCAGCTGAAAAATGATTTGTGAAAAATGTGACTGAATGGCATGGTAAATTAATCTCAAGTTTAGGTTTTCAGGTGGCTGTACCTGACTGTGTCAGAAAAGGGCACAGTAATGTAAATTTTGTGCAAATAAGTGTCAAGCACATTCACACTCTGAGATTCCCTATCCTGGATTGAGATAAAGTTCAGGGACAAATTGCTCACCCAATACTGACTCTACAGTTTCCAGATGATAGGTTGATGCTGTCGGGAAGAATTTTTCTGAAAAATAATAAAATAGATCCACAGCTTCATTTAATGTTTTAAGATAGTCAATTGCAGTTAATAATGAGAAACTATATTGAGTACTGTGCCATCTGCACCCACCCACTGTAGGAACATTGTAAGCAGTTTCTAGAGACACATAAGTTGAACAAAAGGCTCGAATAAACTGTCAATGTTTATTGTCTATAAACTATACACCAAACAATGAAAAAGCATAGCTTCACTAGTGCTTTCTTGCATTAGGTCCCCTCACACACATTCTCAATTGTATTGCCAGTGTTGGTACTGTCTCCTGCCTCTGTTTTGTTCACGTACTGTCCACCATTTGAACAAAGGCCATCAACACAACTCGCAATGAATTCCAGTAATTTGTTCTTCAGAGGTCATCCTTTCACTTGTTATTCAGCTATTGGCACTTTACTCACACCGTCTGATGCTTTTAATCCCCTGCGAAGACTTGTTATTCAATCTTTTGATAATCCACTCACAGTATTTGTATTTACCTTTTGACACTCTTAATTATCCGGAATTATTTTGCCATTATCTGTCAGCATATAAATTCTATACCTGTGCACTTCCCTCCACTTCAGCTGATGAAGAAGCATGGCTCCAAAAGCTTGTGATTTCAAATAAATCTGTTCGACTATAACTTGGTATCATGTGACTTCTGACTTTGTCCTTAAAAGTGCAACAATTCCTTGCACAGTTCTTGGTTTAAAATAGTCCTTTGGCCATTTTAGTCCATCGTCCAAGCCAAAGGGAAATGAAAAGATATGACCTTAATACAATGTACCAAACCCTGTCATAACAGAACATATTCATGATCAATGGTCTTATGGCAAAATAGTTAAATAATAATCCAACAAAGACACAGTTGGAGTCATTTTAAAAAAAACAAAATAATGCTAAATAAAGATTTCCTGTATGTGCACCTGACTTCTTCCAGACTTATGGCTATAGATTTGGCGGAAAATTGCTTTTATCTTGAAAAATGAGAGCGTTATTTTGTCCATTCACCAGCAATTGTCTGAGCAAAAGTGCTGTGCAAACCCCAAATGAAATGTTATTCCATGACTTTTCCACCAGAGTGGGAGATTATGAGTTTCCTGCCGATATCTCCCCCATTCTACTTTGACATGTATAATCAAACTTCATCAAGTCTTTGGTAATGTCTAAGGTAATGACAAGTGATTGACCAAATAAGTGAAAATAATAAAGCAATGGAGGATGGTTCTCTATTAAAATCATCAAGACTAGGTTTGAATGAAAATGTTAGAGACAAAGGTTATCTTTCTTCACAGGAAAGCTGGTATCTGCATGTCAGAATGGAAGAGAAATGAAAGTGAAAACAGAAAGAAATTTGGCAAGACGCCAAATAGAACAGCTGCTATCACAATAAGAATGTAGTTGTTGACACTTTTTTTCAATGAAGTATCATTTAGAAGCTCTAATAGTGTCTTTACAAAATTTAGCAGCAAAACAAATGGCTCTGAGTGATCAAGTCACAATCTGGGATTAGCAATATTTTTACAAGAGACAGCAGAAAAGAGTCATGACTAAACCAAGTGGTAATACCAGATCTGATAGGAAGTAAAGATTGAAACATGAACTTTCCACCAACTAGAATAAAATCATTATTACTCTGGCAGATTTACAATGATCAGAAGAGTGAAAGAAAAACAATTGGACAAGGGAAAGTACCAAGTCTTCTGAATACACACTTTGCTTTCAATAAAATTCACCTATAAGAACTCCATGTCTGTGTGTCCATAATGTCTTTACTGTACCCAGCTATTCATATGCTTACGGTTCGCAAGCTGCATACTCAGAATCCAGTTGGTTTGCTGCTATATAACTTGTAACATATATTACCATTTTAACCAGCAGAGTTAATAAATTCTTAATGACTGATTACTATTTGTCAATTATTATTGACATAATTAAAATGGAACAGCAATGAAAAACATCTTAGGCATATGCTAATTCAATATCAAGCCATGGATTGTCAAAGAATGTCCACAAAATACCCTAGTTTAAATTGGGACACAGCATACCTTCTAACAGAACTTAAAATGTTTAAACAACATTCAGAGTTATGGCTTCTAGACTCAGGTATGTCTGAGGCCAGGAAACAAGTCATTAAAATTCGCGTAGCAATTAGAAATCAGGGTCTCCACAGACATAACATGTCAGGATTAACAACTGAAGATTTAAAAAAAATCCACAAAAGATGGGGATCACTTTAAAAGAGCAACTGAGAGTCAGATTAAACTTTCAAATCCATTGACTAGAATTGACAAAATCCGTTGACCACTTCATGAGAAGATACTGTTATGATCCCATCTGATATTAATACTGGACAAATCAGATAACAGCAGGAAACCATGTTTGATAGGTTGGAGTTTTTTTTTTACAGTTGAGCATTATAGCAGTTAGTCACTGAAACATATTCACATGAGATTGCAGATGTTATTTAACAGTAGAATATCAGTTTAGTGTAAGAAAGAAGAAAAAAAAGAACACTGCTATATAAATATAGATGATGGTCTGAAAGATCTTAACATAAGCATCAAAATTAAGTTTCAACCTGTTTCCAAACACCATCCTTTTACAAACAATCAATTCCAGGAAAATTTCACTTCCATCTCAATTCTCTAACCTATTACTTAACTGGCGTCTCCCAGTTTCTTTTCCTTGGACTGTGAAGACAATTTTATAATTCCTTTCTGAGCCTGCTTGCATTAACCTTTTAAAATTCTGAACGCTTAAATTTTCTCTGTGCTAACAATGTGAAGACTTTTATACAGCACCTTCAGCTTGCAACTGCACAGACTGAAAACCATTACTCCTGAGGTGACTGGTTCCCCTAAACTAAAATCTTTTCTTCTCAACTGAGATCCTTGAACTTTCTTTTCTGAAGTAAAAACAAAATTGCTGGAAGAATTCGGCAAATCTGGCAGCATCTGTGGAGAGAAAGTAAAGTTAATGTTTTGGGTCTACTGACCCTTCATCAGACACAAACTTTTAACTCTGCTTTCTCTCCACAAATGCTGCCAGACATATTGAGTTCACCAGCAATTTTGGGTTTTGGTTCAGATTTCTAGCATCCACAGTTCTTTGATTTATTATAGCCTTGATGTATATACTTTATGACAACTCAACAGTATAAACAATTTATCCATTAATACTACAGAGGTTTCCCAGGCATTTGACAGCAATCACATATTTTCTTCAAACCAATGCACACAGGTCACTATCCGAATGACTTTTTGACCTGTTTAAAAAAGAAGTTGTCTTCACAGAATATGCCAACATCTATCTGTCTCAAATCTGAAGTTCAAGGGCTAAAACATAATAATAAATATTTTACACCATTCATCACATTGTAGAGAAAAGGATTCATTATATTTCAGGTGGGAAGCTAGCAAGCATAATAATTTGGTCGTCTCATTCAACTTCATGGATGTTTTCCAGAAAGATTTATGAGACAAACCAAATATTTATTGTGTCAAAGAGCTACTGATGAATTGATGCAAATAGAAAATGATCCTTGCAGATCGAAAAAGCTGATAGGCCCTAAGCACGCACTCAACAGTTGACATAATTAGAAGAACACCCAAATATAATAAGATATATGGAAGGTATGACTTTCTGCAAGAAACAAAGAAATAAGTAGCTCTCAAACAATTTTGCAAGGCATGTGGCAGAAAAGGCCATTGATAGAGGCAATGTATGAGAACAAAGGCTGATTAGTGACCACGAGTCATGCACTAATGCAAACATGCACATACAAGGAAAATTTCAAACCACAATAAAGACTATCTGGTATCCCGCAAAAGGCATGTACATGAAATGATTGACAAACCACAGTCTGATGTTGTATGCGACAAGATAAAGCATGATGATCATATGTTTCACACTGTTAATCTCATGGAAAGTATCAGTTTTATTGTATTGCAGAATGTGTTTATAAAAATACGAACCAACTTTCCTTAAAAAAAATTGTGACTGTTTGTTATTGGCTAAGATGGATATAAGACAAATATCATCATACTCTCCATGTGATTTTTTAAAACATGTACATACAGACCTGGCAAGCTATGATGAAACTTACGAATGTAAAATTTTCAACAAATAATGATTCACTAAATCCATGTACAGGATCAATAGTCTAAGTACAATCAATCTGATTAGATTTTGCAGATGTTCTACAACATGGATAATGCTGGACCAATTGCATGTATGCCAGTATGCAGTGACTTCATACAAGACATAGAATTAGTCAGACATCAGATACATAACAGAACTATTCTGGAAACACTTTCAGGACTGAATATGAGCACTTCATTTTCTTTGTTATTAGTGGAGCTAAAATCTCAGTTCTCTGCTTTAGAAGGAAAGTTGAAAGTTCAAGATAAAATGTTTGAACAGGGCTGAGGGTAAACTTGAGAACACCATCTCTGAGACTCCAAAGGTATATCTCCACTCAGCTCACAGAGTGAACTATAAGCTCTGAATCATCGGTTCAATGAAAAGATTACTAACTCACTGGAAATTGTGGCGCAATTCACATTTAAAACAGATCAGGCTCAGGAGGAACAGCTATGGATACATCCGCTTAAGTTTGAAGCAATGCAGTCAGAAAGACAGACCTGAAAAAGCAGATGGAGATGCACAGTGCATACAAGAATGAGCTGTAAAATGCTTATGAGACAGTCTTTCAAAAATTAATGCTGAAAATGATGCTCCAGTGAAGGAAAATACAGAAGCAGTACAAAAAGGAAACCAAACAACAACTGAAGCAACATGTGGAAGATACCAGATCTCCAAAGGAAGGCTGGACAGTTATTAGTGCAGGTCATAAAAGAGAAAATATACTGGATCAACAGAACACTAAAAATTTGATGGCATTACAAAAATACAGCATCTGAATATCAAAAGTTTCAAAATGATCTGCAAGCTCTTGAGGTACAAAACATTAAATACTAAGAAGATTTGAATCACTCAAAATAGGAATGAGAAACGTCAAAATCTAATCAGGAGTAAAACTTAACTGTTGTGTAGGAGGATACACAAATTCTGGGACAATAAATACAACCTGTTAAAGAAAAATTCGACAATACCAACAGGAATGACAGAGAATATCACTAATGATGATTACATACAGCAGCACCTCCAGAAAAAATCACCACCATGTGATCTGGATTTATCAGGAAACGCCTATATATTAAAGAGATTCATAGACTTGTGTTACAGCAAACAGTTAAACTTGCTTTGGGAAAGAAGTGAGATTTTGTATGTTTACCTTGCCTCTCAGAGAAACCTACTTTAAGAACTCTGTGTGTTATGCATATGCAAGTTTGTGACTCTGCCTGTCTGTTGGGTTGTTTCAGGTTTGCAAATTGCACACCAAGAAATTAATTGAATTGTGGCACTGTCTTGTTTATGACTTGTAATGTGTTTTACTGTTTTCAATTAACCAACCCATGGAAGTAATCAATCCCTAACAAGCAACTGATTATTTGACCATCATCATAAACTTGACAAAATCTTTCTCAGAGATAGTAGGACCTGCAGATGCTGGAGAATCTGAGATAACAAGGTGTAGAGCTGGATGAACACAGCAGGCCAAGCAGCATCAGAGCAGCAGGAAGGCTGATGTTTTGGGCCTAGACCCTTCTTC
>NC_063352.1:31876036-31901331 GCF_021869965.1 Rhincodon typus
TCCGAAACTTCAGCTTTCCTGCTCCTCTGATGCTGCTTGGCCTGCTGTGTTCATCCAGCTCTACACCTTGTTATCTCAAAATCTTCCTCACACAGCTTCTCAGTTGACTTTCTTAAAATGTCAAGCAAGACTTTGCAAGCTCGAGGAGCTCCTCTTGAGACTCAAAGATATGCTGGTCATTTTGTTTAAAGAAAGATTGCTTCTATTTTTGCTTGATTCTTGTTTTTAATACCTGTAGATCCAATTTCCAAGGAATCCTGGCAGTTTGTTTGAAAGAATGTACCTGTATATTGTACTAGCACACGGAGCCTGTTAGACCAACACCTAAATGATCCTATTAGGCACCAGAAATGTTTTTCTTCAAATAGACAAAACTGTGGAATTTTCTATGATTTTGTGGAAAAAATAATGGAAAAAGAATGTGCAAATTAGGAGCATGAATAAGCCTCTTAACCTGGTAAACTTGCTCTGCAATAAGATTCAATTAGGTTCTTGATTGTCAAGGGGAGCAAGGGTTACGGGGAGAAAGCGAGAGAATGGGCTTGAGAAACTTATCAGGCATGATTGAATGGCAGAGCAGACTCAATGGGCTGAATGGTCTAATTTCTGCTCCTACGTCTTATGGTCTTATGGTCTTAAGATCATGGCTGATCTGATTACTCAATATTCCTGTCTACTCACAATAACCTTTCACCCCTGTGCTCATCAAAACCCTATCTGTTTCTGCAGATAAAGTAACTCTGTTGTAAACCGAGAAGAGTAATACTGCTTTCATTGTCAAATGCTATAGGATGTCTCAGAATTTTCAATGCAATGGCTACTTGGTAGCTGCCTGAGAAGTTTAAACTTCTGAAGGCCATCACTCTGCACCTGGATACCTCCGAAAAAGTCTCCAAATCTGAGTCAGAACAGAGAATTCAGACGTTTTTAGCACACTTAGCTGAATCAGAGAGGTTGGAGGAATTAAAATCTGCTTTAACCCCTGTGGAACTATAAAATTGTATCTCCCTCCAATACTCCACTGACCCTCCCAACACCCTTCCAACTCCATGAAGACCCATCCAATTTGACTTGACTTGACCTAACCTGACCTGACTGCCACCAAACAAACTCCCTGACTTAACCTGGTATGCAGCCCCAAAAACCCTGACACTGCCCCGACTCAAGCTGATTCAATCTCAACTTTGATACCCAACACAACCATTCCATACCCTGGCACATCCAGCCTGAGTTAACATCAGTGGACCAACCTTCCCGACCCTCCGAACCCAATTCTCAATCGATACCCCAAGTCCTACCAAGACGTGATACCCTTGACCCACCCATACCATCCTTACTGACCTACCTGTAACCCAAATGCCTCACCCATCCTATCCCTCACATACCTGCTGTAATAACACCACACCAAGTTAGCTGTTACCCTACCTACCTCACCTACCTGTCACCAAACCTCCTGACCTATCTGCTTCCCTAATCCATCACCCACTTACCTGGAAAGATAACCCTTCAACCATTTATCTGGCAGCATACCCTGCATCCACCTAACTCTATCCTTCTTTCACCCATCTACCTGGCTCTTTAGCATCGACCCAGAGAGTAGGATGCATCGGGAGCAAACAACTGGAGCCGGGGACTCCTGTGTTTGTATCAGGAGTAGAGTTACTGTACTTGGGTTGAGTTTGGGACCATTGTGCTTGAGTTGGTGGTAGGGGCCTAACTAGGAGCAGTACTGGGTCCCTAGCCCTGCTGTCTTCCATCTTGAATGGAACCCCAACCCCTTACCAGTCAGTCACCCAACCTCTCAACAATCCAGTTGCCACCCAACCCCTTAACTTACTTGTGACTCAACCATCCCCTTACCTGGTACCATATCCCTCTGCCACCCTATCTCTTTGGCACTTATCCCCACACCTGATCCTCAAACACACTCATCTTTGGACCATAGCTTCTCAAAGAGGTTTTGGTCTTCAAACCCTGGGACGTGTTCGCTGCTGCTGTTAGAAGGGGGCATGGATTAACCCCTGCTATTGATTCCACATAATGCCAGATGGTTTCTGATCAGGATTGTTCTCAAAAGGCCTGAATTGTAAGTATAGGCCCAAAATATTAAACTCCGGGGCAAGGATGGAAAGAAAGGAATGAAATGGTAATCTAACTGTGATTACCACTCCCTGGGAGACTGGGCCCAATACCTATTAAATGCGATCAGAATGGGACTCTTACAATCAGACAGCTGTCTCCAATGTTTGACAAATGCCCCTGCCACCCACCCCTAACACCGCCATGTCCCAATAATCCTCACAGCCCACAATGTCCTACTCCGAGGCCCACTGCACACTGTAACCCGACATCCACTCCCCAGCTGCTTCCCACTCTGGCTGACAGCCAGCTTTTCAATCCAAATAATAACTGAAAGAACAGCAGATGCTGAAAATCAGAAACAAAAACAGAAGTCGCTGGAAAAGCTCAGCAGATCTGGCAGCATCTGTGAAGAGAAATCAGAATTGACGTTTTGGGTCCAATGACTCTTCCTCAGAACAGTTCTGTGGAAGGGTCACTGGGCCCAAAACATTAATGCTGATTTCTCTTCACAGATGCTGCCAGAGCTGCTGAGATTTTCCAGCAACTTCTGTTTTTGTAGCTTTTCACTCCAAATGGTTTTTGGACAGGGAACCCACTGAAAACACCAAAAAAAAATCTTGCTGCTAATCTCAGAAGGACTTGGAGAAAACTCTTATTTCAAGGTTTTCAGTCAGAAAACACTCTGCTTCCTCTCATGCCTCAGTGCCTTTACCACCTTCGGACTCAATTATTTCAGACTGCTCCTGGTTAGGTCCCTATCCTCTACCTTTTATAAACTTGATACTACTGTTTATATTCAATCTTGCTTCATTGCCTGAAAAACCTCCACCTTACTCTTCACCTTTAAGGCCCTGCTAAGAACTCTTGGATTAGGCTTTCCATTCCCTTTTCTTTAGCCATTCATGGGACGTAGACATTGCTGCTTTGGCCAGCAATTGTTGCCCGACCCTATTGTCCAGAGGCAGTCACATTACTGCAGGCCTGGGGTCACATGTAGGCCAGACCAGGTAAGCACGACAGATTTCCTTCCCTAAACGGGCAACCAGATAGGCTTTTACAAAAATCAACATCAATTATGCAGTTACCTCGAGGCAAACACTTCATTCTTGATTTTCCATTTTGAATTAAAATTTCACCAGTTCAAATTCATGTTCCCGAAGACATTGGCCTAGGGTTCTGGAATACTAGACGAGCAATATTACCACGACTGCACTGCCTCCTCTCCTTCTGATCTTCCCAGCTGTGTTTCACTGCCAATTTATTTGATGAATACGTGTGGAAAGTACTTCTGAACATATTTCCATATTTATCATGCCATCTAAGTTGTTGATTTTGAAGTAAAGTACCTTATTAAGATTTTAGAAAATGACATGGGTTAATGATGCTAGGCTATAGTTCAACACTAAAGTAGGAAGTGAAAGTTGACTTCAATGAAGCAACTGAGAGCAACATCAATATACTTGTGATTACCTTTTATACACTGTGTGGGTTGGTGATATGTTGTTCCAGCAGACAAAATCTAACAAACTTGAAATGGAATTACAAATCTTAAGTTTCCGAGTGTGATTCAATTGCATATGCTGCACCATTTCCAAGTAGTTAATGTCTCATGCTGCAAACTAGATTTAAAAGTAAGCATTTAAAACAAAAACTACCATAAAGACAAAAGTAAAGATATTCTAATGCTTACTGCCAGGCAGATTAGCAAACACAGTGTTGTGACCTTTGGCAAGCAGTTTTCTTTTAACAGTTTATTATCCACTGTGTTGTAGAGATGTCGTGCAAAGTATATGGAAGTGGATTACAGACATCAAAGATGGAGCAAGGAACTTGCAGATGAAAGAACAAGAGTTATGGCTCTCAGAAGCAGATGAAGCAAGAAGATAAGGACCAAAGAAGAAGGGAAATGGAACATGGCTAACACAATATAATTTTGTGTCCTATTGCAATGTAAAATTGAAGGACCTGAGAGATGTACATCAGTGATAGCTGAGACGAAGCAACACCAAATCAGGGGCAAAGAAGTGTAAGGGTAATGAGAAAACCTATTGGATTTTGTGGTGCACAAATACTGCAGCAAAAGACAAAATTAAATGAATGTCAACTGATTGGAAATAAAGATTGGATGGAGACTAGCAAGAACAATGCGATAAGTATGAATTTTCCAACTAAACAAACTGGTGATTTAACAAAGATAAAATCAGAATGAATATTAAGTAGCTCGATGAAAATGAAGCAGTCATTTTATAAAAAAAACATTTGAAAGGGAGAGTGCAGGAGTAGACCAGAAAACACTTCAAGATGTAGCTGGTGATACAATGCAAAATATGGTTTGTATTTACGAATCTGTGTGAAAACAGTTTGCTTGTGTCTAGATGAAAAGCATTATATTACTAAACTACCAAAAATAATCTCAGCTGCAATAATTACTATTGGATCAAATTATTGAGAATCCAGGTAACTATCGCCATCTAACAAAGAAGCTGAGAACGTGTAAAAGAACTCCAGTTTGAATCAGTGAAAGCAGCTGAATCAATAACAAAAAGGCCTGCCTGTAAAAAGTGTAATGAGTTTGGGGAGCATCTGTTTATAAGCTCTGCTAATTTTAAAAAGGCTTTTGATGGTGAGGTCTCCAGATAGTAATACAGTTTTATGGATTGCTAGAATAATGGAAACAAATCAAGATTTTTCAGAATTTTAAACTACAAAACAGAGAATGTGCAAATATAAGATGAACGGTGTAGATAGAGCTAACAGAGACAGGGTCAAATTTTATTCTCCTAATCCATCTAAATCAGCTTGTACTTTCCATCAATTTCAGAGAAATGTCTAAGCACACATTCAATATTAATGAGCATGAACTACATGAGGGTAAAATTCACAAAAAAAAAGCTAAGTCTAAGCTGGATGCAGTTCCCATTCATGTGTTGATGGTTTCCTAAATGGATATTGCACAAGTGATGCACCTAAGAGCTAACCAATGCCATGATGCATATTTTATGTGGCCTCAATGCTGAATGTAAAACCATAGAACTGTGAAACAAGTTCTTTACTACTTTATCTTGAGGCAGGCCCAATAACAGTCCTTGAAAAAGAAATGAGGGAGAGCTGACTGATATGATCAGAAGAACTGTCACTCATCATGCTGTATTCTGCAATACAACAGAGAAATATGGTTACATTAGCATGTGAAGACTTCCTACTTAAAGTGACCTTCTGCCTGTCTTAATAGTGCGCTGTTCTATTAAGTACAGCACTTTGGGTCATTAATCAACCATGCAGCATTCTTTTTCATTCCCATAATATCAACTGCAACAAAATCTAGATTCCTTTATCCTTAGTGAATTTATGCCTTATCAACAGTAATTTATAAACACTGTTTGCATCATTTCTCAGATGTTTCCATAGATTTTAAAAAATTCTTTGAGATGTCAGTGTCACTGGTGGGGCCAGCATTTATAACACAACCTGACTTACCTTTGAATGGAGAGAGCAATCCAGAATGGTGCTGTGGATCAGATTCATATCAGCAGGTTTCCTCTAAGTGACATGAGTGAACCAGATTAGGACATTCAAGAACAGCTTCATGGCCACAATTACAAAGACAAGCTTGCTGTTACAGATTTTTTTAAAAATTGAACTTAAGCTCCACCAGTTGCCATAGAACATGTGTTTCCAGATCGTTGGTTGGGCCACTGGAATACTAGCCCAGTGACATTGCTACTAAACTAGCATCCTTAGTTACACATCATATCATATGCAGCAACTAATCCCTCTTGACTTTAACATTTAGATGCTATCTTAAATTTGCCGATGGTATCTTTGAAGTAACATCTTTCCTGTGAAATAAGGAATGTTTTAATCTAACCCAGTTCAGGGTCTGAGGACATAATTGACCCCTGGCTACAAATTTAAGTGCAACATGAACAGAGACTGTTATGGCTTTCCCTCCAATTAAGGACAACAGGAAGCTATTTCTGGACACGAAGAGGTCATTTAAAGTATTTTCACTTTTTCAGAGAAGCAGGAATTTTCCTTTAGATTACAAAGGAAAGATTGCTCTGCTCCTCTCTTTATGCTCACAAGACTGTTACAAAATCCTCTCCCTACAATTCACCTGGTTATTGGTGTTGTGACAGGGCTTCAGGACCCAGGAGAAACCTTGTAATTATGTCATGAAGTTGCACATCACTGAACCTATATAGCACAGTGTAGGTGAAGTTAGAATTCGCCGGAAGACTCACAGGAGCATGTGGACATAAATACATAAAGAAGATAGATTAGCCCTTACCTATTGTAATAGTTAAGTCAGACTGTAAGTCATATAAGTTATGAACATTTGAAATTTGGCATTCTTGTATTTTTCCTGATGAGTGCAAGACAAAAAAAAAACTTCAATGACATGTCTGTCTTTTCATCAATATTCAAGTAATAATAGCTTCTAGATTGCCAGAGACTGGATGTGCAACCAGGGGTGAGCTTTAGGAATCCTTATAGGTCATGATGCATGGGCTATGCAGGAATTAGGAAGTCTGATTTTTCAATGAACAGTTTCCTTGTTCCCTGATGTTGTGATGTTCTAATGATATCTAAAAATGATAAAGTCACCATAGTCCTGATTGTTCATTAGAGAGGGATAACTGGTGTGTTAACCTTCAGGTGATGGTGGGGGTTGAGAAGGAGAGTCCTTCATGGTAACCTCAGCTGGTGTAGGAATTGAACTTATGCTGTTAGTGTTATTCTGTACTGAAAGCCAGATGTCCGGCCAAATGAGCTAACTGACCCCCCGAATACTTATTAAATGATATACATGGATTCAGTTTACTTGAAGCCATCTAGTGGGTTTATTTATGGCTAAGTTAATACATACAGTACAGAGTAATATCTAGACACAGCCTCTGCCTAAGATGTTACCATCCAGATTTGCTGTTGCATCTGATCATTCAATGATATCAAGGTACCTTGCTCATCTGTATGTTAAGTTTTTTAAAGGGATATCAATCTTAAAGTAATGACACATGATCCCATTTTCCCTATACTTAGCTTTTGTATGAGTACATGTATGAGTACAGAGATAATGACTGTAAAATTTACAAGTGCAGAAGTCTAAGAATCCATGTACTGTTTCAGTGATTTGACAACTTTTCTAGATGTTGTTATAACTTAACCTCCTGAAAATGTCGATTTCACTTTTTATTGCTTTTGATTTACAAACATGTTGTCGGTGTGTTGGTTGTTGCCCTGCTGTTCCATCACATCAATGGCTGTATTCTTTGTGTTTACTAAGTATAGTTGATGTCTTATGTATTTTTGTTAGCTCTTCCATTTCAGCATCGCTTTGTTGTGTGTAGTGACTTTGTAAGACCAAGTCTTACTGGACATTTTCGATTTCACTGCAACTAACCATGTTCTCATTATGGAGTCTGAGACTCTGAAATTTTATCCTTGGTGTAGTTGAGATAGTTCTGCACCTGTCTGCTGGCTATACATCATTTTCATCCTTCATTGTTTGTCAAGACATTGTCCTATATCTCTGAGAATTTAGATAGGTCATGCCTTGGCAATACCATTCCCAGTTGCCTTCTGAATATGTCCTTTGCTGGTGATAGTCACCCCATGTCCAGAGGTGTAGTTTTGAGATGTGACATAACAACATGAAAATCTTGTTTTGTTCTTCTTCACTTCATGATAAATGATTTAGTAGTGTGAACTATTCACTCAGTGAGAACATTTGATCTGGGGTAATTCGATGGGATGTCACAGGGTTCATGGCCTTTTCGGAGGGTTGACTGATAGGTTACATCTTCTCTGAGGTGTAGAATCATAGATCATAGAATCCCTACAGTGTGGAAACAGGCCCTTCAGTCCAACAAGTCCACACTGACCCTCGCAGCATCCCACCCAGACCCATCCCCCTAATCTACACATCCCTGAACACGATGGCCTACTTAGCCTGGCCAATCTACCTAGCCTGCACACCTTTGGACTGTGGGAGGAAACCCGCACAGACACGGGAAGAAGGTGCAAACTCCACACAGACAGTCACCCAAGGCTGGAATCGAACCTGGGTCCCTGGCACTGTGAGTGCTGCAGTGCTAACCACTGTGTCACCATGCTGCCCACAAAGGAAACTCACACAGGCACAACATGCAGACTCCACACAGTCACCTCAGGCTGGAATTGAACCCAGGTCCCTGGTACTGTGAGACAGCAGTGCTAACCACTGTGCCACCACGCCATCCCATTAATACAGCATCACCTTTGAAACATCCTATGGTTGAACAGCCGAGTTTGATTGGTGTAAATTCAAAACTGACTCAACACAAGTATATTTGGCCTGTTCTGCTGCCATGAGCATCTAGGTAATCTCGTGGATAGTCTCAAAATTGAGATCTACACACTCTAGTTGTGCTGTCACTACTGTTCTGTTTCTACCTGCTCTGTACAATGTTTGTGGTTTCCTTGCTGCATTGCCATAGCTGCATTGCACTGTTAATGTGCCAATGCAATGATGAGCCATTACATGCAGTTAATCAGGCAATTGTTGGTTGTACCATTGAGATCCAATAATCATTGGACATGTTCAGAATTCAAATTGGTTAATTTTAGTATTGAGTTGGCATCTAGTAGTTTTCTTTGGGCAGATTATTTTGATGGTGGCCAATCTTCTGGTTGCCTGACTTTGCCTGCCCAATTTGTGATATTCACAATATGGAAAGCTTACTTGTCCTCTGGTTGGAAGCTGTTCCACTCTAGGTTTTGACTAGGGTCTATCTTGTTGTGCACTCTATGTATCAGCCTACATTTACACAGTTTTCTTATACACCTCTTCTTGCTGTTGCCATACCTCCACCTCAATCTTCGAATAGTTGCATCCTGTTGTAGCCTCTGGCCAGGACATTGGAGTCAGTTTTCTTGCATAGGCAGGCCCAATGTTCTTTTACATTGCATTTGCTTTCTGTTGAGTCTGAATTATTTCCAAAAACAGCCTAATCTTTTTTCCTTTGTTTGAACTTAGTGCATTCTTTCTTTGATCAACATAGGGCTCCTGGCGGCCTTCAAATCTTTAAATAGCCTTCAGACAGCATAGTTTGCAATCTTCAGACTGCCAGCATTTACCTTGCCAAATCAGAAGTACTCACAGTTTATAAATAAAATTTGTTTCCTTCTGTGTCCACACTGTGGGAACTTCTGGATTGCTGTTATATATTGTTTGCTGGTTCTTACTTTCTCCCACTTCTTTACTTTAAAGATAATAATCACCTCTGAATACTATGTGGTATGGTATCCTTACTAAAAGTAACTCAAATGTGGTATGTGAGTTCTGTTTAAATGAAGGTCACTGGTTGATTTATTAACTAATACAGTGCAGAGTAATCTTTAGACACAGGCTTTGCATATTGGGCTACCGTGCACAGTGGCCGCTGGTCATGTAGTGATACCCAGCTACTGAGTCAACTGCATGTTGACCCACTGAAAGTGATAATTCAACACCTGGGACCTTCTGAAAAAGTCTCCAACTGCCTGTTAGTAATGAGAACCTGGGGCAGTTTCAACTAACTTACCTGTATAGTTACCCAGGCAATGTTAGATTGAAATATCCAAATCTAATTCCTGGTTATCTATCAAACTGAACTCCTGACTGTCCCTTCATACCCTCAACCAACTACTCTGAATTCCTCCTGACCTTTCAACTCCACCCTTTTTGCCTTTTCCCCATTTGATACCTCCCCAGTCCCTGACTTCCACCCAACTCCCTGAAAGCCAACACCCTCTGGCCCCCTGACCTCCATGATTGATTTTATGCTCCTTCTTACATCAACCTGATAATCCACCTAACACAGTTTCAACCCTACACATGTGCCATTCTACCCACTGCAGGCAGTCTACCTAGCCTCTGACTCAGTGTCCACTTCTGCTTCCACATATCACCTTGCCACCCACCACACTACCAACCTACCATTTTAACTACCTGCCACTGTACCCACCAACCACCAGCATCCCATCCAGACATCAGCCTAAGCAGTTGCTTCCAAACCCACCAGCACCTATGCAGCTGCCACCCTTCCCCTTGATCCACTTTCCTCACCCACCCACCCATTCATTCACTCCTCCACACTCATTCACTAACACACTGAAAAGCTGTTGACATGTTTGAATGTACACCTGTCAGAATATGGCAACTAGTGCTGCAAAAAGGTGGCATGATTTGTATCTCCCCACCTCCTTCCTCTGACAATGATCCAGCACTATGTGGGATCTCTTGAATGGATGACTGCTTTATATTTCTAAAGATGCTTTCATCAGAGCTTTTGGCAAGAAATGTCAGTTTCCATCACTGCACATATAAATAGGTGTGGAGCTGCAGCCTGACATTGATTGCACCAAATGGAAGATTCAGGTCAAAAGTTGTAAGGAACTCTATGCAACTGGAATCAGTGAGATACAGCCAAGGAAGAAGTGAAACTAGACTTAAAGATTTGGAAACAATAGAGGGAGAAAGGAGTGGGGTGGACTGGAAGGAGTAGACAAACTTATTAGAAATAAAGTAATGGTGATAGAAAAATGTGACACAACCATCAAAAGACAGAAATAGGATCCATATGAATAGAAATGAAAGATAATAAAGGATTAACCACTGCAATATGGCCAGTCAACTAATCTTGTGTAAGGGGATGGAGAAAGACATATGCAAACAATTTTAAAACTAGTTCAAAAAATCAGAGAATAATAATCATAGGAGGTTTCACTATTCTGAAAATAATTGGCAAAAAGAGGTAGATAAAGTGAATAAGTTTAACAAAGTTCCTGTATTGTGTCTATGATTCTGTTCTAACCCAATCTGTTAACAGCTAGTGAGGGTGGAATCATTAGTTTATCTGGTGAAAGTGGATCTCACCTAAAACATATGTGTAGTAGAGCATTTTGGAAATAGTGATCATAACACAATATCAGATAGGATCATATTTGAGAGGGGCAAAAAGACTAGTGTGATAAATTGGAGAGGTGCCAAATTTAAGGAGCTAAAGGTAGAAGTTTAGAAACAAAATTGACAATAATATTAATAAAAAGTGTACAGCAGGAATGGTAGCCATTTTAAATATAATGTTGTTCAAGGGTCCTGAAAAAGACTTCTAAAATAAAACGACATACCTAAATACTAATGAAATATAATGGATGAATGAAGAGCGTAAGAAAACACAAGACTGAAAAATTTACAACGTTTAAAACAAAAAGTTAAAAAAGGAATAGCATTATAACTTATGCAGGTCTCCGTGTGATGATCAATGAATGAAAAACTATTCATCCTTGGTGGCTGCAGGACATGTATTTTAACCAACATGATTCATGATTAACTTGTCTAGTTTGGTATGGAGTAGACAAAATCAACAATAACAGACAATAAAAGCCAAAAGAACAGTGGATGCTATAAATCAGAAACAAAAACAGAAATTGATGTAAAAACTCAGAGGTCTGGCAGCATCTGTGGAGAGAAATCAGAGTTAACGTTACACGTCCAGTGACCCCTCCTCAGAAGTAGACAATAACAGAATATGCCTTCTTAAACTTAATAAAAACCAAAAGAACCAAAAGAACTTCCCCAGTTCCGAAGAAGGGTCACTGGACCTGAAACATTAACTCTGATTTCTCTCTGCAGATGCTGCCAGATCTGCTGAGATTTTCCAGCAATTTCTGTATTTGCTGCCTTCTTAAACTTTATGTCCTGACTGAACTCCACAACTCAAACCCCTTATATCAAAGCAGATATTACACAAAGGTATCATGTCAATACCAAGATTTGGATATTGACAATATCTGGAGCTGGTTATCATAAGAAGATGTGACTGTCCAGCATTCTCTGAACCTGCACCTACTACCACGTAAACTGTGACACTAATTAATCTCTTGTTAGCAGCAGAGTGAAAGTGTGCTTCCTGCCAACTTCCAGAAGTCTTACCAATCCATACAAGTCCCTCCATGTATCCATATCCCTTTAACAAGAAATAATACAAAATTCCAGCACTTCACACTTTATGGCTAGATGTCCACTGAATGTTTAGTATGAAACAGCAATGCCTTGTTTCGACGAAGCTTGCAGGGCACTAATCTCAGTCATCTATGAAGCAGCAGGTGCACCATTTCATAAGGTGAAAGTTGTGTTACAAAGCAGTGGTGTAGCCTCCTCTGATAACTAAAACCAAACCCCCAGAGAGGCTTACCTCACCCTATATTCTGTTAAAAGAAGTGTGAACAGTGGTATAACCAGCCTCTCACCTCCAATCTGTTATAAAGGAGTGGTTAAATGAAACAAACACCTGACACTCACAATATAATCAACAAGTAACACATTATTTATCTGACTTAAACAGTGAACAAATTAACTGAACTATTAACAAACTGAATAATTCCCCTTCTAACTATTAACTATTCCTGAATAAAACAAAATTATAATGGTATACTATTCTAATAAATATATGTCCCACTTACCTAAGCTAAAACAAAAAAAAACTTAGTCTCTCAAAATTACAGGTTTCATCTTCCAGAATGTTCTGTGCCTTCTCCGTTGATCTTCTGTCAGGAATGTTCTCTCTGTGAAACCTTCTGTCTGGAATATTAGCTAAGAGTGCCATGGTACCTTTATTAATTAGATGATGCTTTCTCTAAGAACAGAGAAGGCTGATCTCTTATCAGATGGCAGTTGATTCTCTCCCAATTTTCCAAATGCCCTCATCTTTTATACCCTTGATGGCATATCAATTTCTTACAATATGATTGGTCCTATATTGTCAAAACCATCAGATTTAACTTTAATTGGTTTTTGGTATCTAAGGCCCTGGTTTAAATTAATTGGCTAAATTCAAATATGTTGTCTTGAAAAAAATATTGCTTTGCCAGCTAACAATACAGCCTTTTGATACAAATGTTATAATTCAGATGCTCGGTCCACTTGCAAACCCACAAGTTGCTTAAAGACTAATTTTTTTTCTCTCCAAGCCTAGAAAAAGCACATCATGTTTTAAAGGGACCACAGACTGCTTTCCCCTTATCATTTTATAAACACCAATATTTTACAAACACCAAATTCTAACGTCCTGCCTTCCAATTCACAAATACTCTACCTAACTTTGCAACACATGCAACAAAGAGAGCTTAGACCCCACTCAGCTGAAATGATATCTGTACTGATGCAAAACAAAGTCTATGTAATGCAGAACAAAAACCTAACAGCTAAAACATTAAATTTATCCTACATATATTTGTAGAAGGTAGGAAGATACCATGTAAATAAACAATAGATCAAATTATGTCAAGAAGTTCAAATTACTCATGGCAATCGCTTAGGAAAAAAAGACATAGGTTGTAAAGCTTTCCTATACAGTTCACAGGAGACCCTGGCTCCTAGGGGAAGTAGGGCAGTTCAGAATTGTTAGAAAATATGTTATCACATTGAGAGCTATTTATTGGAGTTATTAATGTCCTCCATTAATATCGCCCATATTAACTGAAACAATTTCTTTAAATACCAAAATATTTGGATGGAATGAATCTATCAAGTTGACTCCAATAATAAAGTATACTAACCATTTGCTTTTCTTTTGTTTCTGAGGTTTAATGGGAACATTTGTCCTGCAAGTGGCAGGATCTTATTGTACAGGGTTATACAGATAAAGTTAGATGAGACAGAATGGAGGAGGCATGAGTGGCATATAAATGCAAGCATGGACTGATTTGGCTGAATGATCTGTTACCATGTTGCATTTTCTGTATAATTCTATGTAATCTATTTGTTACACTTTTAGGTCTAAATTTCATGTTTTCATTTGCCATGTCAAGAATACCTTATTACTGTATACATCAAAAATATCATTAGGCCTAGATGAAAATGTGTGTTTTTTCTTTGTTTCCCTTTACTTCCACATCATTTATTAATATCCATTCCTGCTGCATTGGATTTGTCTTGATAAAAGTACCATTATTGTTGACACTGGATATGGCATGTTGAAAATGTAGGTCTCCTTTGTTCAATGTCCATTATGACTCACCCCTTTCATTCCCCATTATCCTGAAAACCAAAAGGTTTCTGTCACCCACCGAGATCTGGAATTGCTAGTGTTCTGTCATGTTGACAAAGGTGACCCCTGTAATCTGACAGGAAGGGTTGTGGCAGTGCATGGTGCTCTACCTTTGTATTGTAGTTTAATAGACTGAGGAAAAATTACATGCTTGAGTTTTCATATTACTTCATTTCAGGTTAAATATCCCTTGCCCAGTAGTCACTTCATCATTGTGTTCCTGTGTGGTGACCCAAGCTGAACTGAGCATCTAAGAATGTTCTGTTTATTTGCCGTATAATAATCTATTCAATCACCTCTTGGTCACTGCATTCCCATCATACCCTGCTATAATGTTTATGTGCCATTCTCCATAGCTTATCTAAAAGAGAATATTATGGTGGTGCTGATCCATGACCCCCTGATCCATCATTTGCTGAGATTAAAGCACAGGAGGCCATCAGCAGTGGCTGTTGGGTAATGGCTCCCTTGGCAGAAATTAGATAGTGGATGCATGGGAGAAGTGAGTGGCATCTGTGCAAGTACATTCAGCAATACAGCTAATACCATTAATTATGCTTCATGGTTCATTTCTTCTGATTACATTTTTAAATCAGTGCTTCATTGTTTTCCCTCATTTGCCAAATGAAAATTGCTATGATTGGTTCTTCTCATTTTCTTTCTATGTTTTCTAAATAAAGCAAGAAGGTTTGAAACGTTTGTCAGGAAAGCTGTATTTCAAAGTGTTGCAGTGTGTGGCTATTATTTAAGCCCATTCCATCACTGTCTACAGACAATTCACGATAAAATGCTGGTTGTAAAATGCTGTAGTTTTTGGCCGTCTGTCTTATTAGAAAAAAGGTGGCATGTTAAAACAGTTAGAATAAGAAAAGAAACACAGCCTAGATGGTAAGAATTTATATGTTGTATGAGACATGGGGCTTTGGTTTGTAGATACACAGATCATCAAAGGAGATCACAGGAAAGATAGGACTGTAACAAAGGTAAAAGGAGTTCTTGGTTTTGAATTGAGACACTATAGAACCGAAAACTAAAACATTACATTGAGCTCTAAAATCTTGTTTGGACTTACTTTGGATTATTGTGTGCACCTTATCATACCATTTTAGGAAAGATGTAAAAGTATTGGAAGGCTGGATTCACTGCAGTGTAACCAACAATGGAGGTTGACAGTAATGAAAAGAAATTTATCCGCTGCAACTAAAATGGTTAAAGAGTATTATGATTGAGGTATTGTGGTTGGGAGTCTTCAGATTTGCTTTAGAATTTAGGACCTATTTCTTCAATTCTCAAGCTTCACATTTTGGTCAACCAATAAAAAGAAAACTTAAAAATCTTGTTTCGTATGGGGATGAATTTCTGTTGTAGAGTGTCCACTAGTTTGCAGTAAGATGTAGAATTTTGTTAATAATTCTGAGGCCATCCAGCTTATTTAAAGAGCTCAACTGATCATCTGAGATAGCTATTTTAACATCTAAACAACAATATTAGATCAACTAAACTAAGTAGAACAGCTAGCCGATTGTAATGTTAAGGGTAAACTCCTTATGCAGGGTGACCTGTGACTACTTCTGCAACCAGCAAGGCCAGGATTTTTCTGGATCCGGTCACTGGTCTGCTACTGAACGTCCATTTCCAGGTAATTAAACTGCTCTTGCCGCTCGCTGGAAACTGGAAATTAATGAGATTATTCCATTGACCTCCTTTAATTGGGGTGGAGTTGGGGAACTGGCACTCCAAGTGGGAGCTTTCAATGACAACTGATAATCCAGGGCAAGAGACAGTGAGAACTGCAGATGCTGGAGTCAGAGACAGTGTGGAGCTGAAGGAACACAGCAGGCCAGGCAGCATCAGAAGAACAGGAAAGTTGATGTTTCAGGTCGGGACCCTTCTTCAAGGTGCAATGAGGTTCAAGTTATCAAATTAGAACTCGGAATTTTGTGATTTCAGCAGTTCTGCCGAGAGTGCTGCATTTCATTCTTTGTAACCTCATTTAACATTCAATTAAAAGCTCCTATGGCATTTTAAATTTTTATAGAAATCCAGTAGAATGCAAATGTGCTAAAACAAACCAATATCCAAATAAAGTTATTTACTTTAAATGATCACACTACTGCATCAATATGGACGGCATTATTGATGCTCCCATTCTTTACTGCTCACTAGTCAGGTTTTCTAAAGCTCCGGTTATAATTTTGTATCCTTATTCTTCAGGGGATTGTTTTGATTTGAGGATTTTTACTGTAACTGCATTTGTGTGATAAGGGATTTTTAACACTCGGGCATCTTCTGCTACATAAATTCATTTTGCATGTACTTACCAGATTTCATTTCTGGGTCAAAAAGAAGGCAGATTGATTGGGGAGAGCATTTGAAAAAATGCTCCCTTCCTCAGATTGGTGACCTGTGGCAACATTGAAAGGGACAATCTCTGTGTCACAGTGTCCTGAGCTGTAGTGAATCCTATTAATGTTCCATGCTGCAGAAAATCCAGAACAAATGTGCAAACCTGTGCAGTATTGCTCAAAGTCTAGTCTTTCATTTTATCACTTTGAAAAATATGTACTGCGCATGCTTAAGCATGAAGATTAAATCTCAACAAGTCTATTTTAATATTTTATCTCCTTGCGAGTCCAAACAGACCATGTTGGATTTGGTTAGCTGCCTTGTCACTGTAGGTGTTTGCTACTCACTCAAATAAAAGCAGCTTAAGAATTTTACACTAAAAATCCATTGGCTTAGAAATTGGATCATGTTGTTCTTGTTTCTCTTGTGCAAAACAGGTGCCACAGGATATAGTAGGTGGGTTGCAAGTATGAGCCCATTCTTTGCTGTAACTTTGCTACACAAGGATAGGGTGTAGACATCCAGTGGACACACAAAGATGTTTAGTTAACGTCTAATATTTATGCTATTTGTAGGTCTTTTCTCCAAAATCATTCTTCCAAGGATTTTGCTGGATGTGCCATTATCTTACCCAGCTAATCCAGGAAAGTTAGCTAAAGGGTTCATTCTCTCCATACCAGTTCTTTGTTGATTTTTACTGTTATACTCTAGTTAAGTGACAGACATTTTTATTGTTCAATGAATTTTGACTTCCAGGAATAGTAATGTGATGGTGCATGATTGCTTTGGTCCACTTTGCAAATAGTTTATTCCAGTTACAGCTAGCTTGGTAGATTGGTCCTTGGGGTTGGGAAAGAAAAGCAATCTGTGAAGTAGGCAATAGAGAGGAGGAGAAGCTGGGGAGAGACCAAGGAGGAAGGGGACACTGTACCAAGAGCCGCTCACTTTAGACCGTAGGGCACAGCTGAACGTGTCCTATTTTGGTCAGCAGTTGGCCAAAAGAACATTAAAGAGTTTCGCCTTTAAAATTAATCAAGTCTCCATGAAAGTCTGTGGTGGGAATTTCGATGATTATCACGGCCTCCAATCAAGAAGTTAAAAGCCACCCTTTAGAATCCATAGTTCAGGGTAAAATTTCTGAGCACTTTGATAGATTCATTGACAACCAGCTATACAGATTGTGTGAGACCTCAAGAAATTACCTGCTTTATATTTATTATTTTTTATGCATTATTTATTCAGCATTCTGTGTCTAATATGTCACTGGTTGCAAACACACCTTCTGTTAGTGTTTTTTGTGAAAAGTCAATCCACAACTATACCACCCCTTAGGGACTAGTCTCCTCAGGGAAAGGAAATACTTTGCTCTGAATTGGTCATCTTATTCTTCTATTTTACCACTTCAACACACATGCAGTGTCCCCTGTTTTGTATTTTGTTTTAAACTAATATGATACATGATACATCAGAAACCCTTCCCAACCTGCATTCTCTGGGTTCAGTGCAAAATATTAGTTAAAGGCAAGTTGTGTTTCACATCATTAATACTAAGTTTGAGAACAAGAACTTGAAGATTGCATTGATTGTAATAAAATTGTGTGTGGTTCCATAAACTACTTCATCTTTCAGAAATTGTTAATTGTAAAAATCCACCTTTATGTTATGAAGAAATGAGGAATTATGCATCAAAGCTTTATTAATGTACATTTGAGGGTAAATGGGTATTACTAGAACTGGAGAAGCAGTGGGCTCACTCCTAAATTTGATCCTGATGATTCGTACTTAGGTATAGGGAACACACTTGCAAAACTTGGGGAAAACATTAATTTAGGAGCTTCCAAAATATTTAAGAGGACAGGGAACGAATTCAGGATTATAGATACAATTTAATGGAATGAACAAGAGAGTTGGCAACTGCAATTAAATGTGAATAAATTTGAATCTTTGCTTAAAAGAGACGTTTTTCTGAAGCCTTCTCTTTTGCACTCACCAGGACAAATGCAAAAATGCCAAATTTCAAATGATCACCATTTATATTATAGAAGAAAAAGCTACTCATTAGTTGGTAATTTGACTCTAATTGACTGAGACATTGCCATGAATAAACCAACAGAGATCTAAGTCTCCTCAAACTTCCAGCTAATTCAAAAAAGGTGCAATGCTGAATATATTCTATTTGATTGTAGAGAACTGGTCCCTCTGTATGGATATATGCCGCATCTGTGTAAATGAGCCTGATCAACCGATCATCTTAAATTAGTTGTAAGTGTAGCTATTAGCTACTCACAGTTGTTCAGCAAGTGCTATCTAATTGTGGAATCACATCTGACAGCTAATGTTTTGGATCTGATTCTGCAAGCACAGGGTCATTGAGTACTGTCTGTAGTATGAACAATAGAAGAATCATGCCAGTGTATTTGATCAACAAATCATTGGAAAGCATGGTCTACGTACCTATCATTGCACTTGCCCTGAAATTCATACACAATGTTACTCAATGGTGTAGTAGGCAAAATGCCATTTTGGATTTTTGGCAGCTTTGTGTTACTGGGAAATATCACTGACTTAGGCACTATGTTATAGTAGTGCAAAGCAAGTTGCTTAGCATGTTGTTCAAATTTTTGAGATACTTTGTTTTTCCAGCATAATTCGATGAAGGGCGGACAATTTTCTGGCCCAGAAGTGGTGTCCTTTGGTCCATTTGTGAGTTTGTATGGTATACAGTGAGTAGTGGTCTGATCAGGCTAGCCATTTCCCCACAGAATAGCTTTGACATATGTCACATCTGTAAGGTGAGCAAACAGTTAAGGCCCTATTTAAAGATTGCTAGTAAGGCCAATTTTATAGAACATAGAAAGTCGGTTTTCACAGACTCCTGACATAGAGCAGCCCAAAACGTTCCCTTTTCTTGATACTTTTAGTTGTGAAATCTGCAAATGGGTTCTCCACTGACCCCTGCTCCAAAGTTAAAAAGTCTAAGAATGAGTATTTTTCACCATCTTAGAAAAATATTGAACAGTTGTTGAAACTAAAGGATAAAGACAGTGTCAACTCCGCACGGGAACCTGCTTTTTGATAAAACAAATGAAATCCCCATTTTTGCTGTCCTTTTGTAATCATAGGCAAAGAATATCATTGCAACATTCGTAAAATTTTGTAAATCATTGGTAAACTATGCCCCTTGTTGCTTTACATTTCTGTGAATGAATTAAATGGTAACATTCTTAAGAACTAAAATGACATTTAGGAAAAACATCCTAGATGACATTCTTCTAGGTGGGGACCTGGAGGCAGGAGGTGAAGTTAATTAGGTAAGTTGGTGCTGTAGCAGAATTCCATCCCATTCCCAATCTTTCATCAATTAAGTCCTTGACAGGAAGGCAAAGGCTGGACCTTCCGGTCCTGCCATCACTGAGCTGCATAAATGGTCAATTAATGACAAGAAAATCTTGGCCCACCTGACAGATCAAACAGCGCAGGCAAGTGGTCAGTTTGTTGAGAAGGGGGTCAACAATCTGTGCAAGATTAAAGGATTAGACCTATAACAAAAGAGTTGCTAAGAGCCATACCTTTCCCATCACTTTAGATTGCCCTGGTCACTTCTTCCCACTTCCCTAAACCAGAAACCTTCACTCAATTCCCTTTCCTGTCAACAGACATCCATCCTATGTATATAGGGGAAAGTTGGAGGTTGTACAGGAGCAGCCATGGCCTCTGATGAGGTGTTATTGAGTTCTGGAGCTGCTGACCTCTGTTAGCTGGTAGCATCAGTTGTTGGACTTGTTAACTCCAGCAGAAAGCCCATCGGCAGCCAATGAACTACCTGATAGCTGGAAGGTCAGGCAGACTTCCTCACCTCACATTGCCCTCCTGTACACTCCTGCAAACAGGAAGATCCCATTATATATTCAGATAATTAGACAAGAAAAAATAATGCTAAGCTAAACAATGAGATCTTAGGACAGGTGACTAAAGGATTGGTCAATAAATTAGGTGCTGTCTTAAAGGAATATGTCAGGGTTGAGATGATATCAACAGACTGGAAGAAGTTTGGGAAGCCTGTGTCTAGGCCAGAAACTCAATCTCCCAGCAACTGACACTGTAGTGAAACTTAATTCTTTGTTTGCCACATTAATAATCAAATGTTGCAAATAAGCAAGAATTAGTTTTACAGTTCCATATGTTTTCAAATGTTGATCATATTAGTATTTTTGCCTACATTGAAGGAAAAGAGGCAGGCACAAAACATAAATGTGTGCTTTTAATGCACTGCAATCTGTGTTTTTTTTTAAACTAACTTTGTGAATTTTTCGTATAGAATTCCATTGATGGGATAACAACTTTTAAAACAGTTTTGTTTGAAGGTGTAGGTTACCTGGATATTTAATATATTTTAAATCATAAACGGAAAAGAAAATTACATCAAGTTTCTTTTCAAAGAACCGTTTGAATAATTCCTCAGTGTGTTTATAATCAAACCTTTTATTCATGCATTATGTCAATATTGCATTTCAGTGCAAGTTCACATAGATTTGGAATTCTACAGCATGTTTTGATATTAGACAACATCGTCCATTAATCTTGTCCCTCTTTTGGGTACATCTTCCACAAACATTCAAGAAAACTTGGCCAGGATTAAATTTTTGAATGACCAAGCATAAGGACAGGCATGTTCAGTGATGACCTAGTCTCCATTCCCATAAATGAGAAAGGTTGTCATTTTAAGCACCAATCTACTTTATCAGGAGCTGACCAGGTAAGCATCTTGGTGAATCATAGGCGCTGGTGTTGAAGTCCCGCTTCATCAGAAACCACAGGTATCAGGATTATTGCTGGAAATCATTGCTGGAAGCCTGGTCTTCAGAGGATCTAATGGTGAGAGGATCAGTGTTTTTGTTTGGGTATTGCGGGATTAGTGTTGTTGGGAGAGGAGGGACCAGAATAGGGAGACAAAGACAAGGTGATGGCTTTCAGCAGCTGCACCCCCACCCTCCTTCACCCATCTTTGCTCCTGATTGCTACCAACTTAGGACAAATTAAACCTCCTCCCATATCAACGTGGCAGCCAGTAAACCAGCTACGGAATAAGGACCTTACTTTCAGGCACATCGAGAAAGCCCCCAAAGGATTTTCTCACCCAGCATTTAGCTGCTGAATTGTTGAAAATGGGCCAAGTAGAAACTCTCTAAAAGCAGTTTGCCCAATTATTTGTCCTTCACAAAACCTTCTCCACCACCTCCTCGGAGGGGAAATTTGCGCTCTTGGAATTTGTGGCAGTACAAAATGCAAAATGAATATTGCTTTGTGTCCATTGTTAAGACTGCAACATAGTTAAAACAGGTTTGTAATATATATGGAGGAACCAGTGATGCTGCTAAAAGTCATCAGTGATGTTTCATGCTGCAACTTAATGTATCAAAAAGGCAAAAGCATTTATTTATTACACTGTTCATTTATAATATATCAAAGAAAAAGGATTAACCACATGACTGCCAAAAGCTATGAAATCTTAAATCAAGTATGACCTTGTTTGCAGGTTATGCTAAAGCTTATATGTAAGGAACTTGTCCTTTATTTAAGTTACGTTGTTGTGTCTCACTTATCAAAATGCCTGTTTTTGGTTGACTGAGTTGCTATTTTCTAATTAACAGTAAATCAATGCAAAAATTATCAGGACTCATAAATCGTCCAGAATATTTTTAGAGACAATTTTCCTCATGGATACCAAGGACAATAAACATGAATAAAATCTTACACTACGGGGTAGGAATGAACAGCCTATGCATTTACCACAACTTTTGTGGTCCTTTTCCCTTGGCAGTGTATATTACAAAGGATTGCTGTAATATGTCTGCACATTGAAAATTTATGCTAATGATTATTAACATATGTAAATAGCAACACCAATTACAGCACGGCAACAAAAAGTGGAATGGGATTTTTGAGGCCATTATTCACATTGCACTAACACAGATGTTGATAAAAAGAAGAATATAATTCTGCCCAGCATTTTCTTGAATTGGTTTTCTTTAACCGTGTAAATCTATAAACTAAACAAATAGGCATTCTTTAATTCTCAGTACTTGGTTGGCATCTTTTACACATCCTTTCTCCGATGATAATTGATAATTGTGTACAGCGCCATTTTCAATTTATTATGTAAAGTCATATTGTTAATTTTGCACTCACCATCCAGCACTCAGAGGGATTGCAGTCATAGAGTGAGTACTTGAACTCTTTGAATAGGTTTGAATAGATTTAATGATCAGAATTAAAAATTCTTCCTCTCTAGCAATTAACTAGAATATATTAATAACACCAATGCATTTTTGCAAGCCATCAACCAATTAAAAATCTCTCATCAGTTACTTCTATGAGTGATTATATTTTGCTTTTTCAGAGAGACTATCTAAAGATAACAAGCTAATTTCAAAGTGCATTTCAAATCTAATTTCTTGATATTTCATTCCCTCTGTGGTTAATGACTAAGATAGATCAAAAGAGATAGGAAGATGCTCATGACTTTTTATAATTTTATCAGTGAGAGCAGCACTACAATTGCAGAAAGTTTGTCAGATTAGCTTTCTGAATTGGCAGATAAGAGCACTGAAAAACTGTAACTTATTTTCTTGGTTTCTTGAAATTTGAGTAAAGAGTACGATAACCAGTTATCTTATTGAGTGAATATTCAATTCAGAATGACAGATGTCTGAGTCACCAATAGCATTAGTGAAACACAAAGCTACTTAAATATGAAGAAAAAAATCCAGGAAAACAGTTATTGACTAATGTACAGTGTAAAGAGAAACATGCATGCAGGATTGGAATCTAATAACAGTCGCAATTTGAATTCAGATGTACAATTGAGTAGGCTAAGAATGTAGCAAATATTTCAAATCTTGGCATATGATTTAGCCTGAACAGGACAGACAGCAGGAACTGCTGTGTGTTTGAGTGACACTGGGGACAAAGGACATTGAGGAT
This sequence comes from Rhincodon typus, assembly GCF_021869965.1. Taxonomy (NCBI): domain Eukaryota; kingdom Metazoa; phylum Chordata; class Chondrichthyes; order Orectolobiformes; family Rhincodontidae; genus Rhincodon; species Rhincodon typus. The sequence goes on from NC_063352.1 coordinate 31,899,523, forward strand.
CCAAACAAACCCAATAATTTTTTTATTATACAAGTGTGTATACATGGAACTCAGCTCCAAAAAAGACTTGCATCTCCAACTTTAGCTCGTTTCACATATTGAAATATTCCTACAACCTTGTGGGGTACTCAACCTTCCTAATCATCAAATTACTACAAATGTTGCACATTGCACAAGGATCATGCCTCCTTACATTTTGAGACAGTTCTCCACTCTATCTCTTCACTGATTTTTTTCTTTGTAATGTTCAAAGCGTTTTTGCCCTACATGTGTCAAAGATCACAACAATCATTTTTCGATAACATTAAACATTTTCCTGCTTTACACATATCATTTTGGTCCGGTCTTCATTTGTCAATTTAAGTAGGCCTCGGTTTGAGTTAGGTATATCTCAACACCTTTTGGTGCCTGCAAACATGGAGTACCTTTCTATTTGGCTGGCTATTAACTTCTATTTCTGTACTTTTTCTTGCAGTAACACAATGACAGTCAAAAGGAAGATACATCTGAGGCCAAAGGAATGATTCCATGATGTTATAATGATTCCATTATTCCTGAGCTACATAGTTTAAAAGAACCCCACTAGTTTCTTGTGGGTTATTTCCCGACTGTTCTGACACCTAGCTAAAGTACAAGTGTATGGAATGAGAGAAGACATAAGCAGATTAGTTCTGGTGTGGATGATTTGACAATGTAACACTGGCCAGCAACTAGCTGTTGTAAAGACTGTGTCTTTTGATTTTGTGCTTTTTAAAACTGTGGATTGAAGTGAGAAAGAGCTTGTTTTATAACCAATGATTTAAAATATTGCTGCATCTTTTGAAAAACAAATCACCTGACAGTTATGGCATGCATTGTTGAAATAATTGCTTGAACAAGTTATAATTGAAGTTGCTAATAAACTGGAGCAGAAGGGTTCTGTGTACAGATGTAGCTGGGTAACAACAGGAAGTTAATTGGTCTGTGGACTAATGACTAGTTATTGATGATACCTTTTGCCTGCCAATAACGATGTCACTCATTCTTAGGTTTGGGGCTGGGGACAAGATAGAGAAGTATTTTGATCTCTGTCTGGACAGAAGTTGTCTCTCTGTTCTGTGCAGCAAAACCCATTTTAAACTCAGAGAAAATCAGCTCATTGTTTTTTTCAGTGGTGTTGTGAGTGGTGACTTTGATAAGTCAAAGACCCTTTATAAGTGAATCAGCTACCTTGTGTCTCTTGCAAACAAGTGGAAGCAGCTGGAAAAAGGCCACTTGCTGACCAGCATAAGACCCTAAGAATCATTGTAGCAATCTGTGAATAGGAACCATTGATCTGTCTTCCAGATCTCCAACATTCATAATCTCTTAGTATGTTTTTGTGCATGTTTGCATGCCTGCATGTGTGTAGGGAGTTTATAGTGGGATTAGAGTTTTAGTTTGTTGTGTTATTTGCTGACAGTTTATAACTGTTTATCTGTAACAGGAGTCTAATTACTTGTAATAAATAGTAATTCTTGTTATGTACAGAAACTTGGTCCATGCTTTCTATAAGCCTGGGTCTGAAAATCAGGTAAATTGGGAATTTTGTGTACTTGTTTTAAAATCTTTAACTTTTGAAATGACTGTGGGAATAGAGGGGTTTGATTTCCAATGTGCTGCCCAGTGAGGTGTGACTTTATTATAGAACTGCTTAAAAGAAGAGTTGCTTGCTTGATCCAAAACATGCAATATTATAAGTTGAGAGATAGTAGGAACTGCAGATGCTGGAGAATCTGAGATAGCAAGGTGTAGACCTGGATGAACACAGCAGGCCAAGCAGCATCAGAG
>NC_063352.1:31901431-31911924 GCF_021869965.1 Rhincodon typus
AAGGGTCTAGGCCCGAAACGTCAGCCTTCCTGTTCCTCTGATGCTGCTTGGCCTGCTGTGTTCATCCAGCTCTACACCTTGTTATCTCATATTATAAGTTGATACCTCTTCACATTCTGCCAATGGAATTTACCATCTCCTACTGCTTTTGAGTGACAAGACAGTCAAAGATTATGAGGGGCAGACAGGAAATGGAGCACAAACAGATCAGCTATGATCTTGATGAATGAAAGCTAGGTTGATGGACTGAATGGCCTACCCCTACTCCAATTTGTTGTGACGTTATAAAGACCAAGGTCTTGAGATGGACAAGACATGACTTTATTCTTGGTAGTTGTGAAACCAGGTGATTAAGGGAACTTATTCTCTTATAAACTTATGTCCAGTTTTATCTTCATCCCATTCTTATTGTCTTCATATTCACGTTATATTCATGTACATGATTATCATCCCCATGAATAACATTGAACAGCACAACAAGATAGTTTCCAATTCTGCTGATGTAACTGACTTTATTTTATAGACAAACCCATCCTCACACTGCAAAATTATGTTGAGAAGAAATTTTTGTTGGCGGCCCCGAATAATTCCCTATCTTAAAGAATGTTATTTATTACAAAGTTGACCTCCCTGTCACCTTATTTTGATTTATACCATCTTCAAGGATTTGTTGCACTCTTGGGTTTTGTCAAGAAGTTTGTTTTAATGAACGTTCTAATGAGTTAACGCAACACTGGAGCGGAGTTTGGCATGTCAAACTTCGATAATTAGATTGCACTGGTCAGTTTGAAATCAGCAGGAATGAATATATAATTCTCTAAAAGAATTCTGCATCTTGCATTGAAATGAAAATGGTGCTTGGGGAATTTAAAACTCATATGTAAAAGCAGTTGCTGTCATAACTGGAATTTCCTCACAGATCAGACGTGCAGTCAAGTTATCATGAAATGGATAGGACAGGGTTTCCCAGATATTTAAAAAACACTTTCTGAAGAAGGGTCCCAACCCAAAACGTCAGCTTTCCTGCTTTTCTGATGCTGCCTGGCCTGCTGCGTTCCTCCAGCTCCACACTGTTATCTCAGACTCCAGCATCGGCAGTTCTTACTATCTCTAAGTATTGAACCTTTGTCTTTTCTAGTTTCTAATAAATAAACACATGACAGTTTGTGTACTTAATTGCAATCATTAAGTTGCACAAGGATATTTATTTCTCAGTTGTGAACGACAATTCAAAGATGCATTTTATTGTCTATTTGGAGTTAGAATATGAGCCTTCTCTTTGAGTGACTACACTTCTTAACTTGATAATGCTGCCATGGAGGTGTTGGACTGGAAATTCCAGAATGCTGAGTCAGTGACAATCAAGAAATGGCAGTACAGAACCAAGTTAGGACAAGATGTGAATTGTAACAAAAGTTGTATATAATGTTCCTGTGATGTCGTTCCCTTTCCCTTCTTGTCACTACAGACTATGAGTTGGAGAGATACTGTAAATTTAAGCTGAGTATGTTGTTGCAGCATTCTGTAAACAGTGCACACTACAGCCCTAAATGAAGGGTGTGGATGTGGAATCCAATGGAAGGGGTACCAAGTGAAATACTGGGGCCTGAATTGTGCTCAGTTTCTAAAATATTGGTGCATCTACACTTGGCCAATTACTTAGGAGTCCTGATTTCTGTCTGTAGGTGATGGAGAGGATGAGAGATGTCAAGAATTGAGTACTCGCTGGTGAATATCCAGCTCCTGTATTGGTAAATAGCTATATTGTTAATTTAGCTGATCCAGTTCAATGAGCCATATTCCTGTGAGCTATGTATCTACATGCAGAGTATTTATGAGTAAGGCAAACTATACTTTGTTACCTCAAATTGTCCACCTCAGATCTGTGGGCTAGTTGTTAGCCTAACCAGGAGAAATTTCAAATTATTAAAGGAACATCATGAGCTTTACTAGCTATCAACTGTGCCCTGAAATAAAGTGTACTCCCGCATAAGAGGTTCCAAACCAGCAAAATTCTCTCAGGATAGAATGTATTTGCAGGTATATAAAAGCAGAAAGAATTTATGTAAGTCAACCTATCTCAGCAAATAGAAGCGTAATTTGAGAATTCTCAGATATGTTTACCTATGTATAGGTTCTTGTGGGCCTAAGTATGAGTCCACAACTGTAAAGAAGGAGAATACAGTTTTGAACTCTATTCTGTTTTATTTTTAATAAGGTGGCTGATGTGTTTTCATGTGTTGGTTTTTTAAGGAGATCTTTTGAAGACTTCTGTAGCTGTTAGAAAATATGTTGCAATTGTATTTGGTCAAATCTTATAGAAACAAAGGAATAATAATAGCTTCTTGTTGTGTTATGTCTTCTTTTAGTATATCAGGATACCTTCAAGACACATGCTCATATATTATCACCATATCATAGAACATAACCATGAAGGTATAAAGATCTCAGGCTTAACCTAAACTTGGGTCACTTGAAGCATGGCAAATTGATGAAAGTATGATATATATTGCAAAAAATAGCCTAATGTCAGGTCAGACAATAAAGTGCCTGTTCATATAATATTTGTACATTCTAGTGAGTTATTTCTTTCTATTCCATGGTACACACATCAGAGTTTCTTATGTTATGAAGGATATGATAATCATTGCCATATCAGGCAAAGTGAACTGCTTGAGGAAAATGCAAGTCATTCCTTCTCTCGGAGGTTTGGTTTAGAGTAAGCAAACTCACAGGTACAAGATTTGAAATAGCAGTACCACCAACTTCCATTTCTCTCTGCCTGCAAAACTCATCTGAAAACAACGTACTGGCAATTTCACATTGCTTACATTCCATTTTAAATTTTAACCCTTTAATTGTTAGAATAATTTGTGATTTTGTTTACAAAAGAAGCATTGATCTAAATAGTGACACCTCAGAGGATAGCTGAATTTACAAAGGCAATGACTTTCTGGAATGTATTCAGTGTGGAATCATACAATTTAGAACTGAGAGCAGAGAAGCCCAGGCAAGATTGATGTGTATTGAATCTGAATTAGTTAACAATCTGAGTCCAAGGGAACATCTTGTGAACGGTGAGTGTAATATGATTGAATTTGATGTTAGGTTTGAGATGGAGGGCTGAAAGCCAAGTTTTTGAATTCACACATGGCAAATATTACAGTGAGGAGGAATAAATTGATCGCATAACACAAAAATGTTGCTGTGTGCAGACAAGCCTTTTTGGTGTAATGTAAAATATTCCTAAATGGTTAAAGCTCCACTTGTTTGCTGAACAATCATGGTCAACAAACAAGATGACAACCAGCATCAAGATAACAGAAATGGGTTTATGCAGCAAGGAGAAATGTAAATCCAGTCAATTGGGAGAGATATTAAACCAACAAAAAATATAAAAAAGTAAATTAATGGGCCAAAAATGCAAATATTAATTAAACTTTGCAAGAGATGTCAAAGATCACATTTTTAAAAATTCATATGCTATGAGAAATAGGGGAATTATGAGTCCCTTAAAGATACTTCTAATTTTATAATGGATAGTAAGGAAATTGGTAGACTTCTTAAACTAATAGAAGTAGAAGACACATATTAGTCATAAAAGCGAACCTAAAAAGTAAGTGCAAGTTTAGTAAAAAATAATATTTTGTTAAAAAAGTAAGGTGCTGTTGCTGGACTGTTAATCCAGAGGCCCAGGAATTGTTCTGGGAACTTGGGTTCAAATCCCACCATGGCAGATGGTGGAATTTGAACTCAATATAAAATGTCCGGAATTAAGAATGCAATGATGACCATGAAACCATTGTCAATTGTCAGGAAAAACCCATCTAGTTCACTAATTCCTTTTAGGGAAGGAAACTGCCATCCTTACCTAGTCTGGTCTACATGTGACTCCAGACCCACAGCAATCTGGTTGACTCTTAACTGCCTCTGGGATAGGCAATAAATTCTAGCTTAGCCAGCAATGTCCTTATCTTATGAATGACTAAACAAGAAAGGTGAGCTTAGTTAATAATCATATGCAAATGCATGAAATCGAGTAGTTACCACCCATTGGTCAGACTCTGAACTCACTGTTTAAATCCCAAGTGAAGAATCAGGGTTTTTTTTCCTCAATGTCAAGAATCTGATATTTACATTTTTCCAATATTCTTGTCATTTTCCACAAAACTCAATGGAACAGGAAATTCTGCCCTATATTATCGAGAATTTAGAAGAATACAAGTTGTTAAAGGATATTGGAATGATTTGGGAAGCTGGAGTTGCCACAGAAAATTATCTATGATCTAATTACATGTGAATTGAAAAGCTGATTCCCTATGTTCATATGTCAAAGCTGATACTTTTTGAGTTTCTTTCCTATCCATGGGGGAGGCAATGGCCCAGTGGTATGATCTCTGGACTGTTAATCCAGAGACCCAGATAATGTTCTGGGGACCAGGGTTTGAATCCCGCCACAGCAGATGGTGGAATTTGAATTCACTTAAAATAAAAGTCTGGAATTAACAATCTAATGATGACCATGAATCCATTGTCAATTGTTGCAAAAACCCATCTGGTTCATTATTGTTCTTTGGGGAAGGAAACTGCCATCCTTACCTGGGCTAGCCTACATGTGACTCCAGACCCACAGCAATGTGGTTGACTCTTAACTGCCCTCTGGGTGATTAGGAATGGGCAATAAATGCTGCCTACCCAGTGACGCCCTCATCCTGTGAATGATAAAGGATCGCCTCTCATATTCTCTCCAAGTATACCTCCTGCTCTCTGAACAAAATTAGCCCCAAACTCTTAAGCAAACAGTTTCTCTTGCTGTTGCCCAAGTAATTTGAAGTCTTTAGCAATGTAGACTACTAAAAAAAAGGTGGGGTAGAGATGGCAGAGTGTCTTGCTTTAATCCTCCTTTACGTGGGGGATATGCCAGAGGATTGAAAAATGTTAGGTATGTGATAGTCCTGGCAACTACAAGCTGATTAATTTAGTATTAGTGATGGGAAAGGTGTTGTAATATTTAATCAAAGAACAAAATCAACAGGCACTAGGAAAGGTTTAAGTTAATTAAGGACAATAGAATGGATTTATAAACTACAAATTTTGCTTGAAGAATCCAGTTGATTGTTTTGATGAAGTATCAGAAAACATTGAGGGAAATGTGGTGGAATTTTCTTTCAATATCAGGGATCTGATATTTAGATTTCACCAGCATTGCAAAAAGTGGTTGGCAATGTCTGTATGAACTTTAGAAAGCATTTGACATAATATCATGTAAAAGGCTGGCAAAATTGAGGCTTATGGAGTAGGATGATCAGTGTTCAGCTGAATAAAAGAAGTTGTCTGAAGAGCAGAAAGTAGCATGCTGTGATGATTGTTTCCTGGATTGGAAGGTGGTAGATAGTGGTGTTCCCCAAGGTTCAGCGATAGGGCCATGGCCTTTCAGTGATGTATAAATTTCTTGGATCTTAGATATGGAGTAAAATTTCAATACTTGCCAATGATTCCAAACACTTAGGTGTGACAATACAAATTACCTGCAACAAGACACAGAGAGACTATGAAACTAGGTAGACCAATGGCAGTTGGAATTTAATTTAGAGAAATGTGAAATGATGTAATTTCACATAAGGTATAAGGAACGGTGGTAACTACGTATTAATGCAGCATTGAAGAGATTACAGGGACAAAGGGAACTATGCATAGATCTTTGATGGTGGCAGGCTTTGGGAAGTCAGGTGGTGAGTTACTCACTGCAGGATTCCTAGCTTCTGACCTATTACATGAATTTAAGAAGTATTCCCTTGGCATGAGATAGTTGAAGGGTTAATTAATTGAATTATTTAACATGAGAAAGGCTTGGCTAGTGTAGATATATTGAATCTATTTCATCTGCTGACAGATTTCAGAACAAGTACAGTCATAAAATCAGAGCCAGACATTTTGGGAGTGAAACCAGGTGGAACCTTTTCCACACAAAGGGCCGTAGAAACGTGGAATTGTGAAACTTTCAACACTGAGCTCACAGCTTTTTAGTGAATATGGTGGCTAGAGCAGATAAATGGAGCTAAGGTGCATGATTTAATTCAAATTGAACAAACTTCACAATCCAAATATGCGACTCATGATCATTATTTCTAACTTCCTACATTGAAAATGTACAACTTAAATTTAATCGAACAAAATGATGAGCATAATCATCCAAAGGCTAATTATGAGAAACTTTCTCTTTAATCCAACTGTAACAAAAAATGTTAATGAATACTTTTTGCTGTCGGTGCTTTTGTGATTTAAAAGCTTAAAAAAATGGCAAATTTATAGGCTCCAATGACAGGAAAATTATTTTTCTTGTGATAAATTGGTGCTGGGATTTACCTTAAATTCATTTACTTGCACAGGAGTAACTGCCACAAAAAGCGTAGAAAAAAAACTGACTTAATTTACCTTTTTTGACAGCTGAATGGTCAAAAGAAGCAGTGTTGCTTTCAGGTTTGATCATTATATCACAAAGCCTTTCATGAACAGTTTCCTTGAGTCACATACATCTGAGCATCTTGAAAGTGTTAATTTTTTTTATGACCTGAACAAAAGCAAAGAATAAAGTAGGCCACACTGTAAAATTACCATAGTCCTGTCTTTAAAACCAGAATGAAGCAAAATGAAAAGAAAAAAGCACGATGCACAATGTGACATTAATCTGTGGGTAATAACACATCTATTTTAGCTAAGTGTCATGCGCTGGCGGATTAATTGAGAACGGAATGCTTGAGCTGGCAATCTGCTGCTGCCTTCAAGCTACAAACTCTTGCTTACCTTAATTAGTCACTATTGACATGGATGGAGGTGACAAGTGCTGCAGTACGTTAAAAAATGTAGTGACATATTGTAAATACTGAGGTCATGTGATGTGTCAGGCAGCATTTTATAGTCCACATTGCAAACAAACTCACAAGACAGGCATAAAGATAGGGAGCGTATCCTGCACTCTTGGGTCATGTACAAATAAAGGACAGGTATAACTGACTGATTAATGTAGACAACAAGCAACATACAATCACAATAGAAAATACAACTACAGTACAAGATACCATACCATATCATTGTTCATTCACTGTTGTGGGGCTAACATTTTGGAATTATAGAAATTGCATATTTTTATGTCCCAAGGACTACAGAATTGCAAGAAGCCAGCTCACTACCACTTTCTCTGAGGGATGGGCAATAAAATTGGCCTGGCCAGCAATGTCCATTTCCTAAGAGCAACATGAAAAAAGGAACCCTAGCATAAAATATAAAAAGATTAAAGTAAAAAAAAATCTGAAAGTATAACTCAAAGAAACATTGCAATAGTTTCAGTACTGATTCACACAGGAGCATAGTTAACTGAAAATGATTAGTGCAAATGTTGTATTTCTACATTTCATAAATTTTAACTGAGTATCAGCATTTCTGATATTACTTTGAAAAAATAATTGAAAAGCATAAAAACACCATCACCAAGTCACCACTTCCACTCTTTCAACAAGAAAATCTAGGTTACCAGAAAACACAAGGATCTATTCAGGAATGAGTCTTGGAAATACATGGGAAGTCCTATCACTGTTACTTTCAGAAATCTGCAAATTACAAATTCACAAGCTGAGCATCTTAGAAAAGATCACAAATCAGTTATTCTGCTTTGAAAAGGCTTTATTGTGTGGTTGGTCAGACTAATTTTGTTGTGAAATGGTACTGGTGACATTTTGCAGTAATGGGATTTCCAATTTTTGAGAGATTTTTCCAAAGAAATCCATGAAAAACAAGTTGATGACTGTTAGTACCCAACATTTACACAACCTGACTATTAATTGCTGTGCCCTGGGCACTTTTACCACACTATAATTTGCAAATTGTGATGGTGGAATTTGTTCCTGTGTGGTTCTAGCTTTTATCTTTGCCAACAAATATTCTCCTTATAGATGAATTTGCTGTTAGGAATAGGGAATAATATTTTGCACGTCTATAACTTGGAGATTGCTGCTAATATTATAGATTACAACACTGGAAGTTTTGCCTTTAGTAAGGCCAGGACACCAAAATTTTCAATGAGTTCAGAGTATCCAATGTAATCAGAAAATGCTAAGTGCATTCAGCTAATTTTCCAAATGATCATAAAATGTTAAAATATTAGTATACATACTATACCACAGAATACCCTGATGAGACCCATACTAAGTCATTGCTTACAGCCAGTTAAAACTTCCTTTGAAACATATTTATGTTTTATCAAATAATTCTCATTAAATAAAGATACATTTATCTTATTCAAAAAAAGCAGACAGATGCACACTAACACGCATATACGCTGCAATTCTTCTCTCCATGGTGAGTCAGTAACAGAATGGGATACAGCTTGTCCCTGTGAATCCACTTCTAACCCACTGCAATATAATCCTCAGGCTGTAATTATACACACATAATACATCTGGAGCCGTAGTAACATTCTTGATAGAATTGCTGCACACGGGAAAGGGGAAATTCTGCCTGTCGTCAGCTGCAGCTAGTCAAAGGAGTCAACAGTGTTTAAGCAGGAGGTAGGGCAAGATGTCTCGAGGAGCAACAGCTTTGGGTGTGAATCAGTAGAAGCAGTAGCTCTGAAGTTACTGTTCCTGTCAATATGTTACAACCTAAAGTTAGGGTGAGAAGGGAGAGACTCATGGACACATAAGAAGTTCATTTAGATTGTATAGGTTGTGGGGTGGTATTTAGCAGAATGTGTCACTGAAGCCTCAACCACCCAAAAATAAGCCAAGAAAATATTGCAATTTCATGTCCTTTATCATTCATAAGAACTCAACTCAACTTCAATCTGTTCCTTCAGTTGACTGATTTCACAGGTGAGGATTCTCCTAGGAGAAGAAATTGAATAGATATACATATATCTATATATACATATAGATAGGCATACATATTTCCTAGAATTTAGAATACAGTTTTAGAACATTGACATAGATGAATAAAATTTTTAAGTGGCTTCATAAGTTACGTGCTGGGTGGACAGTCTAGAACCTGTGGTTACAATCACAGCATATGGAATCAGCAATTCAGGGCTGAGATGACAGTGAATTTCTTCTCTCAAAGAATTGTAAATCTTTTGAATTCTCTACAATGCTGTGTTATTGAGGATATTTAAGACTGATAAATTTTTGGCATTAAGGGAAATAAAGAATTTGGAGAAAGTGGAACCAAGTGAGAAAATCAATCACAGTCTTACAGAAGTTTAGACACTAGGTTTGAAGGACCAAATATTGTCCTATTACTTTTATTTTAGTTTCTATCATGCTTAACAGCTGAGTGTTCAGGAGACTGACTTACACAAAGGGCAATATCTGAAAATACATGATGGTCAAGACCACTCCAGCAACTCACATGTCCTTTGGCACAATACTTTTCACTGATATTACTTAAAGTTTATGCCTGTGTCTCCTATTCTTGGATTGTGGCGAGGAGCCAAAGAGTCAGAGATGCAAGATAAAAACAAATTCCATAATGAGGAAACAATCTGAATAACAGAACTGGACCTCATGGGCTTGGTAATACGGTATGTATAGGATAGAGTCAAATGAAAATAGAAGGAAATATTGATTTGGTGCAGCAGGAATTCAATGCTGAAGAATATATTCTGCCTTACTTTTCTAAGAAATAACTTTTTAAAGCCACTAATGTTTGTGGAACAGTTCAGTACCATACTGTCATTTACCATACAATATTGTGGTTGCCTTAGTGTATTAACTATGAGCTGGATGAGTGCTGTTTGCTATATTTTATTGGTCTTCTACAAAGACATTCAGGGTACAAGCCAAAATATGGAAAGAAAAGTATTCAAAAGATACAGATATGGTTGTCAAAAGGCCTTTTTCTGATGTTGGGATTACCCAGCAACCTGATGCAACACTGAGTTAACTTAATCAAAAACTAATTGGCAGGAAAGAATATTCATTGGTCCTTGTTTTAAAAAGTTCATTCCCAATTCCATATCAGCTGCTCATTTGTTACTTAACACCTTTCACTCAACATTTGAGCTTTTGTTCTTCTGATTATTGACCATTTCTGATTGCTTTCATAACTGTTTGAGTGCATGCATGAGTGGCCCGAGTTGTTGGTATGTTAATTGGATTACTGTACAGGGTATACAGACAGAGAACATTGATTGATTGAGTAAAAATACAGCAGATGCTGTAGGTAATGTCTTTGGTCTAATATGACTCTTCTTCAGAACCAAAAGGGGCTGAGAAATGATGGTGGCTTATTCTGTTGACAATGGGGAAAAAGAACAAGTGGAATAGATGGTGAGGGTACTCAGATGAAAGACAAAGAAATGCTAATGGTGATAAGAGAGATACAGATTTGGAATAGATATTAATGATAGGTGTGAAAAGGAGAAAATGGATGTGCTCTGCTGAGAGCAAAGCCAACAAGACACATATTTGAGTATGAGGGGTTGTAATTAAACAACGACAGGA
>NC_063352.1:31912324-31985212 GCF_021869965.1 Rhincodon typus
GTTCTGAGGAAGGGTCACCGGACCCGAAGCGTTAACTCTGTTTTCTCCTCCACAGATGCTGCCAGACCTGCTGAGCTTTTCCAGCAACTTTGTTTTTGTTCCTGATTTACAGCATCCGCAGTTCTTTTGGTTTTTGTTGGATTGTAATTAAAGTTGAGGATAGAGGACATTCTGAAGTGGAACTCAATATCAAGTTCTTGAGGCTGTAAAGTGCCTCATTAGAAAATGTGGTGTTGTTCTCCAGCTTGCATTAAGCCTCATTGCAACCCTGTGCAGGTCTAGAAAAAATGTGAGTATAGGCACAAGGTAGTTGATTGAAATGGCAAGCAGCTGGAAGGTTGGGGATATTCTTGAGTACAGAGCAGAGGTGTCCCACAAAGCAGTCACCTAGACTCTGTCAGTCTTGCCAATGTAAAAGAGTCCACACTGAGCAGGAAATAAAATAGACTAGATTGAAGGAAGTACAAGTAAAATGTTGTGTCATGTGAAAGGTGTGTTTGGAGCCTTGGACAGTGGAAAGGGAGATGATAAAAGGGCAAGAGTTACATCTTCTGTGATTGCATTGGAAGGTGTCCCAGTGGGGAGAGGTGGGCATTTTGTTGGTGAGGAAGTGTTAGGAATGGTTGACCAGGGTGTCACATAGGGAATGGTCTCTGCAGAATGCTGAATCGGAGGTGAGGGAAAAGTGTTTAGTCGTGGCTTCCTGCTGGGGGTGACAGAAAGGTAGGAGATGATCCTTTGCACATGGAGAATTTGGTGGGGTAAAGAGTGAGGGCAAGGGAATTCCTAGCATTATTCTGGAAGCGATAATAAGTGGTGAGGGCAGAGTGAAAGATCAATATCTGTTTTCTGTTTCGCTCTTTGGCTTCAAAATGACTTGATAGTCTGACCAGGCTGCATTTGTGACTGGACAAGGAAGACGGTTTGCAGTAGGAACAGTTGTGACAAGAATAAAGAGGAAGAGGACACATTGGGTCTCTAGAGTATTAAGAAATCACTTCTTCCATGTGAACTAGTCAGGGAAGAAATATAAGAGGTGTTTTCATTTCACAGGGAAGCTTTGTCACTTGCTGCAACGCCAACCTAACCCTTTCAGTCAGGCATATCCATGAATCTCATGCCCACTGTGGTTAACGTTTAAGGCATGGGCTCCTTACAGGCTGTGTCGGGTGATAACAATGTGCAGTCCACTGTTTTATCAAGGAGGGCACTGAGGAGCTTGACACCAGGAAGAGTACATACATCATGTTGCTGTGGTGTTGGGCTTAAAAGTGATATCTCCAAACCAGACCATTAAGGGTTAAATGGACATAGCAATGGGCAATTAAAGCATAGTGGGAAAAAATACATGAAAATAGACCTGGTCTGAAAAAAAAAACGGCTTGTTTTGGTTGAGAGGTAATTGCATATCCTTGATTGCCTGTGGGAATCATTCTCTTCTGTAGTTAACAGGGATATATAGCCTGGAGATGTTTTAAACTTATATTCTACACAATGGAATGTCTGAAAAAATACAGAAAGTAAAAGGAAATGGACTGGGGGTCATGAGTCCAGTGCCATGAAATCTGAGGTACAGCTCCAAATGTCAACATTGCCAAAGTCCCTGACAGCTATAAGGCAGTACTACTCAAAAGTTTGTGTATGTATAAAGCAGGTTAAGCTAATAGATTTGCTCAATATTTTGTATATACATTAGGTAGATTAAGCTAATAAATTAGCTTTACATTGAAGTGCACGCGTCTTCTTGTAATCATTTTGATCAGACCTTAAAAAAACCCATTAGATACTTGCAGCCTAACAATACAGTTATCCATACATTCAGCAAATCATAACAAGAAAGCTTGATGCTGCATGTCTGGTGGGCTTTCCCAGGGTGCAAGATGCGATTAACTGCATTCACGTTGCCTTGTGGATTCCTTGCAAGCAGCATAACACTTTTCTCAGTTCAAAACGTATCCAATTCCTTCAACATACATGTGGTTTGTGAGCACAAAACAGCATCACCTGGATCAATGTCCAGTTTTCCAACAGCATTCCTGGTTCATTCATCCAACACCATACTGCTGTGTGTGATCTTGCCCTCCAGCAGCTGGTACTTGTAAGGTATGCAAATTAAAACATGTTGCTTATATAATAGTGCTGCTAAGGTCTGGGCACCTTCGGCAGAGGTCTGCTACCAATCCTCCTTCCTATGTTAGTCTAGGTGCTTTCTAGTCATTTCTGATGAAGGTAAGGCCTTGAATAAATCTCTGCAGAAGTGACACTTATCTTAGGTAATAAGGTAGGGTTGATTACATCACATTACCTATGTACAGGTCACAGTATACTGATGTTAACATGAGTAGAAGACACAACTGTCTCTCAGGTTCTTGAGTAGATGTGTAGCTCGGGTTGTGGATGCTGTGGTTGGTTCACTCGCCGAGCTGGTTCGTTAGTTCACAGACATTTCATTACCCTGGTGGGTAACATCATCAGTGCAGTCTCCGATAAAGCGCTGTTGTGTTTTCCTGCCTGATATTTAAACTCTGAGGTCCATTGGATTTCATTACCTCATTTCTGGTTTTCCTTCGCAGTGGTGTGTGCATAGTTCTATGTGTTTGTTGATGGCCTTCTTGGTGGAGAACCATGCCTCTAGAAATTCCCGTGCTTGTCTCTGTTTGGCCTGTCCTAGGATCCCAATGTTGTCCCAATCGAACTGGTGGTTCTCCTTATCCATGTGAATGGAGACGAGTTGAGTATTGGTCATGCCTTTTTGTTGCTCATTGTTGTTCATGTATTCTTGTGGCCAATTTTCTTCCTGTCTGTCCAATGTAATGTTTGTCGCAGTCCTTGCATGGAATTTTGTATATTACATTGGTTCTGTCCATAGTGGGTAAGGGCCCTTATTGAGCATCAGAGTAGCACACAAACCCACATCAACCCTACGCCAATTGTTAACTCAAACCAAAGACCCCTTACCCACTATGGACAGAACCGACGTAATATACAAAGTTCCACGCACAGGGAAAGGCACACATCACATGGATTGATGGATTGGTCCAGGCTGTATCGCAGAGCTCTTTACCTCATCTCTTAGCTCTCACTCACTCTGTGCCTTCTTAGATGCTCACTGCATCCCTGCCTTTTTGTCCTTTGCACCTTTATCCACTTTAAAGGCTTGCAGCATTTCTGTCCTGTGTTGCCTTTTAGTGCAGACACAAAGCCTTAGTGATCAATGAAGGGGGAGTGCACATGTTGCTGTGTGGCACTATCTGAATAAATCTGTTCAACAGGTCCAGTTAGTTAGGGAGATGAACAGACATTAGTCATGGGTCTGGTTCGATATCAGTTGGGGCAGGGGTTAAAGAATGGGCCATGGTCAGTTGAGGACCTTAACAATGGCATCTTCAAGCCACAATGCACAAAGATAATGCAAGGCCTCATGGGCTGCCAAGGGCATGAAACAGATTTTCTCTCAGCATGAGCTGTAACAGTAGGCCAACACGCTTTTGGGTGACATAGAGTTGAGAGGGGGAGGTTTCGGTACATAGACAGCACTTACAATCTCCTACTATCTAAGCTTCAGTTCTGAGGAAGGGTCACTGGACTCAAAGTGGCAACTCCGATTTTTCTTCACAGATGCTACCAGACCCGTTGAGCTTTTCCAGCAACTTCTGTTTTCGTTGCAGAGAATTTGAGATGTGCCTGCAAGATGAGGACCAGCAGCAATCTCCAGTGGCTGCTGAGCTCATAGCTGAACCTCTCCACAGGATAGGCAGGAGGTACAGAAGGCCCAGAGTTTATCATCCTTGTTAGCATTTCCTCCGGATAAGGGGAGCATGGTGTCACCGCAGGCCGAGGATAACCCAGGCTGAGAACTGTATCATCAGCTGAAGGAGAACCTGCAACATGAAGGAGTGGGTGGCCTTCAAAGTGACAGCTGAGTGAAACATTTAAGCAACAATCTGCTTCCAAGGACCTGCTGGGGACCAGTGTGGGATCTCATATCTTTAAATCTGTCAAGGCTGGCATCAATGCAATTTGTGTCTGATCACACTGCTTCATCTCATTTCCCTATGACAAGCTCAGTGCAGCAGCCCAGGCAGTAGACTTTGCCAATATTGCTGGCTTCCCCTACATGTACGATGCAATGACTATACACACATCGCATTGACAGTGCTATATTATAATGCAGATACCTCATCAACAGAAAAGGATTCCCATTCCATCAATACGTATCTATTCTGTGATCATCAGGACTACGTCTTAGAAATTTGTGCTAAGTAACCTGGAAGCTGCCCTGAGGCCTACCATCCTTCAGAACTCCCATGTTCCTGCTTCACTTCAACGGACAGTTGTCTTACCCAAATTGGGAGATCATGGATACTCTCCGTGACTATGGCCGATGCCTCAGTTACGCAACCCCAGATTGTGGCCGAGTGTAGCCATAATGCAGCCTATTCTTCCACCAGAGCCATTGTGAAGCAAACAATAGGACTTCTCCAATGGGATCCCAATGCTTAGTTAGTTCTGGGGTAGCAGGAGCCTTGCAGTAAACTCCAGACAGAGTGTGCTGCATAATCCTTGTTGTGCTCTTCCCAAATGGGGCAAGCAACAAGGGATATGATGGACTCTGAAGAGCTGGGAGAGCAACAGCTGTCTTCGGAGCGGGATGACGTGGACATTGAGCAGAGGGAACCTGATTTCCTGCAGGATAAAGTGCAGAAGTGTCAGCTGTAACATGTCGGACAGGACTTAATTGACAGCCAGTTCCTGTTGATGGGAGCTGGTTGCAGTGATCATTCATTGACTGTAAAACTGTACCTGCTCAAGAAGGCAAGCCGGACCTGTCTGTTCCCAAAAGCAAAAATTAGCTTCTGTTTGTTTAGTTTCTTTTGTTTGGTTTTGCTGTTACTGAATAAAAGTGAATGCTTTGAACTATTTGATGGTTTTCCTGTATGCAATGGTCTCACATTTAACATTGAAAAGATGTGGGGCTACACTGGGCACTGTGAAGGGTGTACGCTCCCTTTGAACGAGGTTCCAAGATGGGATGAGGCAAAGGAAGGGTAAGCTGTATCTTGGCTTTTAAGTAGTAATAGATTTTTAAAAGTGTGCTTACATTTGCAATGAAGTGTCAGCCCCTTGAGAAGTATTTGTTTTTGTTTACCCTCCCATTACCTGCTCAGTGAAGGGCACCTCCAGACTGACAGCACTTGACCAAGTGACTATAACTGGGCTTTAAAAATGTGCCGTTTGAGTGATCCTGAGAAGTCCCATCAGTGGTGACGACATCGGCTATGGCACATGGAAGAACAAGTGGAGTACCATAGGGGCATGGCACATAGGTAATGAAGCAAGTTTGAGAAGATAGTGTGAGAAATCTCACGAGATCTCATTGAGAGAAACCTTCTGTGAAATTCATCATGATTGACACTTTGCTGATTTCCAGCAAACTTCATGTCATGTCAAAAAGTGTCAGAATTTGGTGTTGCATTAACTTCAAGGGTTTCCTTCAATCTCAGATTTTCATGAATGATTTTGTCGTTTTGGTATATTTTAATCTGCTGTCTGGAGTTATAGGTCCTTTACAATTCTTCTATCTCCCATTGTCTTTTATCTTAGCTGTACCTTTGTGGCTCCCTTTATCAGACTCAATTCATCCATGTAAACACTTCCATGCCTGGTAATGCCATGCTTTGTAGAATACCTCAGAGATTATTTAATTCTATTGTTGTTCTTATGTAGACATGATGTGAATGATGTTTGGAGCCAATCTATAAACCTGGATCTTCCTTTAATAAAATGGCAACTTTTAATAAAGGGACCCATTTATTGATTAAAAATACATCTGTCACTATTTAAAAACCTTTGCAACAGGAATAGATGCTGCCATGTGTTAGTTATCAAGGACATTAATCTTTTAACTAGATTTTGACAATTGTGTTTTCCTCATTACTTGCAAAGACAAGCATTTTAACAAGAGACTCTTCCTTCTGAATCAAAAGTTTCCAAATATATATCTCACTCTTAATGTAATTGAAACGTATGTCCTGTCCACATTAACAAAGCATAATAAAAATGTTAAGCCAGCACATTATTTCCATTTCATTTCACTCGGTAAAACTCCATCAGGTTTACACTTCAAAATAAATATTGACTATTCCCTGACTTAACTGGTCAGCCATGTTCACTGTCCAGCTAAATAAACAAAGTGTCTTTTTCCCTGGGCAGCTCAAATGTTCAATTCGTTTTATGCTTGAGACCTGACCATAAGGTCATGAGCCTGAGACCCATTGCTGCCTGCTACTTGTACTCACTTGTCTCAGTTGGGTGATTTTGATTAATTCTGAGCAGGGCCATGGAATGAAGCTCAGTGGGGAAGCAAGGTACTCCTTTCATGAATGAAGAAAGCAATTTAAATTATCCGGCTCATCTCACTGGAATCATGCCTCCTGCTGGTCAGTCAAGAGATGGCACTGACAGTAATTGTGGAATAAGTGAACTTATGTGATAGGTGAAGTTAAGCAAATACAGGATTGCTTTAAAAAAAACTCTTCTGGTTTCCACAGCAGATTTTTGTACTTTGAGTATTTCTCTGACTTGTGTGCACTGGATTGAGCTTGAAAGTGCTTTTGATTTGTAAGGTCTTACATCCATAAAGCATACCTTAAGGCAGTTCTAGATGTTGTAAGTATAGACAAGCTGCACCAAATCATATTTTGCAGTAATACCAATAGCACGTTTGTCAGTGTTCACTGATGTTGCTCCTCTGAAACTAGCAACTGCTACAGCCTACACACAGGTAGTTAAATATGGAAATAAAGAAGTCATTATCAGTGATCCAGAGATAGTGGGAACTGCCGATGCTGGAGAATCTGAGATAACAAGGTGTAAAGCTGGATGAACACAGCAGGCCAGGCAGCATCAGAGGAGCAGGAAAGCTGATGTTTCGGGTCTAGACCCTTCTTCAGAAATGGGGGAGGAGAAGGGGATTCTGAAATAAATAGAGAGGCGGGGAGGGGGGAGGCGGATGGAAGGTGGATAAAGGACCAGATAAGTGGAGAGGAGACAGACAGGGGTTGAAGCCAGTAAAGGTGAGTGTAGGTGGGGAGTTAGGGAGGGGTTTGGTCAGTCCAGGGATGACAGACAGGTCAAGGAGGCGGGGATGAGGCTGGTAGGTAGGAGATGGGGGTGGGGGTTGAGGTGGGAGGAGTGGATAATTGACCCATTTCTGAAGAAGGGTCCAGACCCGAAACGTCAGCTTTCCTGCTCCTCTGATGCTGCTTGGCCTGCTGTGTTCATCCAGCTCTACACCTTGTTATCTACTATCAGTGATTCTATGCTTTTCCATAGAGTATGCTGTTGAAGTCTCCCCAGTTTGCGATGAAATAGAATTCGCTGAACAAATGAAAACTTGCCCTCTTACTCCAATAGTTTTACTGTAAAAACTCTTGAATATGCTACAATTTTTTTTGAATTTCACAATACTTCATGGGCAGTCTCATTGTCACTAATTTCATTTTTTGAGTGTCAAATTTCTCAATTGCAGGTAAAATAAAAATTATACTTAAAGAAACTCTTTTTCAACCGTAATCCTACAGATAGAGTCCAAACATTTTTAATGCTTCCTGTAAAATTTCGAAAAATAAAAACTTTGTGCACTTTATTTCCTGATTTACTGACTATAAAAATAATTCAGTGTGATTTGTTGCTAAACCGGCTTGATGACATCACGGTTGCTACACCCCTAGAAGTTGCTTTGACTTGGAGTTTTCAGTTGTATCCGTTCTGGTCATCGCACTCCAGAAATCATATGAAATTCCTTGCAAGGTACAGAGAAAGTTTGCTCGAATGGTTCCAAAGTGACAGATTTTAACCACGAGGTTAGGTTGGGTAAGTAAGTTGTTCTCCTTAGAGAAAAGGAGATTGAGAGGGTAAGATCTTATGGAAGTGTTGAAGATTGTGGCATATTTACATAAGATAAAGAAAAAAAAAAGCTTTATCCATCATCGTACAAGGATTAGAGAATCTCATTGAATCCCTGCAGTGCAGAAGCAGGCCATTTGGCCCATCAAGTCCACACCAACTCTCTGAAGAGCATCCCACCCAGACCCACTCTTGTCTTGTCCCTGTAACCCTGCATTTCCCATGTCTAACCCACCTAGTCTACATATCCCTGGATACTTGGACAACTTGACATGGTCAATCCAACTAACTTGCACATCTTTGGACTGTGGGAGGAAACTCAAGCACCCAGAGGAACCCACGCAGATTTGGGGAGAATGTGGAAACTCCACACAGACAGTTACCCAAGGTTGGAATCAAACCCAGGTCCCAGGCTCTGAGAGGCAGCAGGGCTACCCACTGTGAAATTTAACAACTATGCACATGAAAGGGGAGGTTGAGAAGGAGAGTTCTTCATGGTCACCTCAGCCAGTGCAGGATGTGCACCCATGTTGTTGGCATCACACTGCATTGCATACCAAACAACTCACATAACCAACTCCCGGTAGGAAATTAAGGTGATATTGAGCATGAAGCCTTCCTTCTCAACTTAAACAAGATTTGACCTTCTGTCTAAGACCTGAGTGTGTTTTTCTGAAGTGAGCTGTAAATTATATTATTAATCTTAAAGACTGAAAGCTGATAAGACCATAAGATAAAGGAGCACATTTATGCCATTCAGCCTATCGGGTCTGTTTTGCTTTTTGATCTTGGCTGGTATAGTTCTCAATCCATTCTCTTCCCCTTTCTCTCTAACCCTTGATCTTCTTACTAATCAAGAGCCTATCTACCTCTGTCTTAATGACACTCAGTGACTTCGCCTCCACAGCCTTCTGTGGCAATGAGTTCCACAGATTAAACACCCTCTTTGTGAAGAAATTCCTCCTTATCTCAGTTCTAAAGGGCTATCCCTTCACTCTGAGGTCGTGCCCTTGGATCCTGGTCTATCCTACTAGTGGAAATAACTTATCCATGCCCACTCTATCTGGGCCTCTCAGTACTCTGTAAGTTTCAATGAGATCCCTCCTCATCCTTTTAAACTCCATCGAGTTCAGACCCAGAGTCCATAACTCCATAGCCACTCTTCATATGACAAACCTTTCATTCCTGGGATCTCATTCTTGTAAACCCCTCAGGGCCTCCCCCAACACCAGCACATCCTTCCTGAGAAATGGGGCCCAAATTGCTCACTATATTCCGAATGTGGTCTGACCAGAGCCTTATACAGCCTCAGCAGTACGTCTCTGTTCTTGTATTCTAGCCCTCTTGAAATGAATGCTAACACTGCATTTGCTTTCTTAGCTGCCAACTGAACCTGCATGTTAACCTTAAGAGACTCCTGAACTAAGATTCCTAAATCCCTTGATGCATTAGGTTTCCAAAGCCTTTCCCCATTTAGAAAATAGTCTATGCCTCTATTCTTGCTACCAAAGTGCATAGCCTCACACTTTCCCACATTGTACTCCATCTGCCACTTCTTTGCCCACTCTCCTACCCTGTCCAAGTCATTCTGCAGCCTCCCTTGCTTCCTCAACACTACCTATCCCTCCACCTATCATTGTGTCATCTAATAAATGTGAATTAAATGCACAAATTAAATATGTAGATATGTCAGTCATATATTGGCAATGATACAGGGTAAATATAAGAAAATCATTTGACTAATGTGAACTGCATTAATGGGTCTTCTGAAATTGAAAAGTTGAAGTTCACAGCTTAAATATTTCTTTAGTCACTTCAAAGCATTTTCAAATTCAAGAATTTGGTGTTTGAATTATGGAAATATCAAAGAACTAAAAATGATTAATTCAATTTAACATTGCACTGCTTGCTCATTATTCTCATTGTGACATTCAACCAAGTACTCAATACGTTAATTGCTGCACACCTCAGCAGGAGGCTCAACTTTGTAGAAAACTATAATCTCTTAAAGCTAACCTTCACTGTTTAAAAACAGACTACACCACTTCCAAAAGCAGCAGGAGATGTAATTGGTTAAAGAGTGATTGAAGCCCCTATGGCTAATTGTCACACTGGAGGCCTTGATGCAGGAGGAGAGAGGATTTCTTCCCTTGACATCCAGAAAGATACTATGGTGGCTCAGTGGTTAACACTGCTGCCTCACAGCACCAAGGACCTAGGTTCAATTTCAGCCTTGGGTGACAGTCTGTATAGAATTTGCACATTTTCCCCATATCTGCGTGGGTATTCTGGTTTCCTCCCATAGTCCAAAGATGTGCAGGTTAGGTGGATTGACTGTAGTAAATTGTCCAGGGATATGCAGGCTAGTTGAGTTAGCCATGGTAAATGGGGGGCTATGGGAAGAGGGAGGGGCTGCTGGGTCTGGGTAGGATTCTCTTCAGAGGGTCAGCGTGGACTGGATCAGCCAAACAGTATCTTTCCACAATACAGGGAGTCTATGATTCTTAGAAGGCAGTGGGAGTGGATATCTGATCCAGTCAATGCCGGAAGACTAGCCAAAGGGCCTGGATACAATTTCAAAGGATCTTAATGATGTTACATTGGTAGTCAAGGTCAGTAAATGACTCTGAAGTACCAAATCCTACCCCTGCACCTCTGGCCTCACACATCCATGTTGCTGTTAACCAGCTGAGATACCTGGAGCTGCTGGAACTTTAAAGGATAAATGGATGCAGTATCTTCATGTGAAGCATTAACAGGCAGGGCAGAGGAAGAGGACTTTGTCGCTATAAGCTCACAGAGAAGTAGATTTTACACATATTCCACTGCAAAGGCCTCAGGTGTGGACAAAGGCATCAGCAATCAAGGTTGATGAATGTGCACAAAAAACTCTTTGTGCATCAGGAAGCCAGCCAAAGAGATTTTGATCACTGCCAAGCAGAATGAAGTCCATTTCAACTTGTGCAACACTTGGACCCATCACTTCCACTATGGAAGTTCTCCCAAATTCCTTCATATCATTTATGAACTTAACTATGGTACAGCATCTAGTGATCAAAGTCTCAGATCCAGTGCAGCAGCGGAAGAAGCTACCAAAGCTTATGTGCTTGAGCAGAAACTTCAGTAGTTTCATGATATCTCAGTTTGTTGCCATGCAAGCCAACTTGAAGCCATACCAAATTGAGAAGACAGGACTGAAGTACCCTTTCCTTACATCCATCACCTGCCTGTTACAGCAACAGAGGCATTAGCCAGGATTCCTGTTCCTTCCTGGATGGCTATGCTCAGGAAGAAACTGGGGACCCTGGTTATCTTCATGCACTGAGCTGAATCTGATGCTTTGTTGACTAAGTGCCAGATGCATTGAGTTTTCCAGCAGGTTTTTTTTTACCATAAGCTCTGGTGAGATTTCTCTCTGTGTCATGCCAAATTTAGCTGATTAACTACCAACTCTGATCTTATAAGATTGCGCACATCCGATTCTATCCCTATCTTATCACATGACTTTCCCAGAACAACTTGTCACACGTTGGATATCTGCCGAGAGATTGTCATCTGTTGCAACCTCACCAGCTATAAGAAAGTCTCTGAGCAGCTGATGAAGTATTAGCAATCCAGCATTGCCTCTCAAAAGCAACATAATGGGTTGAGGATTGCTAGATTCTGTACAGTAAGAGTTCATGGAAGAAACCAGTCACATAAAAATTTAACACAGCTCTCAGCTGGCTGGACACCAGGATAGCATCATAACACAACCCTTTGGATTGCAAGGACTACTCCAGCAGATGACATGGGTCTGGCATGTGTCCTGGGATATTCTCTTTCAGTGGAAGTACTGCACTTCACTCCCTTGGACGAAATGGCACTGAGGACAATAAGCTCTGGGTGGGAATCTTCAGCTGTGATGTCTTCACATGGAGGCTGGAATTTGGTCTAGATCTTGGTGACGTGTTTGTTTCTCTTGCAGGTTTTTTGCACCTTTGTTGTACAGCAGCCATAATGACCATAAATCCTGCTGTAATTGGATCCACTGGTCATGGCTCCGATGAAGCTGCAGCTCCTTAATGATATGAACAGTCTCAGCATACACAAATGGAAGATAGCCATAGTCCTCAATAGAGTGGGACAAGGAGACATCAGTCTAAAAGGCCAAGGGATGCCTGTTCATGGACATTTTACAGAGTAGCCCTAATTATGGTGTGTGCAGCTCAAACCACGTCACACACACGCAGAAGGAGATTGTAAAAATAACAGGCTTACTAAAAGCTTGACCCCTACGCCCAAAACCTCACATCACCCAAAAAGACATATATGACATATTTGCCAATTATGTCATATCACATATATGGCTCAATTAGCAAATATTTTACCAAGTTCAAGGTGAGGCGAAATCAGCTTTGTCCCCCTGTTCAGCCTATGAAACCTTGGATAATGTTTGTGAGTTGTAGCCTGCAGGTGGCACTTTAAAGGGCCCTTGTGATATTTACTGCTTCACAGAGACAACAATGGTCAATTTGTAATGGTCAACAACATGGTCAAGATGTCTGGCAGTCAGGATTTGTATTTGACGGAGTTGGTCTCTCCACGGGGTTCACACGCAGAATTTTGTGATTACAGATGTCTTTAGTCTGTGCTGTGTGCCTAATAAATGCAATAAATGTAGGTCACCACAAGTAGAGTTTGCTCCATCAGACAGACAAAAAAACAGACTTAATTTCCCGGGCCTAGGTGTATTTCTAGCTGTTTTTCATTTCCATTGTGCGCATAGTATGGATGAGGATGGAATGCAGCACTTCACAGTGGGATTCACAGGCTCAGCCTGTCAATCTTCATATTCCTTTCTTCCTTACACTCCCTGTTGAGCCCCTTGGGATTTAACTTCCAAATGTAAATACCCAACTCTTTTCTGTACGTCTTCATCTAACCACTTAATCCCCTGAGCCGTAGGCCGAAAACTTAGTTAGGAGAAACATCATGGCATGCTGTGCCACTCACAGCCGGGGGGTGGTGAGCATCAATGACCACCTCCCCACTCCACAGTAACCCATGTCCTCCAGTGCACTGTGGTCTGCCCTGTTTATAGGTTGAGTATCCCCCCGCCTTCACAATTATTGTCCCCAGCACGCTGCTTCAATTCACCACAATGGATTTCCTCAGGCAGCTAAGCATGTAAAGATTGGGCTTGGTTACCCCACTGGCAATGAGGGCTGGTGCCGGTGAGATCACATCGCCCGAGAGTGAGGGAGTACTATGCCTATGCAAGAATGGTTATTTAAAAACTAAAATTTCCACCTGCATGTTGTTGAAGGCTGCTGAAAAAGAGATAGCAGGGCAGGCCCAAATCCTACCTCACTCATCACACACAAAGTTGTACATTAGTGTTTAGAAAGGAGTTTGGTGTCTAATTTGTATTCAAAAGGTTAGCATCTTCAAAAAAATTAAGCTGAGGTTACCAGCACTACTAAAAGAAAAATATAGTCATTTGTTGCATTTGCTACTGTGTTGTTTGTAAATTGTTTGTCATGTTTCTGAATGTTACAACAATGACAACTCAAGTATTTAATTGGCTGTGCAGAGCATAAGGACGTTCAGAGGTCATAAAGGATGCTGCATAAATGGAAATTCTCCAGTGTTCAATACATTGCATATGACTAAACATCTCAAGTTCAGTTCAATGTTTGGAAGTTGGGAACACAGTAACTGAGCCAGATTTTAATTGCAACTGTTCAACTTATTGAATATTGTTGTGGTGTGTTAATAGACCAGCAGCCATGTTCTTTTCACAGCAATATTACAAGCAGGACTTCTGTGATTGTGCAGATAGTCCAGCCAAACATCATGTGTGTTAAGGTTACATGTAAAAATATAAACTTGTGTTTGGAACAAAACCGCCCACATTCTGATAAGTTACATTGAGATCATTCCATCAAATTAGGTTTGAATGTTATTTACATGAAAAACTCACATTAAATTTACCAAGCAATACGCATATGATGAAAAAATATGGGACATTAAAACATTGCAGCTTTTAAAATGAGCAGATGGCCCGTTTTCATTTGTGGACAGTACTCAGCAATTTTTCCACAAGCATTGCTTCTACATAATTCACTGTCTTCCTAAATCACCACATAGAGAGGGCAGAATATTGAGAATCTGCTATTCATAGACAATGTGCTGAGGCAGCAGAATACCGCTGGTGATTCTGAAGCTCTCAAGTATTTGATGATTCTTTCTAGTGTAGATTTAAGTTTCACAGCATGAGGAACTCAATGCAGAGTGACACAGTCTGCGGCAGAAATGTGTATTCATTTTTCACTGCAAATGTACATGATTTTCAAAATGACAGAAAAATTATACACAGTCATACTCATATTCAGTAACTTTTATTACAGTGGATTGGTTGATACAATTACAAAATTGGTCCAGTTCTCACCTTCAGCTTAAAAAAATCAAAAACAGTAGAAGATGCTATTTTCGTTACCTCATTACATGTTGCCATAGAAACAAGAAACAGTCTGTAACTGGATAAGAGTGCACAACTAATACAATATCAAAAAGAAAGCTCAACTCAGTATAATAAATGCCCATTTTTTTCTAAGGGTTAATGTATTCCAATTACAGCACATTTAGTTCTTTTTAGAAGAAATTTAATTATATTTATGAACTGAAATACCTGTCTATTTTCTCTTTTTATTGTGAACAAATGTTAAATGCAACTATGAGTTCATGTGATACAATTTATTGTTTCTTCTGGATATTCATAAACATATTCCGCCAAGTTCCAACAGTTTGGGACAAGCAGAATCTCGTCAGGCAACATGAACCAAAAAAAGCTGAGGCTACAACTTTGGTTGTGGAAATAACAATGCAGGTAGAAAGTCTAACATCTGGCAGACTTGCAATGAGGTATTAATGAGAGCAATACATCCCCACCCTACAATCTTTCACTACTAAGTTTTTGGGTAAAATATGATTCATGACTTCGAGATGGCCTTCTTTTCTGGATCCCTTTCCCACTCACCTTCATCCTCCTTCAGGGTCAATACAACAAGCTCTGAGGATCTGCTTACTCTGCAAAATATTTGTTTTTTCCATTGTAAGTAAAGCTCTCACTTCCCACATCCTAGGCTTACATTACCAGCGGTGCTCCTTCTCCCTCGATACTTACACAATGTCTTTGCCAAGCAGCAGGATTCTCACCACCTGATCCTATAAACACTACTGCCACGTTAGCAACTAATCTCCAATATTGATTCTGCCAATAGTTAATAACTTCTTCACCATGCGCAAGATTTTAGCACCGAAAATGTTCTTTTTTTCTTTGTTTCCTGCAAAATCAAAATTGCCATCTCTCAACTCATTATCTGATGAAAGAAATACTTCTGCCTCTTCTGCTCCAGAATCCTTTCAAATGTATCCATTCTACTCTTCATGATCGCAATAAACATAACATCACTGCAATTGCTGACCTTTTCAAAATCCATCTGATCTTTGTGTTTGATGGTTTTGACCCTGCCCATGTTCTTTCCTCTTATGTAGTAGTAGACTCTTCAGCTGATTTGTGTTACCACGAGGTCGTAAGAGATCGTATCTAATTCTGATCTGGTCTACCTGCTGTCAAGTTCAATTTACCCTATTACATTTTACAGTTTTTACTTCTTCAATCCTAATAAAACCATCCTCTACCAGCAGCATCACACAAATGTTTAATCTGCATATCAATATCAATCTGCAATTAATCCAGTGCAGAATATTATAAGAGGTTTTGCCAGCAAATGCTACAAGAACGAGGAGCAGAAGTAATCAATTCAGCCCCTTGAGCCTGCTTTGCTATTCAATACAATCATGGCTGATCATAGAATCCCTACAGTGTGGAAACAGGCCCTTTGGCCCAACAAGCCCGCACCAACCCTCAGAGCATCCCTCCCAGACCCAACCCCTTACAACCCACCTAATCTACATGTCCCTGAACACTATAGGCAATTTAGCATGGCCGATCCATCTAGCCTGCATATCTTTGAACTGTTGGAGGAAACCCACACAGACACAGGGAGAATGCGCAAACTCCACACAGACAGTTGCCCAAGGGTAGAATTGAACCCAGGCCCCTGGCACTGTGAGGCAGCAGTCCTAACCACTGAGCAACTGTGCTACCCATACTGGGCCACTGTGCCAATCGCATCTCAGCTTAATTTCCTGCCTGCTCCCATAGCCCTTCAACCTGTTACTAAATAAAAATCTGTCTATGTACTCCATAAATTTACTCAATGTCCCAGCATCCACCACACTTTGGGATAGTGAATTCCACAGATTCGTGATCCTTTGAGAGAAATAATTGCCTCTGTTTTAAATCAGCTACCCCATCTGAAAACTATGACTTCGTGCTCTAGCTGGTCCCACAAGAGAAAACATCCTCTCTACATTTATTTTGTCAATCCTCTTTAGCATCTTATCATCGTTAATTAGAGCTCCTCTATTTCTTATAGACACAAGAAAATATAGGCCTACTTTTACCCCTTGCCCTGCATGAGCTGTTGTATCATAGTAGATAATTTGATTGTAAATAATGCCACTGAAAATTTATGATGATATAATGTGAATTGTTGATTGTCCATTATGCCTTTCCACCTGCCTCGAGCACTTTTGTAGGTAGGAGGGAATTGTAAAATGCAGTGAGTGGTCTTCCCATTGCTTCCTCACCTGCCCCAAACCTGTCACCCATTGTACAGTGACTTAGGAACAGGCAGTCTGCCTTTTCTTGAGCCTATTGAGACCCTTTAGTAGTCAAGTGACATTTGGTCAAGTGGTCCATTGCATCTCTGCTGCTGTTTTACTCAAGGCAGATAGAGGTCCATGCCAGGCCAGGATTTACTGTGCTGTGACCATCCTCTTGGAGTAAAATGAGAATTGATATGAAAATAAGATAGTGATATATACCGTGCTAAAGGCTGAAGAAAGGATGGAATAATATGTACAGTGAGAGATGCACTGACAGGGAATAATGTTATGTTAATTACAGGCCACAAAACTACCAGAAGAGCCAAGGATGTTCATACCAAAACAAAATACCGCCAATGTTGGAAATCTGAAATAAAAACAGAACGTGTTGGAGAAACCCAGCAGGTATGGCAGCAGAGATAGTAGGAACTGCAGATGCTGGAGAATCCGAGACAACAAGGTGCAGGGCTGGATGAACACAGCAGGCCAAGCAGCATCATAGGAGCAGAGAGGCTGACGTTTCGGGCCTAGACCCTTCATCAGAAAAAGGTATGGCAGCATCTATGGAGGGGGAAATAGTGTTCATGTTTTCAGTCCAGTTTGACTTCTTCAGAACTGAAAGGACTGTGAAACAATGTCTTTAATGCTAGGGGCAAAGTGGGAAGAGGAGCAAGTGGAACAGATTGTAAGCATGCTCAGAGCAAAAGACAAAGGCATTGGTAATGGTGATAAAGGACAGATAGAAATGAAAAGTAGATGCAAATGGTAACTGTGAAAAGGAGGAAAAGGGTCCCTGTTGAGAGCAAAGACAACAAGACACAAACTAGGCACACCGGGGGAGGGTTGGGCATGTAAGAACAGTGGAGCACAGAGGTCATGCTCAGAATCCGTGGAACTCAATATTGTGTCCTAGAGGCTGTAAAGATCCTAAGCGGAAAATAAACTTAGGAACTCCAGCTTGTGATGATCTTCATTGGAACACTGTAAGAGCAAGTATAGATGGGAATGTTAGCATGGCAGCATAGTGGTTTATTGAAATAGGAAGCAACTGGAAGGTCAGGGTAATTCCTATGGACAGAGCCATTGTGTTCCAGCTGTCATCCAGACTGTGTTTGGTTCCAATGTAAAGAAGACCGCATTACGAGCAGCGAATACAGTAAATTAGATTAAAAATTGTACAAGTAAATCACCATTTCACCTGAAAGGTGGATTTACGGCCTTGGAGGTGACGAGGGAGGAGGTGAATGAGCAAGTGTTACACCTTCTGTGATTGCATGGGAAGGAGACATAGGCAGTGAGGAAGTGTTAGAAGTGATAGGAAGAGTGAACCAGGGTATCAGGAAGGGAATGGTCCCTGAAGAATGCTGACAGTAGAAGGCAAGGTTAGATATGATTGGTGACAGTTTCCTGCTGGAGGGAGCAAAAATGACGGTTAATGATCCTTACACAGCAGAGACTAGTGGGTCAAAAGTGAGGATGAGACAGAAGTGTGAGTGACGGGACATACCATGGCAGGAGGTTGTCCAATGTTATCTCACCAATGTGCAGAATCGAATCCTGGGAGACAAGCCTCATAGCAACACAAACCAAGGCGACAGCTATGGAGACTCTGAGTTAATTCCAACCTGATGCCAGACATGAGGGAAAAATCAGTAGAAAACTTCAGAAGGAGGAACTAAAATGTTCAAGAAGATTGCTGAGTTGAGAGGTATGCAACAGGCGAACAATCACTGCCCGTTCCACAGCTGCTCAAAAACTCTGAAGGTCAGCATTGGGAGTTATGGAAGTAACAATTCCTAAGATATTGATCAGTATTGAGTTTGCATGCCAAAGAGCAGACGCATCAGGTTACTATGTTCCTGTGTGCAGTCGGACCTGGTGCTGATAATATCCTGTTCGATAGGGGATAGAAGAGACCTCTGTAGATTGTAAATCTATCCAAAGGGGGTTTGATGCATATTTCATTCCAAGATGGAACTTGATACATGAGCAAGAGGGACTTAATCGCAGATATTAGAGTCCAGAGGAATTCATCAAATCATTTCTTAAAGACATAGATAACTTGCTGGTAGTTATAAGCATGGAACATTGAAAAAGATGTTTATTCATGATTAAGTCAACATTACAGTCCCCAACAATAAGATATTTTACAGTCAAAAGAAGACATAATACTTTAACAAGTGATTCAGTACATGATGCAAGCTAAAGTCAGGGGGAAGAACTGAAAAATAATCTGGGGTAATAGCAAGGTTTTGGATGAATCAATTAGTTTGCTAAGCCAAAGCAAGGGCTCCTGCTTTCTCAAAAGCGCACAAAAATGGGTCAAAACAGGGAAGACAGTATGAAACTATTTTAAAGGTTTCAGGCTGCGGAGCTCAATAACATCACAAATGGTAGAGTGCCCAGCAGGGAGAACAGAATATTTCCAATATGGATAGATAGTACACCTCAAGCAGTTTTGCAAATCAAAAATAACAAAGGTGAAAACAAAACAAGAGAAAGTTTTTACAAAGCAGAAAGTTCAAGAAATTAGTAATAAAGAAAAAGAGGTAAAAATAGATTTCTTAGGGCAAGTCAGGGAAGGAAAAACAGAGATCCTTTAATTCACACTAAATTTCAAAGGCTTCAAACAAGACTTTAATCTAGACAAGGGTGAAGACATTAAAATCTTGGCAGACAGTTTGCAATGGCCTAAGGTAGAAAAGTCCAGCCATCAAGAATTATGCTGCAAAATGTAAGGAGAACAAACATCAGATCCCACCACATTTAGTCGCTGGGGGTGAGAGACTAATTAGACTATCAACATCTTAAACATTCAAAGAATGTCTTAATTGAACATAAATTCATATATAAAACCTATTACTCTGGAAAAGGCAGACCCATTATTACAGATAACAAAATAGAATTCCATCGAGATTTCCATGTCTCTTTCAGGGTCAAGGTCACAAAGAGTTTTACATTATGTCACTTTAAGATGCTAAGCCAATATATCTATACACATCCAGAAGGGTACATTGCTGGATTAAGATAAAGAAAAGCATGACATAATGCTACACAAAGGAGTAACTGCACCTGTCACATAGTCAACTTAGTGATATTCAGGGCCTGTAATAGTTTCAAAGCCTAATTGTGAGCTCAGGTTATGTCTAGAACTGACCCAATTAAATGGAGCAGTCCAGACGGAAGTCCATCCAACGATCTCAGTGGATAACATGCCGGCAGGAAGCAGCAGCAATGACGAAAAATATATAATATAATTGATCTATCAGAGTGAGTTTGTGAATGGGGCCCAACTACAATTAGAACAAGGAATGTTTCACATATTTCACAAAAGAACAGACATAGCTGGAACCCATGCTTTCGCAGGAACTGTCAATGTGGCTAACTGTGCTGTTGGACAGTTCAATCACAGAACATGCCCCATAGTTTGCTGAAAAAGGGGCCCTGCTTTCTGGGTATACCATCCTCACTGTTGGCCTCTTAGATTC
This sequence comes from Rhincodon typus, assembly GCF_021869965.1. Classification (NCBI taxonomy): domain Eukaryota; kingdom Metazoa; phylum Chordata; class Chondrichthyes; order Orectolobiformes; family Rhincodontidae; genus Rhincodon; species Rhincodon typus. Next base: position 31,932,439 of record NC_063352.1, read on the forward strand.
CTGGACAAGTTCATAAAATGTCATGGAATCTCCTCAGCAGAAGACATCTAAAGGTAAGTTGGTAACTTTAATTCAATCAGAAAATAGGGTGTTTGACCCTGGCATAAATATATCGGATAATATTACAGCAGATGTTTTATCAACAGCAAATATGGATCAGAATGATTGCCATGAGAAAAATAGACTTTTATACAATATGATTATAATGGAAAGTCCTTGAATATTTAGTATGAATATTATACCTTCAAAGTGAAATGTGCATAAATAGAATAGGTATACTGATAAAAGGAAAATGTAATATGTAATGAAAATGCTTTTTAAAGATAGCTTTTTATTGTTTATCTGTGGGGAGATGTGATGAAGAGTCATGATATATAAATGCTACTTGGAGAGTCTGGTTCTAAAGTGTCAGAGCCATGTACAGTTTTACGTTTGATTTGTCTTTCTACATTGTATGTGTTGACAAGGGAAAACATAGTTGTAGTTTCATTTATATTAGTTCTTTAGTGGTGGAGGAGTGTCTGAAGTACAGTGCACATCCATCCAAATGAGATTGTTAAAATGTTTAAGGTGAATTGTTCAGTGCATCACTAACAAGGGCAACCAAAAAAAAATATATTATCTCGTGATACAGGTCCAGGTGCATAGGGAGACAGAACCATCTAGAAGGAATGCAAGTTCAGTCAGAACAAAACATTGCTGTTAGTTTAGTAGTCTCCAAACAGTCAGGGCTGGAGAAAAATGTTTGGGGTGGCTTAGAAGAAAATTCCAGACTGGAGACAAGGTGAGTCTTCACGGAGGTTCGAGTATTTGTCAGGTTGCTGTTAAGAGTAAAAGGGTTGAATGGTTATTTCTGATATAAAGACCATTTCAAATAATTCTGACCCTGTGGACTTGCATCCTAGGATCCTAAAAGAGGTAACTTCAGAGAAATTGGATGCATTAGTTGTAATATTCCAAAAATCCTTGGATTATGGAGAAGTAGCAGAGGATTGGAAAACTGCTAATGAGACATCCCTGTTCAAAAAGGGAGGAAGGGGAAACATGGGGAACTATAGGTTGATTAGCAACACCTATTAGAGAAGCATTAGAATCAATTATTAGGGAAGTAATGTCAGAGCATTTGGAAAGTCATAATTTAATCAAGCAGAGTCAGCATGGCTTTATGAAAGGGAAATCATGTCTGACTAGTTTCTTAGAGTTCTTTGAGGAAGTCTTAACCTGAGTGGATGTAGGGGAACCAGTAGCTATGCTGTATTTGGACTTCCAGAAGACATTAGACAAGGTATCTTACAAAAGGTAAGATAAGACCCCACAGTGTTGGGGGTGGTATATTGGCATGGATAGAAAATTGGCTCATGGGCAGGAAACACCAAGTGGGGATAAGAGGTTCTTTGTCAGGTTGGCTCCCGCAAAAAATGGGAATCCTCAAGATTCAGTGCTGGGAGTGCAACTGTTTACAACATACATTAATGACTTGGAGGAAGGAAAGGAATGTATTGTAGCCAACTTTGCAGACAAAAATTGGTGGAAAGGCTGGTTATGAGAGAAATACAAGCAGATTACAGAGAGATATTGATGGGTTATGTAAGTGGGCAAAAAGTTGGCAAGTAGAGTAAAATGTGGGAAAATGAGATGTTGTTCATTTTAGAAGGGAGAACAAAATATTATTTAAATGGAGAAAATGTGCAGACAGCGGCAACACAAAAGGACATGGGGACACTTGTGCATGAAACACAGAAAGTTAGTGCACAGGTACAGCAGAAAATCAGGAAGACTAATGGCATTTTGGCCCTTATTTCAAGGGGATTAGAGTAGGTAAGTCTTACAGCAACTGCACAAGGTGCTGGCGAGACCACATCTGGAGTACTGTGAGCAGTTTTGGTTCAGTTATTTAAAGAAAGATATAATTTAATTGGAGGCAGTTCAGAGAAGATTTACTAGGATGATCCCTGCTTTGGGGGGATTGTTTTATGAGAAATGGTTAAACAGTTAGGACTCTACTCACTGCAGTTTAAAAGAATCAGAGGTGATCTCATTGAAACATATAGGATATCCACGGGGCCTGGCAGGGTAAATGCTGAGAAGATGTTTCCCCTCATGAGTGAATCTAGGACCAGAGGGCCTAGTCTCAGAATAAAGTGTTTTTAAGACTGAGATGAAGAGGAATTTCTCTCTCAGAGATTTATGAGTCTTTGGAACTCCTTGCTGCATTAAACTGTTGGGGGCAGAGTACTTGTGTATATTTAAGGCTGAGATAGATAGATTATTGATCAGTAGGGAATCAAGGGTTTTGGAGAAAAGGCAGGAAAATGGATATGAGGAATGTCATATCAACGCTGATCCTATTGAATGGCGGACCAGTCTCAAGGAGCCGAATGGTCTACTCCTCTTCTTATTTCTTATAGTCTTATGGTAATATAGTTTGTGTTTTTGCCTTTTTTGCCTAATAAACTTTGACTCTCCCTCGTTAAAAGTATCTTGGCAACTGCTTACAAATGTGTTCAGTGACTCACCATCATGGTAAACAAATAGCAAAAATAAAACTTATGCTCAGTCAAGCTGGGTCTCATTCTGGGAAGTTATTGTCCAGTATTACCATTAGCTAGACTCATAAAAGTTGTCTTAAGGATGACAAGTGAAATCGGTAGAAAACTTTTCAAAGTCAGTTCTAAAGACAGTCAAAGAATTTCAATGATATCCAAATATTTCTAAGAATGGCCAACCACATAAGGAAGTCCGTTCCTAACTTGGCTACAATCGCAAGGAACTATTTGTGAAAAAGGCAACCATGGCTTTGGAGTATTGAGTAACCCACAGTGTTTCAGAAGATAAAAAAAAGTTAAATTCTTCAGATGTGCTGGCACATTACAATTGGATAAATGTATTCCCACCCAATTTCAACTCAATACTGCAGCAGTAGAATCTCTGAACAATTCTGACTACTATGAGTCATGCAGTAGTTATATGGACGTCCTTATGTGTAGAATGAGGTTTTGACAAAAACCCCATTAAATCTAGTATAGTATCTTCCAGTCGACTTTGAAAAACGCTACAGGAAATCTGTTAGTATTCTAAACGTACTTTTGTGTTGGTATTTAAGAATTGGCAGTACAAATATTTATTATTTTCTCATTTGTCAAAAAAATTTAGTAATAAAATGCCAATTAAGATTAAAGAATGTTTTCATCTTCAATTTGATTCCTTAAGAGTAGGACTAGTGCTATAGAAAAAAGGTCCAATCGGTACTGGGCCTGGATAGATAAGAGTGTAGCAGAATGAGTGGGATTATTGATTGATTGATTGAACTAAATAGTAACTTAGGTTGAGTTACATTACAGAACTAGATTAAAATTTTGTTTAATATATAATGTTTTAAACTCTTGTCATGCAGACCACCTCCTGGCAGGTAAGTATGGAATACAGGTAATAGCTGTGGTTCAACACTGTACATCAAAGTTTTCTATGACTTCCCAAAGGAATGTAATTGCAGAAATCAGCTTTACTGCAAGAACAGTGAACTGATTGCATTTTGAAAAGAAAATGCTGACTTTTCATAAAGATACTGCAATCCTTTTGCATTTAAGACTTGAATCATTGAAACAACTTTTAGAACAAGCACAAATTCACAAATTCTCGTACTCAATCCTGGCATCTGTCATTTTAAAACTCAAAATAGAACTAATAGCATAGAAGTTCAAACTTTAGCATTGATTGAAAGAGACATGTAGTTGAAACTTTTTGTCTTGCACACATCAGGTTTGGCATGCAAGAAACCAAAACTTGGAAAGAGAACACCAATTTATACAACTTGAGAACAATTACAGAATACTAATATATTAGACAGACTGAAAATTCAGGGTTAATTTTAATCTAACTCACTGGGTGGTAACCTCATGGGACCAGGATTGAATAAAAAATTCTGTCTGATATTACGTTCCATTAATTTTAATTGAACTGACAATTAAATGCAATGTAACCTGGTTTGTGTCCCCATCCATGCTCAGTTAGATCCCAGATAAGTCAATGGCACAGCATGGAGACATATTCTCCAGTGGTCCTATTGACAGAAATTCAAAGTTGTCAATACTGGACATAGCCTAGATGTGAAATTTTAATTTATTAGGACAAAGTGACATCTTAACTTGTTGTACAAAATAATCAAGTTTAAATGTCACCAGCTATGCACTCAGTTTTAATTTTGCTTTTTTTCCGCTTCTTAGCTGAAAATGGCCCGTACATTTGTTGAACTTAGAAGTGCACAGTGAGAAAATGCCAGAGAATGCAATGGACGAGAAATCCACTTCAAACTGGTTTCAAAAGACTTCAATTAAAGGAGGATTTTTTTCAAGGCAACTTTGACTAGTAACGTAATCCTACATTCATATTATTATTATGCAACTTCTCAATCAGGGGCAAATGAATATCTGAGAAATCCTCAGCACAGTCTATACACATGTTATTGTGATCTGAAAACAAGGTATTACAATGTCATGTCTGGGCATCCTCAGGAATGTAAGAATGTTAATTATGCTGGAATATCCCCTTGTCAGAGAAGAGTTCAAACTCAAGGATTAAAACAGTTTAGTGGGTTTTCCCTCTCTGTCTCTTTGAGAGACTTACCTTTTTTCTAAAATTCCAAACATATAACAAAGATATTTCTTAGCCATGAAAGGAGAGGGTGATCTGTTTTAGATCATCTCTACAAAACACTGTGTATCAGGTCGACAACCATAATCGGAGTGTTTCACTCACTGACTTTCTTTTCATTGAAAAACCTTTCACTTTCTGCTCCTTAATGTCTCAGCGTGGATAGACAAAGGAATTCTGAGCATGAACACCAAGGGTACTGGGCCAATATGTCCAAAGCATTTACTTATGAAAAGCACAGCCATTATTTCAATCAACTAACTCACAATTTAGCAACTATTCAGCTCGGTTTAAAATGTAAGGAAAAGACAGAAGTTCCCAGAGTATTCAGTATCTGTTTTAATAGCTATCTATCTTCTGCCATTATATTGGAACAGGAACTCAGCGTCAATTGAACTACAAGTATACAATGCCACTGACAGTTGTATGCCAAAAGAACCCTCCTGCATGGTGCAACATTTTGCTAGAGCATTCTGTCTCACTCATTAACCCTGGATGTAGGATTGTTACTTGAAAAGAAACTATTTGTGAGTGCTAAGGGGAAAAGTTGAGGGAGAGGAATAAGCTGAGGCATTGCTGCAGAAAACTGGTGTGGACATGATGGGCTAAATGACCTCCTTGCTGCTATCTTTCTGTGAGTCTAGTCATTGAAAATCTATAGTATTATTGATATTCTCAAGATCACTATATTTTATGTAATATTATTTTGACCTAGATTTTCAGGAGTTTTACGCGCAGGGTAGACAATGGCCTAGCGGTATTATCACTAGACTGTTAATCCAGAGACGCAGGTAATATTCTGGGGACCTGGGTTCAAATCCCACCAAGGCAGATCGTGGAACTTGAATTCAATAATAATCTGGAATTAAGAGTCTAATGATGACCATGAGTCCATTGTCGATTGTCAGGAACAAAACTATCTGGTTCACTAATGTCCTCTGGGGAAGGAAACTGCCATCCTTACCTGGTCTGACCTACGTGTGACTCCAGACCCACAGCAATGTGATTGACTCTTAACTGTCCTCTGGGCAGTTAGGGTTGGGCAATAAATGCTGGTCCGGCCAGCGATGTTCACATCCCATCAATGAATAAAAAAAAGCAAGTTATCCTGATACCTGAGATAGTAGGAACTGCAGATGCTGGAGAATCTGAGATAACAAAGTGTAGAGCTGGAGGAACACAGCAGGCCAAGCAGCATCAGAGGAGCAGGAAGGCTGACGTTTCGGGCCTAGACCTTTCTTCAGAAACTATCCTGATACCTGACTGCTAAGAAGAGGGGTGGATCAGTATTGGACCTCATGCTTAATTAACAATGAGCCATTGATAGCAATGGACAGCTCAACAGTGAACTGAGATGGAAAATTGGGCTGCTGTGACAGCTCATCAGATATGTAATGGTAGGAGGCAATCAGAAAATGGGCATTCACCTTTGGAAGGGATATTGCACTGATAGAGGTGTGACCGCATTGAGGTTTATAAAATAATGAGGGGCATAGTTAAGGTTAATGACAAAGGTCTTTTCCCCAGGGAGGAGAGTTCAAAATACGGGGCATATTTAAGGTGAGAGAAGAAAGATTTAATAAGGGCATGAGGAGAAACTTTTTTACACCGAAAAAGTGATGGATGCAGGTACAGCAACAATTAAAAGATATTTGGATAAGTTCATGAAATTTGGAGGGATATGGGACAAGTGCTAGCAGGTGGGACTAATTTAGTTTAGAAACATGGTCGGCATGGACTGGTTGGACCGAAGAGTCTGTTTCCATGCTATATGACTCTATGAATCTATGATGCACATTCTCCCCGTGTCTGCGTGGGTTTCCTTTGCGTGCCCCGGTTTCCTCCCACAGTCCAAAGATGTGCAGGCTAGGTGGATTGGCCATGCTAAATTGCCCATACTGCCCAGGGATGTTTAGGTTAGGTGTGTTAGACACGAGAAATGTAGAGTTAGGGGAATGGGTCTGGGTGGGATGCTCTTCGGCGGATCGGTGTGGACCTGTTGGGCCGAATGGCCTGTTTCCACACTGTAGGGATTCTATGATCTATGATCTATGATCTATGACTGTATGTCAAACAAAGCCTTTCTTGACATTGAGACTGAAAAGTCACATTTTCCAATCCTTTTCTGCACGTCAGGAAGGTGTTCTCCCGAACGCACAGTGAAAGGATAATTAACAGCAATGGTCCAGGTAGCAAGATCAGACCAGGCATGCAGGGTGGGTGTTGTGTCCTCCTCTGCCAGTCCTGGGGGAAGAGTATGTCTCTCCTCTGCACCAACCCATCCACCAGGATCTTCAAGTCCGCATCCAAAAAACCAGGGACCAATTTCTCCTTATCTGCCATGTATGGAGTGAATTGTGCAGACTGAGTGCTTGACTGGGTGGATAATGATCTTTTAAAGATGGCACAGGCACCATGGATTCTGGGATATTCCAGTAGCCGTGAATAAGACAACTCCTAAGTCAAGTGGTTGAATCAGGCTAGCATCAGACAAGAGACAAAAGGAGCACCATAGCAACATGCTACTCAGTGAGTTAAGTTTGGAATGATTATTGGAGAAAATTCGCTTTGCCTCACAGAGAGATACTCTCCATGACACGCAATGAAAATGATACTTAGCAGATTTCTGGCACAATTCACCCCATAATTTTAAAATTATTTCAAATTTCCAACATTTGTCTGTCACTTGAGTCAAAATCATTTCCAATGGGATTGGTTTCCGGCACACATTCTCCAGGATAAAAGACTGCAACTCACAAAAAAAAACATTTGCGTTCTAATCACTGGCTAAATCAAAGAACAGTAAAACTGGGAATCTGCTAAAGTTATTGTGTGCATTGGGGATTTTAGGTAATGCTTGAGAAAGTGGATCATTGTCATCTATATGCCATCTCCGTCACAGCATGAACTTTGCTTACTTGGAAAACATTTTACAAAGAGAGTAAGGGGAGTGTTTCTGAAGTAAGACTATAGATTGCAGTTTTGTAATAGCTGAATATAGTGTCTCCTGTTTCAAACAGTCAATGGAGACAATTTTAACCCCCAAAATCAAGCAGGTTTTTGATGGTGGCATGTTGAATTGTTAAAATCTGATTCTGACCTTGACGCACCACCAGCCTTCCCACTTCCTGTTCACGGGTGGTGTACTGGCAGTGTAATTATTTGAAAGAGGCTGTATATCTCATATTTAACTACATTGAACTTTAACTCCGATCAGCGCAGTTTTCTGGACCCGGGGGGATCCAGTGATTAATGGGAGGTAAGTACGCTGGACCCAGTACTTCTTCACATACCTTTTGGATCCACTATACTTGCTTTGTTAATGTCTAATGAAGAGATAAAAACTGAAAGAATCCAGATGCTGTAAATCAGGAACAAAAAGAGAAATTGCTGGAAAAGCTCAGCAGGTCTGGTAGCATCTGTGAAGAAAAATCAAAGCTAACCTTTCGGGTCCAGTGACACCTCCTCAGAACTGATGGTAGCCAGGAAAATGTCAGTTTATATGCAGAAAATAGGGAGGGGGTGGGGTAGGCGGTAAACAATAGGATAAAAAAGAGAGAGAAGAACATTCGGATAGACAAAGGAGTTGATAACAATCTGGCTAGGAGGGTGAATAGTTGTTCATGGGGACTGTTAGTGACTAACAATGGGTAGTGTGGTAATGGCAAGCTATGTGATAACAAGGCCTGTTGTGTGGGGTAGGGGGCTGGGACATGGGAGAGTTTAGGCCCTAAAATTATTGAACTCGATATTGAGTCCGGAGGGCTGCAGGGTCCCCAAGTGGAAAATGAGGTGTTGTTCCTCCAGCTTGCGTTGAACAGATACCTCTTAACCCTTCTGGTGTACCTATAGGGCCCCAGATCTGTCACCAACCTTGACTGGTGTGGAAATGCAGACAAAGACTATTAATCCATCCTGCTGTTAAATTTGTCAGGGCCTTCCACAAATACGTGTTCTTCCTAGTTTCCTGACCTTAAATTAACCTGTTTCATTCTTGTCTTAAATGCAGCCTGACAAATCAGATATATATTTAAGGAATTGATGACACAAGAGTAAAATTATTTAGATAGGATGGAAAAACTGTAATTGTTGCCCACAGCTGATATTACATCAGGTAGTTTGAAAGTCCTAAAATAGGAAGACCACGTATCATTTTAACATTGCGAATGAATCCACTTGCTGCAAAATGGGACATTTAAAATATTTATCTTTGCAGCGTAAATGTTCTTTATAAAACTATGAAAGTATCAGTCAACCTCAACTCCTGCATCTAATATTCAGGGAATCATAGAGAGAAAAAAAGAGTTCTAGGAGAAGTGACATTACGTCCTCAGAAATCTCTAGTATGCTTTGAAGTATAATGTGCTGTATTATTTATTCTGGTGAAGTACGATTCTTGAACCAAGTGGCTGCACATTTTTTACTTCTTTGACAGACAGTCTAACTTTTATTGCTTAGATTCTTTCTGCAGTGGTCAATTGCAGTGTCAACTCTCTGTTGATGGCTCAGCAAGTCATTTGGTCTAGAAGTAAACTAAAAGTTTTAACTACAAAAAGAAATTGCTGGAGCCCGCAACGGGTCAGACAGCATCTCTAGATAGCTAAGAGCCACTTTGTTTCTTTCAAAGACTCGGATGACAGACATAGTGTGTATGAACCCCAAAGCAGGTATACAGCAGAGAGAAATGAAAGTGGAGAGCTCTCCAACCTCCGCAGCCAGGCTTCATTTTGAATCTGTTTTCATGAATCACAACCAGAATGAGTTGCAGAGTGCAATCTGGGGATTTGGTGGAGAAGTGTCAGTTTGTCTCTTCCACCCAATTTAAAAGGAACGGAACCGCAGATCTCAAGGATTCAAAGACAAGTATGCAGTGATTGGAACAAGGTCAGCCAGGTGGTCCTTATAGAACATGAGTTCCCTGATTGGCATTGTTAACATGGTCCAATCAGGGAGCCCTGGCTGACAGATATAAATAGGAGAGTCAGCGATTCAGTTCACTCTAGGAGTCAGCGCTGAGCTAGTTGGGTCAGAGTCCATGTGCTGTGCATATGTAAATGAAGGGTGACTTTGTGATGGCACATTAGTCTTTGTGGAGTTATTTCAAAGTATCTACTTTAAGTTCAAGGATTTAGGATTTTTGTGCTAGTATCTCAGAAATTCCTGTTAAATTGAGTAAATGTTTAGACTTTATTAGTTGTTTCGAGGAATGATTAGGAAATTGCAGTGTTAGCTAGTCCTCATTAACCACATTTAATCATGTCTAAAGTGGTTTTCTTAAGTAGAAAGGAGGAGTTTTGTGGTGTGATGGGTAGTCCCCATGCCTCTAATCCAGAAGCTCCAGGTTCATGTCCTGCCCCAGGATGTGACAACCAAGGAAAGTGTGTTCAGAACATGGCCAAACTGATCAATTATCAACCTACATATCCTTTCACTACACGCAAAGAGCAGGAGAGATTCCTGGGCAGCCAGGTGATGGAAAGACCATTGCAATCTCTACCATCACAATCCATAGCTCAGGCAGCAATCTGCATGTTGGCATGGCAACCAAGACTCCCTGTGAGAACTATAACACAGTTCCAGAAGACCACAATCCATAGCCTACAATTCCTGCAACATGTGAGAATGCCAGAGGCCCATGCTTGGGACTGCAACTGTTTACAATGTATATTAATGACTTGGAGGAAGTGATAGCCAAATTTGCAAAAGACATAAAAATAGGTGGAAAGGTAGTTGTGAGAGGGATACAAACAGTTCACAGAGAGATATCAATAGGTTACACAATTAGGCAAAAAAATTGGCAAGTTGTTTATTTGGAAGACAGAACAATTGAACAGAATATTATATGAATGGAGAAAATCTTCAAAAATCTGCAAGATGAAGGGACTTGGGGTAGTTGTGCATGAAACATCCTGAAAACTAGCACACAGTTTCAGCAGGCAATCAGAAAGTCTAATGGAATAAAAACCGAAAGAACTGAGGATGCTATGAATCAGGAACAAAAACAAAGTTGCTGGAAAAGCTCAGCACATCTGGCAGCATCTGTGAAGAAAAAATCAGAGTTAATGTTACGGGTCCAGTGACCCTTCCTCAGAACTAACGGAAGGTTGGCCCTCATTTCAAGGGGATTAGAGTATAAGAGAAGGAGAATATTATTGCAACTGTACAAGGTCCTGATGAGTTTTGGTCCCTTTATTTAAGGAAAGATATTTCGCTGGAGGCAGATCAAGGAAAATTTGCTTGGAAGATTTCTGGTATGAAGGTATTGTGTTATGATCAAAGGCTAAAAGTGGTTAGGACTCCAGTCATTGGACTTTAGAAGAATGTGAGGTGATCTCATTGAAACGTGTTATACTATTAAGGGATTTGACAGGGGTTTCCCCACCTGGGACAGACTAGGACCAAAGGGCATAGTCTCCGAATAAAGGGTGCCAGTTGAAGACTGAGATGAGGTGGAATTTCTTCCCTCAGAGGGTTGTGAGTTAAACTGTGGTGGTAGAGTCCTTGTGCAAGACTGAGATAGATAAATTCTTGATCAGTAAGGGCATCGTGCGTTTTGGGGAAAACACAGGAATGTGGATGTGATTAATGTTGGATCGGCCATGATCCTATTGAATGATGGAGCAGAGGTCAGGGGCTGAATGGCCTACTCCTATTCCTATTTCTTTTTGTCTTATGGTGTGACATCCTGGTTCATATTTGACTGACCAATTATTTAGGGAAAAAGAGAGTTGAAGTCCTGCAGCCAGAGTTTAAGGGATAAATATCAACTCAGCATTAATGCTGAAGCATTTTGAGCAGCATGGGGGCACAAAGGCTGGATACAAATTATTATTTATTTCAAACACAACAAAAACAGAAATTCCTCAGAACTGTGGGACTCTGTCACTGGACCTGAAATGTTAACTCTGATTTCTCTCCACAAATGCTGCCAGACCTGCTGAGCTTTTCCAGCAATTTCTGTGTTCGTTTCTGATTTTCAGTAGTTCTTTCGGTTGTTATTGTCTGTTTATTGTCTGTCTATTTCAAGTGATTTTAACGTTGAAATGATCCTTAACTTTGTAACATTGGCAATCTATGCAAATACAATGCATGGGGCTTGCTGTCAAACAACTAACCTCTAATTTGACGCTGTGTGTGGGTGTGCAGACATCAAGCTAGAGTTCCAAGGGAGGTCAGAGTCTGTCAATTCTAACAGTTTATCAGCCTATTATATAAAAGTAAGGAAACTCTTCATAACTGCTCTTTGTCATTGATTTATTATACTGATAATATTTTCGTGGATACTGCTTGAAGAGAATGATGTGTGATCCCATTTTTGCAATAAAGTGGCAGTTGATTTCAGATACAAAGAATGCTCAACAAAATTGATTTTTGACAGTTCAACTTTACTTATGGCAGATTGCTAGACACCTGGCTATTTCACAGCCCTACTTTTGAATCACACCAGTCATCAAATCGCCATATAAATGTCAGGAAGGCAAGATTTTTTTTTAATATCTGTGCTTTTTGACTGTCACATTTCTTGTAACTACAAGCTTTATTTACTTGAAGGTGTGAAAGCACTACAAGGACAAAATATGTTGGTCTGGTCATTTAGTTTTTAATGACACCAGAAAAGTTTACAAATTATATTCACCTCTGAATTGCAGCATCCAACACCCAAATATGCTTAAAGGCTGCAAAAGACAAAATAGGAGTAAGATATATAAATGGCTGGAAACACATAGCAGGATAATCTGAATCTGATAGAAAGATAGGTTGATGTTCCAGGAAAAAAATTCCCAGTATGTTCAAACACTTATTATTCAGATGTTGAAGGATATGTTGTGTGCTCTTAATTTTCTATTTTTATTATTTCATTTTTTTCTGGCTTATATTTCTATTTTTTAAATTTTTTTTGTATCTTGATGTAAGATCAGTTGTGATCTTATCCAATTGTACATTGCACAATCAAAGTTTTCATATGACAATGGGATGAGAATTCTGCCATAAAGCCAGTAAGACAGTCCCCTGAAATAAAGGTACTCTTTCATACCAGAGCCTTTGTTCTTGCATGCTTATACTTCAATATATTTATCAGGTAACTGCAAAATGTTATCTTGCCATGCTTCCTGTGGAATGTGCTTTTGAATTGGGAACATTGAGACCATTATCTTCAAAGTGTGTTCTTGGACAATGAAAGACCTATCAATAAAGTGCTAGATGGGTGACATTACCGAATCAGAGGAAGCAAGATTGCTGCAATTTAGGAAAGCCTCCAATTTCTATACTATCACTGAAGGAACAAACATCAACTTACACCACCACTTAGCAAACTTTGGCAGTTATTTGTGTAGTTATCAAGCAGTTGCCTTTTGATCCAATATGGCAAGGTTCCAAATTCATTTTAACTGTGAGTTAATTGTAGGTTCTGATGGTGACTCACAAATCACACTCCTACCTTTATGTTCTGTTTTGTGTTGCTGTCCCTGTGGCCTCAATTTGTCAGCCTCCCCTAGTTTAAAGAGTTCTGGGTGCCACACTAGAAGAAGAATGTAGATACATCAGAGAGAGTGCAGAAGAAATTTATAAAAATGGTTCCAGGGATACAAAACTTCTGTTATGCAGATTGGAGAGGTTGGGAGAGTTTCTGTTGGAGAGATCGAGAAAATCTGATAGAAGTTTTCAGAATCACTAAACATCTCATTAGAGTGGATAAGGAAAAACTGTTTATGCTTGTAAAAGGAGAACAAAGAATCTCAGATTTAAAATGAGTTGTGAACAGAGGAAATGTGATGCGAGAAAAATCTTCACATAACAAAAACAGAAATTGCTGGAGAAACTCAGCACATCTGGCAGCATCCATGGGATGAAAGCAGAGTTGACAACACTTGAGTTCTGATGAAGAGTCACTGGACTCGAAACATTAACTTTGCTTTCTTCCCACAGATGCTACCAGACCTATTAAGTTTCTCCAGCAATTTCTGTTTTGTTTCAGATCTCCAGCATCCACAGTTCTTTGTTTTATTCTTCATGTGATAAGTGGCTTGGATCTGGAATTCATTGCCTGGAAGTATGTTGGAAGTAGGCTCAATAAAGATATTTGAGAGGATGTTGGGTGATTGATTGTTTCTATTCAAATGATGGGCTGGCTCGCAGGGAAAAGCACGATTGGCACTTAATCCCAATGCTCCTTGGAGAGGTACAGACATGATAGACCAAATGCAGGAAACACTGCTGATTTTTAGACATCGCAGAGGGAGTATTAGACATTCTCCTGACAGAGATCAAGGTAACTACAATTGGCAGAAGAATTGAGGAGATCTGTTAACTTTTGATACCCTTTAATTCTCAAGATGACCACAAGAGACATTCCTGTCATCATATTGAATAAAGGTAAAGCATTACTTTCATAAGCAACAGATGCATTGCTAATGTAATCAGTTGATTTAATTATATTTGTAATGCTCTGCTGAATAGATTGGTTTTGAAAAACGTTTAGGATAAAATAGAAGGTTGGATGTTCATTCAAACTGTCCATTCAGGCTTTTCTTGGTGTTTTGGCACAGTGGAATAGTTTTCAATTTTTATTGCTTTTACGTGGAGCTTCCTACTATTTTTAAACGTATGTGAGACCTGACACATGCATTGATCTTGGCACAGCAGCAGTTAATTTCAACAATTGAATGAGAGGTCCCGAATCTCCTCCAAGTAACCTTGGTCAAGCCTGAAACTATTGCAATTCCTTCTGCTTTCCCTTTCCCTGTTAGCTCTCTTAGACTCTAGCCAAGTTGAATGAAACTTCAAGAGTTTTCTGATCCCAGAGATGAGCTTCAATTCAAATATATTACCCAAACAAAGATTATTTTTCTTTAACTACAACATTTTCTGCCTCCATTCCAATCTCACTCCTGGTCAACAAAAGCCTCTTACAGGCCTTGGTCATTTTTAGGTTTGATTTTTCTGATACTTCCATTCTCAGCATTTCAACTACCCACCTTCAGAAACTCCAGTGAAACTAAATTCTTGTCTTTTGTACACAGTACTTTACAAAGCCCCATTCAAGAACAAACTCCATTTTTGATGACCTGATATATTCAGTCTCTAGGACATTCATGTCTTCATCTACAAATCTTTCCATTGTCCTGCCTCACTTTATTCCTGTTATATTCTAAAGATTTGCTTTTCTTCCTCTGTCCTGTGTTTAATTGACTCAGGCCTCCTGTGCATTCTCCAATCTCTGCTACTCTAGTATGGAGTTAGAGCTTTTGTCCATTTTGGCAAACCTCTTTGAAGCTGTCCCTAAAAGCCACAACCTGTCTACCTCTCATCATCTTTAAAAGCTTTCACAAAATCTCAATCAAGCCTTAACAGAATAGTTAATTCTATCATCAATGTCATTTGGCCTTAAAGTATTAGCAAAGATCTATAGGTCGGGTTGTGGGTGAGGTTGCTGACTTACACGCCAAGCTGACTTGTTTTCATTCAGATGTTTCATCACCATGCTAGGTGACATCATCAGTGGAGCGTCCGATGAAGCGATGTTATTCTACTCTGCTTGGAATTTATACTGTCCGTTCCGTTATAGTGAGTACTGTCATTTCCGGTTTTGATCTGTATGGGTTTATATATGGGGTCCAATTCTATATGTTTGTTGATTGAAGTATGGGTGGAGAACCATGCCTCTAGGAATTCCCATGTGGTGTCTATGTTTGGCTTGGGCTACGATGGTTACTTTGTTCCAGTTAAATTGATGGCCTTCATTGTCTAAATATACAGATATTAAGGAGTTTCTGAGGCATTCAGACAATGAAGGCCATCAATTTAACTGGAACAAAGTAACCATCGTAGCCCAAGCCAAACATAGACACACATGGGAATTCCCAGAGGCATGGTTCTCCAGCCATACTTCAATCAACAAACACATAGAATTGGACCCCATACACAAACCCATACAGATCAAAACCGGAAATGACAGTACTCACCATAACGGAACGGACAGTATAAATTCCAAGAGGAGTAGAATAACATCGCTTCATCAGAGGCTCCACTGATGATGTCACCTAGCATGGTGATGAAACATCTGAATGAAAACAAGTCAGCTTGGCGAGTAAGTCAACAACATCATCAGTTGACCTGTCAACTGTGAACTAACTTCTACCGAACCCCACTCCCTGGCTTTTTACTAACCTATTTTTCTAATTGACCTATGCAGGGATGGTATTACACACTTCTGGAGCAGATGGGACTTGAAGCCAACACTCTAGATCCAGGGGAAGGGGCGCTACCACTGCCCTAGCCTTTACTAGCAACTTTGAGAAGATATTTCCATTGAGTGCGTATCCAATTCCCTTCTGGAAATCAATTGAAACTGCTTGCACCAGACCACAGGCAGTGCATTCCAGGTTCTAACAACTTGCTGTGTAAGAAAGTGTTTACACAAGTCCTCACCTTTAGCTGCACTTTAGCTCAAAGATTTTGTCCCATGCCAGTACACAACAAGTGAATTTTGGTGGAACCGGATGGTGCTCATTGAGATCTATTTTGTAAAAGAATACAGCCACAAAAGTGCCATGCTTCAATCTGGGTCTTCATGTATTCATATTTGATGTGTTTAGATGTTTGCTGTGAGTTTAATGACTTTTGCCTTGAGGTCTGCTGGATCCATGTCCAAAGCCCAAAAAGGAAACCAGTTCAACTGGAGTGGTCAAAACAGTTGCCAACCAGTATGTGAGTCCCGTTAGAAACATTCAATTCCAGTTGCTCCCAGTAGAAAAAGTTTAACACTGGTTGTGACTGGTCAGTTGGTACTATTGGTTATGGTCAACTCTGATTCTGATCAATCCAAAAAATAAGTCACCTGTTGTGAAAAGAGAATTTGTCAACCCATCTTAAGTAAGTAAAGCCTTGTGTATCAGCATGATGGGCGCAATCTGAAATATTAGTTAGGAAATTGAAAGAAACACTGATCATAACTGGAAGTTTCAATTATTTATTGAGAAAACACAAATAGATTAAACATGCAGACGCAATTAAATTAAACTTTACAAAAATTATATAATATGCACCACAAAAACTTACGTTCAATTCAATAAATCTACAGAATTGGTTGTTCTTGGTAAGGTCTTATGTTTCATTGTAGATATACATTTTCATTATCGTTCTGAAGAAGGATCACTGGACCTAAAATATTACCTCTGCTTTCTCTCCACAAATGTTGCCAAACCTGCTGAGTTTCTCCAGCAATTTCTGTTTTTGTTTCAGATCTTGCATCCTCAGTTCTTTGTTTCATTTGACGTTTTCACCTTTGCCTCTTTTGTCACGTTGTCTGCACATTGCTGCCTGTTGAGGAGTTGTTAGGTGAAGTGAGCTGCTGGGTACAGAGAAGTAAAGAATGAAGTTCCATGGGATTTGTCTAGCAAAGTAAATTAGATGTTCAAATAAAATTACAGACCAATCTCAATTGACCATAAATAAATCAATAAAGCAGAAACAGATCTGTCTCTTAAATAAATGACTCTCCTTAGTTCATTTCTCTCTCTTTCTCCACAAATTTCTCCGAAGAAAAGGCAAGAAATTAAACATGTGTTCCTTAGCGTGCACAGTGATAACATATCTCTGTTACTTCAATAGTTGTTACTTGTAGACTGAAACATCTCTCTGTCACAAGCTTTCTCGATTTTGTTCTTGGTCTGTCTCTCTCATTTTTTTGTCTCTGTTGTGCTCCCTCTCTTTCTCCTTGACTCCCTCTCCCTCCCTTTCTTTCTCTCCCTTTCTCTTTCTCTCCCTTCCTCCCTTTCCTCCTCTCTGAATTTCTCTCCCTTCCTTTCCCTCTCCTTTTCTCCCATCTCCTCCCTCCCTCCCCTCTTCCTCCCTTCCACCCTCTCTGCTTCCTTTTCCTGCCCCTCTCTTTCCTGCTCCCTCTCTCTCCCCTTCCCTACACCCCCATCCCTCTCTCACCCTCTCTGTCTGTCTGTCTGTCTCTCTCTCTCCCTCATGAAGGGCACTGACATTGTGTAATCATCAGTGAATATCTCCACTTCTGACTTTTAGTAGGGGAGAAGGTTACTGATGGAGCAGCTGAAGACGGTTGGGGCCTGGGACACTATACTGAGGAACTGCTGCAGTGATGTTCCGGAGCTGAGATCATCGAACTGTGAAAATTACATCCATCTTCCTGTGTGCCAGCTATGACTCCAAGCAGTTGAGAGATTTCCCCAATTTCCATTGACTACAGTTATGCCAGGGGTTCTCAATGCCACAATCATACAATTTCTGGAAGTCATGCCCACTTCACCTGGCTGCCCCTACCCCAGATCCTGGCTGCTCTTTCCCCTGTTCTGATCACACTCTTACCTCGGGTCAAGCTCTGACTCAGACTCCCTGGGTCCCTGCTCCCTCTTCGTGTACCCTGCTACCCCACTACCTAACCTCTGGCCTCTTTTCCCTGGGCTATCGTGCTCCCTACCCCTCCCCCCATCCCAGCTCTGCTCCATGGCCCCACATTCTAGGCTCTGCCCCGCCCCCCACCCCCAACTTTCTGGCTTCTGGCACTTCTGTTTCCTATGCTCTGGCCAATTGTGGATTACATTTAAAGACTGCCTCTGATGTTTGGAAAGTAGGTGGGGTATTGAACATCAGATCGCTTTTGATTGTCAATCCTGGGACTCCAGTCCAGCGTGAAGAATGATTGGAGTTGTCAGTGGGATGAAGTCAGGGCTAGTGGATTGAAGACCTAGGTAGGGGATTTTGGGCGTCTTTCAGGCAACAATTGGAGGTTGTGAAAGGATTGTCAGGTTCCTATGGAAGGTGTTGGAGGAGATTAACATCTCAGGATTAAGGTAGGATCAGAAGCCTCTAGTGGGGAGGTGTCAGAAGCCTATGGGAGGAAATGAATCAGGGGATCAGAGGGTTTGGAGGAAACATTTAAAACCTCAGGATGGAGGAATTGGAAGCATGAGGTCTATGGGGTCAAGATCATAGACTAAAGGGGTCACTGACCTTGGAGCAGGAAGGTGAGATTCTGAGATTACAAGGTGTGGAGCTGGAGGAACACAGCAGGCCAGACAGCATCAGAGGAGCAGGATAGCTGACGTTTCCGGTCCGGACCCTTCTTCAGATTTTTTCTGAAGAAGGGTCCCGACCTGAAACATCAGCTTTCCTGCTTCTCTGATGCTGCGTGGCCTGCTGTGTTCCTCCAGCTCCACACCTTGTTATCTCAGACTCCAGCTTCGGCAGTTCCTACTATCTCTGAGATTCTGAGATTTAAGAGCATACAGTATGGAGAATTTTAGCTAACATTTCAAAATCTGAGTAACAGTAGCTTCGGTGTCATGTTTGAAAAACCATCTCACTTTTGCAGTGTTCAGTAGCTTGGTTTCCAGCTGAATTTCCTCCTTAATTAAGGCCAAACATAGGTGGGTGACAGCCAAATTTAGTTTGGATATTTGATTTTGTAGACTTTCATCCCTCTAATCTGATTCAAACTTGGCCACTGTTACTAGTTCAAGGCACACCTGCGTGTCTAATGATAAAACCCAAGAGATCACAGTGGGTCAGAGAGCATCCAAGGAGAGAAAGCAAGCAAATGTTTCCAGACTAGATAACTTTTCATCAGAACTGAAGTTGAAGAGTGGAGGTGACAGCATTTATACTATGGTTGCGAGTGGTGGGGGTTTGGGGGAGGTGGTGCGTGTGGGAGAGGGATGGTGGAGTGTAGAGTGTTGGTGCAGAAAAGATGTTGATAGCTCAGATTAAGTGATCGGAATGTGAGAATGGCAGAATAATGGTGTGTCCAACTGCCAGACTGGAAAGAACAGACAATCCCACTGGGGTTAGGGGAGGAGATAGAGGACATGGTGACAAAGAATGTAACAAGTAAAGCTAAAAGGAAAGGAGGGAATGGGAGTTGGTTCACAATTTGAAGGTGTTGAACTCAATATTAAGTCCAAAAGTAAAGTGCCGAATCTAAAGATGAGATGTTGTTACTGCAGTTTGCGCTGTGATTCACTGGAGCACTGCAGTTTGCTGAGGACAGACACATGGGCATGCGATCAGAACGCTGCATTGAAATGACCAGCCAGGAAGGTCGGTGTCCTGCTTGCGCACAGACTGGAGGTGTTCCACAAAGCTATCACCCAGTCTGCGTTTAGTTTCTCCTATGTAGAGTAGGCCACATTGGGCAAGCCAAGAACATGAGGCTTGGCTGAGAGGCCAAACATTTTTTATTCTGCTGAAGCTTCTAAGCTCATGATTGACTGCTTTGTCATTGATCTTTGCTGTCAATTTCTCAACATATATTTCCACAAAGTTTCCAGTGCTTTCACTTTCTGCTATTCATATTTGAAATGTTCTGTATTGTTGGCATTTCCATTTGCTTGTTGAAAAATGTAGGCTTTTGTAAAGAAGGTGGAAAGGAATGAATGATAACTCTAAAAACACCTTTCTGTTGTATTCTATTGTCAGTACAGAGCTCATTGTTTCCATACAGTGAATAGTGAGTGAATGGGTAGAGGATTGCCATAGTCTGGCATGGGGACAAGAGGAGTAGAGGAAGAAATTTTCCTGAATACCACTACCCAACCTAAGGACCTAAATTCAGGCCTTCATTCCTGCCCAGATCAGGTGAAAGGGAAAGTTATTTCATTCTTTTCTCCCACATGGAGGTTGCCTAGTGTGAGATACAAACATAAGAATCACATGTCTACACATGCAGTTGAAGTCAATAAAAATAAAAACTGGAAGAAGTTTGACACAAAGGCAAAATCTACCCTATGCCTGTACCTGTGGATCAGTTTGACTGCATTACAGACACTTGAAAGTGATTAATGTCTATCCTACGCGTCACATTTATTTTGAACTCTACCACACTGGATAATACTCTTGGTCTTTGCAGAGTTAGTTCTGGTCTTCAGTCGCATTATTTATTTCAAAATCAGAGGAAAACACATTGCCAGACAAGATTTCCAAATCACACTAACTCTTTAATATCAGTTCTGAAACGTTAACTCTGATTTCTTTCCACAGGAACTGCCAGGCTTTCTGAGTTTTTCCATTAACTTTGTTTCTGATTTCCAGGATCCTCAGTACGTTGGGCTTTTTTCATTAAATATTTAGTTGCATTTAGTGCAGGAGTATTTTGCAATTGTGGAAGGTTGTTAAAGTATACAAAATAATAGGCTTTGTTACACAGCCAGCAGAAAATGTTAAAAATGCATAAAATGTAATAGACAACAAATCTAAAGCACAAACATTACATAAAATAAGAAACCTTTGGATGGAATTTTGGTTTAACACAAAAATAATGCTCTCTTTTCGTTGGCAATAATTCCACACAGCCATGGTTATGTCACTGAACCTGGAAATTATAACAAAAACAGAAATTGCTGGAAATGCTCAGCAGGTCTGGCATCATCTATGAAGAAAAAACCCAAGAGTTAACGTTTCAGACCCAGTGACCCTTCCTCAGAATACTGCATCCGCAGTTCTTTCGGTTTTTATTCAGAAAATTCTAAGATCTTTGCTTTACTCCTTGTCTGTCAAGTTTAGGAAAAAATGTTTTTCAACCCTTTAATGTTGACCTTAAATAACCATAAAATCTTGAAAACTCTTTGCATGACAGACAACCTGAAGGATCCCCAAGGAGCATTCTTTCCACATTCACTGAAATTATCTGTAAATGTAATAATTACTTCAAAATACACAGCACAGATTATATATTTGTAACAGGGACTCTGAATGCAATTCTCCATGTCTATAATTTATTTCATTTGACCACAGATACACAGGGTAAACATGTTTCAAACTTAATTAGTCTTACGATGAAACCTGTCTGTCCCAATTAAAGTTTAAAATAGAGATTGGAAACTTAGCTGCATGCAGGTCAGAGGCAATTTCTTATACCTGTAGGTTAGCCACATTACAGCAGATTGGTTCCAGTTCAGAAGCACAAGTACATTTTTTGAAAGCTGAGAATTTTATTCGTAGATTTCAAATAATGTGGATAAGATTGGCAACAAGAATTGACTAAAATTAATTGCTGGTGATTTTTGTTCCACTGTCATTCTATTTACAATCAAGAAGGAGCTAGCGGATGGTTCAAGACAATGCTGTAGGTAGTCACACTGACATACTTCTGAATAGCCATTCTTTGCAAATGTTGTGTAAATTTCCATGCAGAAACAGATAGGAGAATCATTTATGTATACCATCTCTGGTCAGATGACAAAGATCAGATTGCCAATTCCATATTTTTCTTGGTGTCAGTATCAATAAGTCAATATCACCATTTCACCCACCACACAGTGAAACAACTCCACAGAGGTTGGTATGCTTTCACCAAGTCACCCTTTATTTTTACATGGAGAGTCTTTGACACTGATCCAGCTCCCTCAAAGCCAGCTGTCAGACCAAACAGAACCTCTGGCACTCCTGTTTATATCTGTCAGCCAGGGGTCCCTGATTGGGGTTGTTAATCCAGTCCAGTCAGGGAACTCATATTCTATGAGTTCCACCTGGCTGATCTCGTTACAATCACTACACACAGCACCATTTCTAGGGTAAATGAACATATCCTTAGCTGCAATGAGGAAAAATTGCATAGAAATTTGGGAGACACCTTTATTGCAATCAGGACCTGCAGCACATGATACCAATTGCTCGAAAGTCCTGCCATTTTCAGTTATTAAAGACGCTGTTGGAGGCACTTGTCTGCCCCTCCTAATTTGCCATCTTCACATTAAGAAGGTGCCTGTTCAGATGTGTGTTGCATGCTGGCAGATCACCCATTACATTGTAACACATCCCAGAATCAAAACACACCAGGTCCCCTGGGTTCTGTGAGAACGAGCACTGCACCCATCATTAGCATTCAAAACAAAAATAACCTAAAACCTAAATTAGTGTTCGACCAAAGGAGATTTATTTTAAAACAAATCAAGCGTCATAACAAATGAGACAAGCTTAATGCTCATGCCTGTAGCTTTAAAAATCAGAAGTACTAATTTTAATGTCAGAATCGTCTGCACATTGTAAGAGATCTGTTTGATTGTTATTGAGCTTTAACATCAACATACAGACAAATTTATCAAGGTCCCCATTTCTCACATGGGCCCAATATTTCTGCGCATTTAGCAGTTGCTGAGTGTAGGAAAGAAAAACTCTACATATAATTTTGGAATTGGTCCGGTAAATTTGCAATTTCCTGCTTCAAATGTGTTTACCAGGGCTGGGTTTTGGGGGCTACCGAGGGTGGTTATGGTGGGTGTTCTGAGTTAGGTAAGTGGAGCGTGGCTAACAGGAATTCTATGTTTGTTAAAACTCTGAGATAACATCTAGATATTCATCAAAAACTGATTTGAAAAGGAGAGTATTTACATTTGCATAGCCTAATTATGCTAGTAACTTTATTGTAATTGCTTTCTGTTTGGATGGAATTATATTGTTTATTACAGAAAATTTGTCAATTGACATTAACGTACATCTAAGTCAGATAAAATTGTATTTGGCATCTTTCAGTGTTGAGATGAGAACATAGAATATTTCGTACCATCATTACTGAGTTTCTGTACTGTTCTACTATCTCAGAGTATAAAAACAAAATACATACCAATCTAGAATTCCAAAATTAAAACTCTCCAACCTTGGCAACATCCTTGTAAATCTTTTCTGAACCCTTTCAAGTTTCACAAGACTATAGCAGGGAGACCCGAATTAATGGAGATTGTCAATAGATACAATCTTGGCATAAGTGATGACATCGTTAGTTGCATATTTTCAGAGTGTAACATCTGAAGACTGGAAATGCTGGAAATATGCAGCAGGCCTTGCAACATCTGTAAGGAGAGAAACAAGGTCATGTTTCCAGTCTCTGAAATTTGATCAGAACCAGCAGTGTACAGGTTTGCTTCTGAATAAAGTCAGAAGCCACACAACAGCAGGTCACCTGATGAAGGAGCAGCACTCCAAAAGCTTGTGATTTTAAATGTACCTGTTGGACTATAACCTTGTGCCATGTGACTTCAGATTTTATCAACCACAGCCCAATACTGGCATCTCCATTTCAAAGCTTCAGATTTCTGAAGAGATAGCCTTTTTATACAAACTCTGGTCTTTGTAAAGATGCTGTCCTTTTGGAAACTAAACAGAAATTGCTGGAAAAGCTCAGCAGGTCTGGCAGCACTTGTGAAGGAAGAAACAGAGTTAACGTTTTGGGTCCAGTGACCCTTCCTCAGAATTCAGTTCTCAGTTAAAAGATTCTGAGGAAGGGTCACTGGACCCCGAACATTAACTCTGTTTTTTCCTTCACAGATGCTGCCAGACCTGCTGAACTTTTCCAGCGATTTCTGTTTTGTTTCCTGATTTGCGGCATCCGCAGTTCTTTCGTTTTTTTATGGCATCCTTTTGGCTTTGTTCTGCACTTTTAATTCAAAAACCAAGGCTTGCTGGAGATTTGCGGCATGTTTTGAAAGCAGGCAACCATTTTCAAAGCTGCAGTTGTGGGAGTATAGTTTGCAGATGAACTGGAGCCGAAGGATTGTGTACCAGTGGAGATTTTGTTGGCAAGAAAGTGGCTGATTGGCTTGTGGACTCAGGACCAGTTATCAATGACAAAAGCCTTTTGCTTGACAACAATGATATGATTGGTTCTCAATTAACTGAACAGCTTGGGAGCGTCAACAAGATAAAGAGAAGCCTTCACTGGCTCAAGAAGTTCTCTCTGTTCTCTGCAGAAAAAGCTATTGAGAGCCTGAAGAAAATCCATTTATTTTCCCTTCAACAATTGCTGTAAGCTGTGATTTTTAATTAATACATCAGGGACCATCTATAAGTGAACAGACAGCCTGTGCTTCTTGCAAACTTTTGGAAGAAGTTAGAGAAGGACAACAGAGAGGTAGCATTCTGAATGTCATGAGAATCATCTCAGCAATCTCAGTGAATAGGGATTGCTGAAATGCTTGTGTGTATGTGTGTGTATGCGCGTGGGTGTGTTTGTGTAAGTGTTTGTGTGAGTGTGTATTTGTGTATGCGCGTGTGTGCATGTGTGTGTGTGTATGTGCGTGCATAAAGGAATTAGAGTCTTAATGAGTAGAGTTATATGTTGATACAATTGTTTACAAGTAGCTAGACTCTAACTACTTGTAATATTTTTTTTTATTAAGAACAGAAATCTAGTCTTCAGGTGTTACACTCTGAAAATATGCAACTAAAGATGCCATCACTTATACCAAGATTGTATCTATTGACAACTTCAATCAATTCTGGTTTCCCTGCTATAGTTTTGGTGAAACTTGAAAGGGTTCAGAAAAGATTTACAAGGATGTTGCCAGGGTTGGAGAGTTTGAGCTATAGGGAGAGGCTGTATAGGCTGGGGCTATTTTCCCTGCAGCGTCAGAGGCTGAGGGATGACCTAATAGAAGTTAATAAAATCATGAGGGGCATGGATAGGATGAATAGCCAAAGTCTTTTCCCCATAGTTGTGGAGTCCAAAACTAGAGGGCATAGAGGAAAGATTTAAAATGAACCTGACGGCAATATTTTCACACAGAAGGTGGTGTATATATGGAACCAGTAGCTAGAGGAAGTGGTGGAGATGAATAGAATTACAACATTTGAGAGGTATTTGGATGGATACATGAATAGGAAGGGATAAGAGGGATGTGGGCTCAATTCGGGAAAATGGAACTACATTAATTTAGGATATCTGGTCAGCTTGGACGAGTTGGACCGAAGGGTCTGTATCTATGCTATATAAGTCGATAACTCTATGACTCTATACTTGGCTTATACCTGTAAGTGGAGATTTCTTACATTGAATTCTAATTGATTGATGATTGATTTATTGTCACGTGTTTGTTACACACATGTGTTGCAAGTACAGTGAAAAGTATTGTATAATGTTGCCACCCACTGATGCTGTTTTAAAACACAGAAGTAAAGAGACATAGAGCATAAAGATAGAGAAATATAGAAATAAAGTTAAAAGTTCAACATTACAGACTTTCTTAAGTGTTTAGCTGTGATGGATTCAAGCTTTTCCATCCCGATGCTGAGACCAACATCAGCACGAAGCATTCGGCCAGCCTCAAGCGGCTTCACTGCACCACCGTCTCAGAACTGTGTCGCCATTCTTCATCGCCATCTTGTCTCTACCACTGCCATCATGAGACCGCGCTGGGCTGATCTCAGCATTGCAGCTGTTGCTGAAGCTGCATTATTAGGGGCTTTGCAGTGTTGCTACTATAGAAAAGTGGGTGAAAAGTCTTTGAGGCTGCCCTCTTGACTCTGCTCTGGCACCTATTTCTCATGGTAATGGCTCTGTAAGAGCTGAGTGGAGAGTCAGCCCTCACATGGCAATCCCGGAAAGTTTATTTGAAAGTGGAACATGACATCTCCAAGTCTAGTGTATTTTGATGTTATAGCAGAGAAAGCAGGAATTGTCATGGAATCTCTGCTTTGTCCTAGCAAGTCGATAAAAGAGTTTGGGAAAAGTTGGAACCTCAAACACATGCTACTTGCTTGATTTAACATGATTAAATATCTTAGCATGGCATGATTTGGGTTCCAAGTCTCTCATTAGCTGAGATAACCCGGTGCAAGCAGAATTAACACGGCAATTGCAATATTTGTAAGTCCTTTGTCAGCATGCTCAGGTTACGCTGTGAATCAAGTTGCCAATGCTGTACTAAAAATGGGGGGAGGGGAGGAGGCACACAAGGTACATATCTTTGTCAGAAATCTGTCACCAGTGCAGTTATCACCAATGAACTAAAGATAAATTCGGTTTGAGACTTGTGTTGTAACTGACTTCAAAAGTCAGCTGTACTTCAAAAATGTGTGAAGCATCAAGGTAAAACAAGAAGTACACATTATCCATTTTATTTTTTTATTTGTTTCATTTGAGAATAAACACACTCTATTGGGCACATTTACAGTTCCAGAAGAAAAGTGGGTAGATATATTGCTGTCTTTATGAACGTTATCAGTTTTCATTTTAAACTGTCACAAATAAACAGTGGAAATGTTGGTGTACAGTGAAGAGGAGATTTTATATGTTAGACTTTTACGGTTATAAATTGCTGGACCAAATGAGTACTGGTTACAATTTTTCTAGTCCATCAATCATAGCCAGTGTTCAATTACTGGCCATTTTATCACAAAGAAAATGTTCCTGTATTGGGGCCGAGGTGGGTGGGTGAGTGGAGGGGTCATGTCTGTCAAATAAGATGAGTTTAATCATCCAGCCAGTGAAACGGCCTTCAACATAATGTCGACCTGAAGGTGAAATAGAGAGTAGACTGTAGCATCCAGTTCAGTGGATATGAAATTGAGATTTTAGCTTTGTTAATTTTGAATACTTGTGATTAATTCGAAGTTAGTTCAAGGAAAATCGTCCCTATGTAAGATCACTGGGAAGACGGTAGAAGTAATGGCTCTATTTTGTGCTGGAGTCGGTTAGTTCAGTTAGCTGGGCGGCTTTTTTTGCGATGCAGAGTGATGCCAACAGTATGAGTTCAATTCCCATATCAGCTGAGGTTACCAAGCAGGTCCCACCTACTTAACCCCTCTGCTTGCCAAAAGCATTGGGAGCCTTAGGTTAAACCACCACTGGTCATCTCTATTTAGTGAGAGCAGCCCTCTGGGACAATGGTTACTTTACCTATTTTGTACTATAGGGAAACTACATTTATCTATTCATACTATAATAATCATTTCTTCTCTCGTTTGCAATTTGGCATTTTGGCTGTCGAATATAAATGTCTAACTTCTTATCTGACACAAACACCCATCAAATAGTATCTTCTGAAAATAAATGTTCGTTGTTACATGTTTCCTGTAAATGCATTGAGCATCAGCCCTTCAGAAGCCTCAATGAGAATGTCTCGATTACTCCATCAGTACTCTAGAGCACTAAAGACGAATAGCCTTGACACAAGAATGTTCACAGAACAGTAAGCAAGCTAATGGGGCTTAACATAAATCTAAGAGTTTTGTTTTTGTTTGTTCGAATGCTCACAAGTGTAACTTCTCCAGAGGATTCATTTCTGAACTGAATAATCTTGCGGTTTTTCAAGGTGTTCCATTGAAAGTGCGAAAATGTCATCCATTGATTGAAGACATTAATTAATTTGTTGCTTTTCTGATTCAGTTATCGTCTAATTATCACAGTATGTCACTAATAAGCTAAAAAGACATAATTTGGGGAAGATACAATCAACAAAAATGGCTATAATGAAGTTGTTATGACATATATATGAACAAAAGTATAGCACATCACATCAACCCAATCCAACAGGTCACAAACGAGCATGATCAGGAGAGGATTCAATTCTGTTTTGGTGACGTTCTAGATTCTATTCAATGGTGTAAAGTACTTCAAGATACTGGATAGAATAAGATATTGAAGCATGTGAAGGTGGTGACCAAGTTTTATAAAGTAGATGGCCTTGACATTCCTTGTAATCTAGCTGGTGAATTGAAATTTTAAAAATGCAGCAGCAGAACAGTTGCCAAGATAAGTCACCTAAAGAAGTTGAATGCTATGGTTCTTAGAATGGTCAATGTAACTGAGGTAAACTTCATTGGCTCACAAAACACTAATAATTGCAGACCTTACTGGGTATACACGCTGATCACCCATGGAAGAGATTCTCAGAGTCTCAAAACTTGGCTGAAATCACCATTAGAAATCTTCATTACTGAAGAAACTATTGTAATGCTTGCAGCATTTGTAAGAGGTTATCAATTTGAAAGAAGCATGAAAGCTTACAAGGCACGTTAGCATGGCCTTGATCTTCTACAGCTTAGCTAATGACAATGTTTTGCCACAATTAATTAAAGATAAAACTCTAATTAAGAAAAACAAGTAGGATTGCTGGTCAAAGACATACTTTGTCGAAGCTTTTCACTTTGTCCTCATCAGGATGTTTTGCAAGAATACCAATTCAAGGGGAATACAAAGATTTGTACATGCATGAGAGGAATGTGTTGATTGGGGGTTGGCAAGCAGACTGATTAGTAAAGGTCTGCTGTGGAGAATACACCCATTAATACAGACTGAAAGTTAACAACCAAGCTTTATTTATGCCTTAAACCAGGCATATTGATTCTGATTGATCAGGACATAGCGCTGAGAAATGAACCAGTAAGCGATTTTCACCGAAGGAGCAGAATAGTTAGAAACTAAATGTTAGAAACAGTGGTTAAGCATCTAAAATGTAATCTTGTTCATTTTTTTGTCCAGTGTGCACTCCAACGTTTAAGGAAATTAGGCCTTGATAAACATGTTCAAAAACGTTTAATGGTATCATGACAAATTCAAAAAGAAAGGAAAATTTGTGAGATACTTAGATTTGCAAACAGGGTAATGGAACATAAAAATAAGGAAGATACAGTAAACTTTTACAAATTCCTAGTTAGGGCTCAGTTGGATTATTGTGTACATTTCTGGGTACACACTTTTGGGATGAAGTACCTCACAGAAGTGCATCTGGTGTTTGTTAGGATGATATCAGGAGTGAGATATTTTATTGCAGAGAAATTGGAGAAGTTGGGCTTACATTCCTTTGAACAAAGAGGGTTAAATGGAGCCCTATTGGAGATATTTAAATTAGGAAAGATTTAAAGAGACTGGATTGGTTAGGACTATATTCACTAGAGTTTAGAAGAATGGGGGTTAGAAAGCTATAAAATTTTAACAGGACGAGACAGGTTAGACCCAGGAAGAATGTTCTCAATGACTGAGAAGTCCTGAACTAAGGATCACAGTCTACCGATATGGAGTAGGTCATATAGGTCTGAGATGAGAACTTTCTTCACCCAGAGAATGGTGAGTGTGTGCAATTATCCACCACAGAAAGCGGTTGAGGCCAAAACATTAAACGGTTTCTAGAAAAAGTAAGAAACATTTCTTTGACTGAAAAGTTGGAATATCAGCCATGATCATACTGAACAGTGGACCAGGCTCGAAGAGCTGAATGGCCTACTCCTGCTCCTATTTACTATGTTTCTATCTTTATTGGAGCAAATCACAAAAAAAGTAGTTTTCTGAGGTCATCAATTTAAAATACTTGGTCACAGAAGTAGTAAGAAAATTAGAATGTTTTCCAATGTTGTATTTTGATTTGTAAAGCATTACGAATGATAGACAGAAACACATTTCTTGAGGAATTTCAAAAGATAATTGAATACACGAAGTGGAGAAATAATATACAGTTATAGGATCAAAGGCGATGTGTAGGATTAAATTGGATGAAGTTTTCACAGAGCCAGCAAAGAAGTGAAGGAGCAAATGGCCTCTTCTGACCTTTCAAGTTTTATTATTAGATTTAAACTCAGAAAAAAAGCTAACCACTTTTGTATTAAATCAAATTGTAAAAACATTTTTTGCGAATGAGACTGGTGCATTGTGTCTTAGTTAAAATGAAGGAATTTTAAAAAAGACAAAAATCTTTGTTGCACATGCAGCACAGTGTGCTCTTTATTCTTTAAGATAGTTTCAAGATTTAATTTATTTTGGTGTTTGTTCCTGAAATAATTCCACAGAAGCTGGTATCCTGTCACCAAGTCAACCTTTACTTATACATGTGGAGAGTCCTTGACACTGGC
Organism: Rhincodon typus; assembly: GCF_021869965.1. Lineage (NCBI taxonomy): Eukaryota > Metazoa > Chordata > Chondrichthyes > Orectolobiformes > Rhincodontidae > Rhincodon > Rhincodon typus. The sequence goes on from NC_063352.1 coordinate 31,962,673, forward strand.
CTGGCTTCCCCAGAGCCAGCTGTCAGAGTGAACAGAATCTCTGACACTCCCATGGAGTTTGTATGTTCTCCCCGTGTCTGTGTGGGTTTCCTCCAGGTGCTCCAGTTTCCTCCCACAGTCCAAAGATATTCAGGTTAGGTGGATTGGCCATGCAAAATTGCCCATAGTGTCCAGGGATGTGTAGGTAAGGTGGATTAGCCATGAGAAATACAAGGATAGGATGGAATGGTCTTGGGAGAGTCAGTGCGGGCTTGTTTGGCTGAATGGCCTGTTTCCACACTGTCAGGATTCTATGAATATCTGTCAGCCAGGGCTCCCTGACTGGACCAGATTAACAGCCTCAATCAGGGAACTCATATTCTATGAGGTCCACTTAGCTGACCTCATTACAATCAGTACATTTCCCCAATAAAAGATTGAACACCTGATAATGAATGATTTTACCACATTGATACTTTAATTTGCATATTAGCCATTGTTTACATCCTTTGTGATGTTCTTAAGAAGCAAATTGTTGTTAAAGACCTGTGAAAGTCTCTCAGTAACACAATATTGAGACTGCTTGGAATGACAATACCCAGACAGCGTACCTATATTTCAGTACTTCGTTCCCAAAAGCACACATGTTAAAAGCGATAAACAAGAAAAGTAGCCACATAATGCTGTTTTAGAAATGATGATGGTATACCTCATCCTATAAAACAAGAACATTATTATTAAGCTGCAATACCTGTAATCAGTTAGAACAAACTTGGTATTTCCCAATAAAGAAAGCCTCTATCCCATCAATAGTGACTGCATAGATAGCATAGACCATCAGACGAAAACCTCTTAGATGAATAATTATTCAGGTAGTCTATGTTTAATTTATTAATACTGAAGTTGAATGTGTGGATAACTATAGCTAAGGTTTGCTCTGACCCTGGGAAAGTGAAATAATTAGTACAATAGTGCAAAACAGCCATTTTATGAAGAGTAATTTACTCCTTGTACCGGCTCTCTGCAGGTTCCCTCATAAATCAAAGTAACCCATGTACATCAAAGTGTTCTTTGCCAGCTACAGCAGCATCCATCATGCAACTACTAAATGTGCCATGGCAAGGCTTGATAAATATAATGCTTTTGATATACTGATAATGCAGCCATTGCCATTGTATTGGATGCAACTCCCCGAGCACTGTAAAATTCTTTGGGGAAAACCCAAGGTAGGATTGTAATAATGGATCATAGACACCATGGGCTAAATTGTATTCCAGTATGCCTGGAGGATTTTTTTTCTGTTGCAGACTGTATTTTTCAGGCACTTTACATACAGGAATTCTATGAGGGTGGTGAGTTCTATTTCCTTCCATGTATGACTGTACTTTTGGACATTTATGTAAATTTAGTCAATTTGAACATTTATTAGGATTTTATGTTTCGTTTTTGGTTTTACATTGCTGCCAGGTCCTCAACAACTGCAACTGGTCTGTTGATTTTATTGTTTGCATTTTTTAGTTCTGTCATGCTAAAAGAGACAATTATTGCAGTGATAGTTAAATTAAAATGTCAAGACTAATTTCATTTTAATTGTCTAAAGGTAATTAACAAAATACTTTCAATTAACATATGAAAGTTTCTGGTTATCTTGTCTTTCCCATTACCTTCTTTCACCTTCTTCCCCTCATTCATTTTCACATTCAACTTGTTATTTTTATTTCGAGTCTGTATAATGTATCTGACACAGTTTGTACCTTGTATTAATGATTCTCGAGATGAGAAGCATTTTGGAGGGAGGAGGTAAATCTGGAAGAAAGAAAGCAAGGTGCATTTGTATAGCACCTTTCATAACTGCAAGATATCCCAAAATATTTTATAGCCAATGAGATACTCTTGGTCACTGCAGTAATATAGGAAACAAAGGAGCTAGTTTCTGCACGGCTAGCTATCACAAACAGCATTGTCATAATGTGCACATAATCTGCTTTTAGGATGGTGGTTGAGGGTGAAGTATTGGCCACAATATTATGGTCAATATCCCTACTGTTCTTCAAAATAATGGCCATGGAATCTTTTATAGCCTTCTGTCAAGGACTAATGTCTTATCCAAATTAAAGCACCTGCAGTAGTGCAGCACTCCTCAGTACTGAACCGCTGTGTCAGTGTTGATTTCTTCTTTACTTTTAGATTATCTTGAAATTGGCTTCTAAGTGAGTCTACAACTACTTGAAGAGGAATCAGTGTAGAAACCAATGCAGTCATGTCAGGCAAGTCTGTGGTGTGAGTAAATGGTATGTACTGTTATAATAAAACAAAATACTGCGGATGCTGGAGATCAGAAGCAAAAGCAGAATTTAAAGTTTTAACAAAGATTTGTAGATCAGGTTGTGAGTGAGGTTGTTGATTTGCTCACCGAGCTGGCTTGTTTTTGTTCAGACGTTGCGTCACCATGCTAGGTACCATCATCAACAATGGAGTTATTTCAAAGTCTGTGTTTCGTCTCCACTGACAACACTGAGCAGTGAATTCAGTAGACTAGATAGAGAGAATTGCAGGTAAACCACTGCTTCACCTGGAAGGTAGAGCTGCGACCTTGGATGGTGAGGAGAGAGGAGGTAAATGGACAGGTGTTACACATTCTGTGATTGCATGGGAAGGTACCATTAGGGAGTGAAGAGATGTTGAGAATGGAGGAGGGGTGGACCAGGGTGTCCTAGACCAAATGGTCCCTATCGACTACTGACAAGGTAGGGGAGGGGAATATGTGTCTAGTGGTGGCATTTCGCTTGACATGACAGAAACAGCAGATCCTTTGAATGTGGATTATGTTAGGGTGGAAAGTAAGGACCAAGGGGATCATCAGAACAGATGCAATGGGGAAACCGGGAGATTAGAATGGAGTCCTTACAGGAGGTAGGGTGTGATGGTGTATGGCCAAGGTAACTGTGGTAGGATTGTAGTGGATATTGGTGGCCAGCCTATCCCCAGAAATGGAAATAGCGATATTGAGGAAGAGAAGGAAGGAGTCAGAGATGAACCAAGCGAATGTGAGGGAAGGATGGAAATTAGAAGCGAAATTGATCATTCTTTCCAGTCCCAAATTACAGAGGGAAGCAGCACTAATGATGTCAAGAATTTACCAGAGAAAGAGTTGTGGGGTGGGACCCGAATAGGATTGGAACAAGGAATGTTCCACATACACCAAAAAAAGGCATAATAAAAGGCAAAAAAGCTGCCACCCAGGTGGATAGAGTTGTTAAGAAGGCGTGTGGTGTGTTCGCTTTCATTAATAGAGGGATCAAGTTCAAGAGCCATGAAGTTATGCTCCAGCTATACAAAAGCCTGGTTCAGCCACGTCTGGAGTATTGTGTCCAGTTCTGGTCACCTCATTACAGGAAAGATGTGGAGGCATTGGAAAACGTGCAGGGGAGATTTACCAGGATGTTGCCTGGAATGGAGGGAAGGTCTTAAGAGGAAAGGTTGAGAGATCTAGGGCTTTTCTCTTTAGAACGATGAAGGATGAGAGGCGACATGATAGAGGTGTACAAAATGATCAGAGGTATAGATAGAGTAGACAGCCAGAGACTTTTTCCTAGGTGGAGGTAGTTATTACAAGGGGACATAGTTTTAAAGTGAGTGGATGTAGATATAGGGGAGATGTCAGAGGTAGGTTCTTCATTCAGCGTGGTAGGGGCATGGAATGCATTGCTGGAGAGGATAGTGGAGTTGGCCTCATTAGGGTCATTTAAGCAGCTATTAGATAGGCATATGGATGATAGTATAAGGTAGGGGTGGAGGTTAGATAGACCTTAGGATTAGGGTAAAAGTTCGGCACAACATCATGGGCCGAAGGGCCTGTACTGTGCTGTACTGTTCTATGTTCTATGTTTCTATGTTCTAATTGGGGCCCATGCAGGTACCCATGGCCACACCATTGACCTGAAGAAAGTGAGAGGAGTTAAAGGAACAATTATTCAAGGTGACGGTGAGCTTGGCCAGGCGGAGGAGTGTGGTGGTGGATGGGAACAGTTCAGGCCTTTTTTAAGGAAAAAGTGGAGACCCCTGAACCATCCTGATGGATGTGTAAAGAGATTGCATGTCTATGGTGAAGAGGAGGCTGTTAGTACCAGCAAACTGGAAATTTTGAAACTGCTGTAAAGCTTTAGAAGCATCATGGATGTAAGCGGAAAGGGACCAGACAAGGGGTGAAAAAGATTGAGTCAGTGGAGGGAGAAATAAGTTCCATGGGGCAGGAACAGGCTGAAACAAAGGATCTGCCTGGGCAATCCTGTTTGTGGATTTTGGGAAAAAGGTAGAAGAGTGCCGTATCAGGTTGAGAGACTACGAGGTGGGAAACGTGGGTGGGTGATACACAGATGAGATGATGTCATTGACAGTCTTGGAAATTATAGACTGATGTTCAATGGTGTGATCATGGTCTAGGGGGAGTCAGGAGGAGGTCTCTGATAGCTGGCACCAGACATCTGTGAGATAGAGGTCAGTATGGCAAACAATAACAGCACCAGCCTTGTAAGCAGGTTCGATGGCAAAGTCAGGGTTGGATCTAAGAGCATGGAGTGCAGTCAGTTCAGAGGGAGGTAGGTCAGAATGGGTGAGGTAAGCAGAAAAATTAAGTGACCAACGTCACATCGACAGTTCTCAATGAACAGATGAAGTGCAGATAAGAGATCAGACACAGGCTTTCAGACACAGGGCTAGAGATGAGTGAAAGGATCTTTGGGACAGAGAGAGTCTGGACAAATTAACTTGTCAAAAGCTCAGTCAGTGAGATTGCACCAGAGCAAAATAATTTGGCAGTAAAATTTTGGTAATCTACTTCACTGTCCCACACTTCAGTGCCTAATGTTCAGAACACTGGAAGTGAGATGTTGGTTGAGATGCATACTATTACAGGAACAATCATGGAGTACACTCTTGTCATTTCAAAGTTCATTGGATAATAGGAGTAGGCCACTCAGGCGCTCAAGCCTCTGCTTACATTCAATGAGATGGTGTCTAATCTTTGAAGTCATTTAGCTCATGGATCATTTTATGTGCTTGTCTACCAAAAATTGATTAATCTCAGATTTAAAATTATGAATTGAGCTAGCATGTTTTGATTTTTATGGGAAAGTGTTCCACACTCTGCATCAAGACATATTTCCCATCCTCTCTCCTGAAAGACCTGGCTCAGATTTTCAGATTATGCTTGTTTCTCCCACCAGTACAAGTAGCTTTTCTTTGTCCTCACTGCCAATTCCCTTTCACAATCTAGAAAACTCAATCAAATCACCTCTTCTCTCACCCTCTACACTCCTGGAACTGCAGATCCTATTTTTTTAAAATTAAAATTCCATTATATAGGGTGAAAATGAGATTTTAGCCATGTTTTGTAATTCTTTAAAATAAGCATATAATAACACTTTAAGATAACACACTCAAACCGTAAAGTTACACTGGGAGGCAGTTTGTGAGCCAGTCAAGCACTGGCGCATAGTATATGGATCCTGTGGCCACATGAGACATTTATTATCCACAATCTCCAAATCAATTTTTCAGTTTTTCATGTGCTCATATATAAACATAGCAAATTTGTTTTGTAATGTATTGACACAGTATGTACAATTTTAACTTTGCATGGAAGTGTTATCAAATTAGCTGTTACTGACAGTGCTAAGGGATCCTAAAGTTCTGTACTCGCAATAGAATGCAAACAATTAAACAACAAATGGGAGGAAGAGGCTCCACAAATAGCTCTACTCACAATGATGGGGTGGATTACATATCAATGCAATGTAGCAATTGCAAGCATCTTCCACCAGTAATGTCCAATACGATCCATCTTAGCCTCCTTCTTACGACATCTAAAACGTCAAAGATGCCAATTTTCAACTAATTCAATTCACTACGCATGATATGAAGAAATGGCTGAAGACATTGAATACAACAAAGGCTTTGGGCTCAGACAAATCCCTAGTCCTAGTGCTGAAGACTTGGTCTGCAGAAGTAGCCATGTCCTTAATCAAGGTATTCCAATACAGCCAATATATTGGTACCCAATGCGAAATGTGGAGAATTGTGTAGATGTGCCCTGCCTGTGAAACACGGGCCAAATCCAGTGCAGCCAACTACCCTGTTATCAGTCTATTCTCAATCATCATCAAAGTAATGGAAGATGGCATCAACATCACTATCAAATGGCACTCACTTAGCAATAATATGCTCACCACCAGGACTACTCTATAGTGTTTGCCACCATCACCAACATGTGATACTGGGTTCAGAGTTATTGACATAATTCACTGCTGGCAATCCTCCTTTCTATACTGTACTTAGGGCCTGTCTAATTACATGTGGGAGAAGATAGACCACTGGTGAGTCTAAACAGAAAAGGTACTGCTTTACAAAGATGTTTTATTGCATTATACACTACTAGTCAAGCAATATTATTAAAGAGTCGAGGGACATGGATAGAATATATCTACTCTCTTCAGTTATTCTGGTTGAAATCAACTACCTCTACAAAACAACTGTGCGGCATCATCAGATTGAATGGAATTCAATGTAACATGAATGTTAATTCCTCCAGAACCATGACCTTAAACCACAAACTCAGCTCCAAATCTTATAACTCAGACTATCATGTCGACAATATTTCAGACAGCAGTTTCTGCCTGACACTTGGGTGTCCATATTTGGGCACAATTGTATTTCTAGGTTTATATATATGTAACAAATACAAATAACATTTGTGTCAATCTCCCACCAAAGGAAATGACCTGAGAAAATTCACCTCCATTTAAAAAGTTATGTATATGTAAATCTTATGTTTGCAGCTAGTGAATTATAGAGCTCAAATCTCTTTGCTTGTGAAATTATAATTATATTTTAAACATTTCATATAAACCTGTCTCATGAGCTGCAATGAAGTATGGGTGTATAATTTCATTTGATCTCTATTTTGGAGAAATCTATAATACCTTTCTCCTATTAAAGTATTGAGGAAATTAAATTAGGTTGTGGAGATTTTCTTTTTCTGAACACAAATTTGTTAAATTAGAAATTATTACAAAGTGCTGTTGTTTATGGAAGTAGCAGAGTTGAAAATCCATCAGACTCACTGTGATCGGTACTTTATGGTGAATTATGCTGTACAAGCATCAGTCATATTAATGCATTCATTTCAAATTGCTTTCTGTGTACTTCCAACTCCATGGTTTTCTTCAAAATTCTGCTAGTTCTTGCTCCAAAATGCTTTGTTGATGGCTGTGACCAGGGTCCTAATTCCTCTCCCTCAGATCATCACGGATGTTAGATAATATTCTGAAAGAAGCTACAGTGATTCAACAGTTTGATAAAGATGGTGGGCATCTTTCAGCTCTTGGAATTTCAGCAGCGGTGAATGGTGCATTTGTACTTTGTTTTATAAATATTTAACGATCGAACCCAACCCATCTCATTTGGCAGAAAGACCGTGACATCCGTTATATCCCTTGACACTCATAATAATTTCCTCTTGCCTGGATGGGGACAGTTATACCCTGTGTATGTGGCTAGTCAGAGGTAGTGATGCAACGGCAAGTTAAAGCATTCTAACAGCCACAAGGCCAGTCAAGTCTTCTGTGTGAAGAAGGCACCTCAGTGATAAATTCACAAGCCACCAGAAATGCACAAATGCCTGTGCTTACTATGACGGTGAAGATCACTCCATCCATTATCATTTGGAGCTTCAGTATTAAAGCTGTGTGAAATGAAAAGATCAGCACAAAGTCAGACTTTGGCAAAATCTTGTTGAGATGGCAGGGACCTTGTCAGTTGGCGCTGCCTCTTCGAGTGAAAGGCTGTCAAACCATTAATCAATGAGTCAATGGCAAGGCCAGTAGTGTGGAATCAGTTCTTAAGGGAGTGATTGGCTTTTCTAATCAGAAACACTTGTCAATCAGATTTTGCCAGTTCTTGCACTCAGCACTGCCACAGAGTGGGCTGTATATGTTGGTGGGTGAGCATCCCCTAGAGTCCCAGGAACACAGAGGAAACATGACAATGGAAGTGATGGGTAAGGAGGTGTGGTTCTCAGGTTGGTGTCGTGGAAAGGGAAGGGGGCATGGCAGTCAGATACAAAGGCAAGTTTTGGCTCCCAGCAGCATCTGGTGCTGATGACTAGTCCCTCAATCAGGCATTGATTGCCTTTGATGGAGAAGCCTCTTCTTCACCAAGGTGACAAGTTGCCCCTGGGGTGGCAATTCTCATACATGCTGTACGGTGACAGAACGGCATATATCCAGGATCGTCCCTGCCATGATGGGATCAATCCCTTAACTGATCATTAAGTGGCCAATAAATGGCCTCTGTTGGCAGTGAGATGGGATGGCCAACCATGGGTTGAGACAGGAGGATAGAGATCTTTGGGTCTGCCACTGTCTGGCCTAATTAAATGTCGTGCACTCCTCCACACTCACCACTATGGGAACAGAAGATTCTGTCCTTGATTCTTGAACATAATATGTTTTATTCAATGAGATATTCTATTATTATAGAATTATGTAATATTAGAGTACAGCATTTGGAGCCATCAGTTCCACGGCTGTTCTTTGAAAGAGCTTTCCAGTTACTCACATTTCCCTTCACTTACCCCTTTGCACTGCAAATATTTCCTTTCAAATTTTTATACAATTTCTTTTCAAAATTATTACAGCGCCTGCTTTCACTCCCTTTTCATGCAGTCCATTCCAGATCAAAACTTCCTGCAAAAAATAATTTGCTTCATTTTGTGTTTAATTTTAATTGGCAATTACCTTAAATCTGTATCCTCTGGTTAAGGATTCCTCTCACTTTGGAAACAGTTTCTCTTCATTTAGTCTACCAAAACTTTGCTTTGCTGTATGTATGTCAATTAAAATTCTCTATGATATTCTCTGCTTTAAGGAGGGAAAGTACAGCTTCTTTCATCTCCCCACATAACTGAAGTCCACAGTTCTGCTACCATTCTTATAAATCTCTTATAAATCTTAACACATGGAAGCTTCTGCAACTTTTGGATTTGGATTCAGAATTGGCTGACCCTCAGAAGACAAAGGGTGGTAATGGACGGAAAATATTCAACTTGGTGTTCAGTTACAAGTGGTGTACCACAAGGATCTGTTCTGGGTCCTCTTCTATTTGTGATTTTTGTAAATGATTTGGATGAAGGAGTGGAAGGGTGAATTAGCAAGTTCGCGGACGATACAAAGGTGGGTCACGTTGTGGACAGTGCGGAGGGCTGTTCTAGGTTACAAAGGGACGTTGATAGAGTGCAGAGCTGAGCTGAGAAGTGGCAGATGGAGTTTAACCCTGAAAAGTGTGAGGTGACTTCATTTTGGAAGGACAAACTTGAAACAAGAATACAGGGTTAACGGAAAGATTGTTGGCAGTGTGGAGGAGCAGAGGGATCTTGGGGTTCATGTTCACAGTTCCCTCTGAGCTGCCACCCAGGTGGATAAAGTTGTTAAGAAGGCGTATGGTGTGTTAGCTTTCGTTAATAGAGGGATTGAGTTCAAGAGCCGTGAAGTTATGCTCCAGCTATACAAAAGCCTGGTTCAGCCACATCTGGAGTATTGTGTCCAGTTCTGGTCACCTCATTACAGGAAAGATGTGGAAGCGTTAGAAAAGGTGCAGAGGAGATTTACCAGGATGTTGCCTGGAATGGAGGGAAGGTCTTACGAGGAAAGGTTGAAAGAGCTAGGGCTTTTCTCTTTAGAATGACGAAGGATGAGAGGTGACTTGATAGAGGTGTACAAAATGATCAGAGGTACAGATAGAGTAGACAACCAGAGACTTTTTCCTCGGGTGGAGGTAGCTATTACAAGGGGACATAGTTTTAAAGTGAAAGGAGGTAGATATTGGGAAGACATCAGAGGTAGGTTCTTTACTCAGAGAGTGGTAGGGGCGTGGAATGCATTGCCGGAGAGGGTAGTGGAGTCGGCCTCATTAGAGTCATTTAATCGGCTATTAGATAGGCATATGGATGATAGTATAAGGTAGCGGTGGAGGTTAGATAGACCTTAGGTTTAGGGTAAAAGTTCGGCACAACATCGTGGGCCGAAGGGCCTGTACTGTGCTGTACTGTTCTATGTTCTATGTTCTATGTTTTGGAAAGTATGGCTTAACCTATGAACCTCTGTAGCACATCCTTGATTTTGTGCCTTCATTTATAAAACCAGTGATCCTGCATACTTTTTCAACAGTCTTCTCAATTTATCCAGTTATCTATGAAGATTTGTGCATGTGTGCCTCCAGGTCTCTTCCTGAAGCCTGTTTAAAGATGCATAATTTAATTTATAATGCTTTCCTCGGTCTCTGCACCAAAAACATCTGCCACGTATCTACGAATTTCATAAACTCTACCCTCCTTATTGTTGATGGCAAGTTTTGTCCCAACTCCAATTTTGAAATTATACACTGCATACCAAAGCCTAGATCACCATCACAGCTCCAAAAGAGCACTGGTTCCCTAACAAAAGCAGAAGTTGCTGGAAAAGCTCAGCAGGTCTGGCAGCACTAGTGAAGAAAAATAATCGCAGTTAACATTTCAGGTCTGGTGACCCTTCCTCAGAACAATTCACTAACCAACACCTGGGGGGAACCATGATGTACAAATTCTTCAGTCTGATAGACCATCATTCACTACTACTCTCTACTTTCTACCTCTTAACCCTAGCCAATGGAACCACTGCCCCCAGGCTTCAATTTTCTAAGATGCAGTGGTTTGTCAATTGCCTTTTGAAAATTTCATATTTACTCAACATCAATAGCACTACCTTCATCAAGCCTCTATGTTACTTCACCAAAGAGCTCAATCAAGTTGCTCAAACATGATTTCCCTTTAACAACTTCTGGCTGTCATTTACTAATTCATAATTTTCATGATGTGGAGATGCCAGTCTTGGACTGGGGCAGGCAAATTCAGAAATCACACAACACCAGGTTACAGGCCAACAGGTTTATTTGAAATCACAAGCTTTTGGAGCACTGCTCCTTCATCAGGTTAAGATTAGGTGAAAAATTTAACCTGACAAAGGTACAGCAATCTGAAAGCTTGTGATTTCAAATAAACCCGTTGGACTATAACCTAGTGTCCTGTGCCTTCTGACTTTGTCATAACTTTCAAAATGACAAATTTTTCTTGGATTATTTGGTGGAATCTACCAAAACGCAGCTAAATCAGTCATTTTTGGCAAGTTTCATGGAGGTTTTCTCTCCATGAACTCGATCTGCCAAAGCTCACCACATTATCTATGCCACTATGGCACCACGTTCATTGTATTCTCCTGCTCATCACGGGTGGAAGCATTGACCACTGCTGGGACCTCTCAAGAATCCTGGTGCTGGTAACTACCCTGCATTTCATTTGCCCTGAGCATGGCATGGTGGCTCAGTGGTTAGCACTGCTGCCTCACAGTGCCAGGGACCCAGGTTCAATTCCACCCTCGGGTGACTGTCTGTGTGGAGTTTGCACATTCTCCCCATGTCTGTGTGGGTTTCATCCAGGTGATCCGGTTTCCTCCCGCAGTCCAAAGATGTGCAGGTTAGGTGGATTGGCCATGCTAAATTGCCCATAGTGCTCAGGGATGTGTAGCTTAGGTGGGTTATAGGGGGATGGACTGAGTAGGATGCTCCAAAGGTCAGTGTGGGCTCATTGGGCCGAAGGGCCTGTTTCCACACTGTAGGGATTCTATGATTCTATGTCAGATCCAGGGTAATTGACACGCTGCTTTGCTGTCAGAAACCTCGAGGTCCTGTTAGGTGGTGGGTGTGTGCTGTTGCTACCTATGGAGTGTGCCCTGAGATGTTAAATACTGATGAAGCTTTGGAGGAGCTAGCTGGAATTGCCAGATTACCGCTCTGCCTTTCTTGTTGGGAATTATCAATGTCCACAATGGGTTGGAGAATTGGAAATTGTATATAACGAGGTGAGATGTTGTAATAATGAGAATGATATTAATGTTAATGTGCGCTAATGCATACAAATAGACCTCTTACCACTCACCAGTGTGAATCCTATCTTGCCATTCAACACTTGGTTGGAAAATGGGACTTTTAGCTCTTGACCGTGGAAAGCTATTCACTGCCGATCTCACACAATTCTCCCAAATTTCTCATCAACATCTAAGTCATTCAGGAGTTGGGAAGGTTCCGCCCATTGCCTTGAAGGCTTACCCACCTCTGATGAGAACTGACTGGCTTTAAAGATGGGGTTTTATCTCTCAACACTTTTTGAACGGGCGTGTACCAATTGCAATCCTCTAGTCCAGGGTCTCATAGAATTTTTGTAGCGTTTCTGTCCCTGAGACAGAAGCCCCAGATTTAAGACCCATACAGGGATTGTAGACCCTGGAAGATGCATTTGGGATGAAGCCAAACAGCCTGTAAGTCTTTCCACTACACCTGGTGGCAGGCGGCAACAGTGGGAGAGTCTCCTAGTCAGCCATCGGCAGAAGGCAGCGACAAACACAGCAGTTGCTAAAAGTGGGGGACCAATCTAATGGAAGTCAATGGCCCAACTCTTAAACTGAGGACTGAAGTAAAAGTCAAAAGCATACGTGATGAACAGTAGGATCCTGGGAAACACTGGGGGTCAGTGCTCATGTACACTGGTTCCTTAACGTAGCAGGACACGTGGATTGAGTGGTTAGGAACGCACATGGTATACTTACCTTAATGAATTAAAGCATAGCCTTTATGAGCTGGGAGGTTATGCTGGAATTGTACACAATGTTTGTTAGGCCGCAGCTAGAGTATTGTGTGCAGTTCTGGAATCCACATCATAGGAGGGATGTGAAAGCACTAGAGACGGTGCAGAAGAGATTTACCAGGACTGTTCCGGCCTGGAGAGTTTCCGTTATGAAGAGAGATTGGACAGACTTGGGTATTTTTCCTTAGAACAGGGAGACTGAAAGAGGATATGATTGAAATGTATAAAATCAAGGACAATAGATAGGGTACACCAGAAGAAATATTTCCTGTTGTTGGAAGGATCAATGACTTGGGGCATAGATTTAAGGCAAAGACAGACAGTTCAGAGGGGCTGTGAGGAAATTCTTTTTCATCCGGAGGGTGCTCAGAATCTGGAACTCACTGTCTGTAAGGGTGATAGAGGCAGAATCCCTCATAATATTTAAAATATATATAGATGGACACTGTGATGCTATGGCATCCAAGGCTCTGGGCATAGCGCTGGAAGATGGGACTAGAATAGTTAAGCAGTTGTTTTTGACTGGCATGGACATGATGGGCTAAAAGACCTTTTCCTGAGCCGTAGAACTCTATGACTCTATGACCTGAACCACCCCAACTTTCCATGAGATCTCAGGGCCAAGGACCATGGTCAGGAGACTCAATGGATCGGGCTGCATACTGGATGATTTCTGACACCCTCTCAGCAAACCATGCTGGTATTATCCAGCCTACTCTTCCACCACTTAACATGTCCTCAAATCTGGTCAGCCCAGCGTCATGAATTTTATCCTCTGCCAGGTATCACAAAACCTATCTACAGAGGAAACCACTCCTGAGTAGTGGTTCCCTAACAACCAGCCACCACTTCCTCAAGGAGAGTGCTTCAGGCAGAGGTGACCATGTCCCATGCTTGATCGAGTCCAAATAGAAAATGGGCACTTCTTGGAAGAAAGTGCAAGAACTCATTCACTCATATGCAGGACCTGCATGTTGTAATCGAGGCCACATAACTAATGGAAGAATCATGTCATCAGGGCTGATTGAAGTGGCTTCTCATTTTGCCATTGGAATGCAATGATGTGGAAATATATCTGAACCCATTATTGGGAGAGGTCTATGGAGCATCAACTGAGGTAAGAAGATTTGTGAGTTTGCAGGATATGCTTACTACTGGAGCACTTTCTCTTCTCCCAGCAGCTTATCCTTCTTCATTTGGTGTCGTTCATTCTCTAATTCATATTACATTCCAAGAGGAAAACCATCTGCAGCCATTTCTGGAAACAACTGGTGGATATCTTGAAGTCAATGAAAATTTGCAATTTAGAAAGCATCAAATCCATTTTAAATCAACCTCGTCACATGTTATCCTCTAGAGCATGTGGGACTTGAACCCAGGTCTTCTGGCCCAGAAGCAGGGTCACTACCACAATATCTCCTAATTCAAATACATGAAGATTTGCAGCAACAGCCAGAAGAAACTAACAATCAACTAATGGGTGACATGGTGGCTCAGTGGTTAGCCCTACTGCCTCACAGTGCCAGGTACACAGGTTCAATTCCAGCCCTAAGCAACTGTCTGTTTTGAGTTTGTGTGTTCTCCCCATGTCTGCGTGGGTTTCCTCTGGGTGCTCCACTTCCTTCCCACAGTCCAAAGATGGATTAACCTGCTAAATTGCCTCAGTGAGTAGGGATGCACAGGCTAGGTGGGTTAGCCATGCTAAATGTAGGGTTACAGCAATTGGGTTGGATGCTCCTTGGAGAGTTGGCGCAGGCTCGATGGGCTTAATGGCCTCTTTTCGCACTGTAGGGATTCTTCAATTGTGCAAGGTTAAACAAAGCTGTTGGCAGAAGCATAGAGCTCCAAAGTAGCAGCAACAGCATCAATCATTTTCACATGTTGAATGACACCAAGATCTGTTGGCTCTGCCATTTTCAGATGGATGTTCACTTTACATGTACAGACACCTTCACCACAACCTCAGCTGCATGGCATCTGGCATGATCTGCATCTCAAATGTCTGAATGCACTAAGCCCAGTTATGGAGCAAAAAATATGTGATATTGAGCCGAATTTCTCATCCAAGGAACATGCATTCATAACGCCAAACATTATCCTACGTTCATCATAGAAAACATGTAGACAAAATAAATTATGATTAGATCATCAAATATTTATGTATCTGATGGTTCATGAGGTATGAGTTTGAAAACCTCAAATATATATATAAACAAAACCTCACTACACCCTAAAAGAACCAATTTCAAACAAAGTTAGACAAAAGGTGGTATGGAAAACTTCCACTCATGTCCTCAAACAGGCTTTCTTAAAACAATACTAAAAAGTGCGCAGCATATACGTGACTAACAACATTAAACAAATGTACAGAATACAGAAAATCAATTGTGCAACTTTGATTCCGACCACAACAAAATTGAAAAACAAAAAATGAAAGCCAAAGGTTAACAAATTACCAACCACACTCCTTCCAATATTGCCAAGATACTGATTGCTACAATAAAGGAGGATGTACGAAGATGAACAATGATCAAAGTAAAATTGTAAAAGAACACCTGACAAAGCACATTAATGACAACAAAGCAATTGAAACAAAGCCTTTGAATATGGATGGCAATAACCCACAAGGACAAATCAGCACCAGACAGTTTCATTCTCTCTTAAGAACACAGTCACAAGAATTAAATATGCCATGTTTATTAAAGTGAACAGAAAACACAACATTTCCCATGCGAACGGCATTTAAAATAGAACAAAGGGGAATGAAGTAGTAAGAGAACTGCTTGGAAGAAAGAGAACACTGTTCAATGGACAAAATGGCCAATTCAATATTAACACAAGAAAATATGAGGTAGGTGTCTATTTAAGGTCAAGTAAAAATGCATGAAATGTATGACAGGTAAAATTGGCAAAGTGGAGCAGGGTCAAGTGGCTACTAACCTTGGAGAAGGAAAGAAAAGATAACTCTCATTTTAACTCTGCTTTCCCAGCAGGAAGTGAGCAGATAGGTAGTTAAAATGCCTACTACCTTCCTAGTTCATTTTCACCCACTGCCATTTTAGCTATTGGTTTTGTTGACAGTGCTGGACTTAATTATTCTCTTCCACCCTGAGCCGATGCTGTGAGGGCATCCTGCCATGAAATTAATGAACAATACATTTAAGGTCAATATGAAGACCTAAAGGCTACGTGTTTTAGTGAGGCAACAGAGATTACAAATGGAACAAGGAGACATTCCAGCACCTGGTGAGGAAGAAGCTAGTGACAGCCAGAATGGAGAAGATACAAGATGGCACCAACTTACAGCCAGAGCTCCTCATGAACTCCTTGTGATTTAGTTTACTTCTTTTCAATTTCAGCAACTCATTGACAATACTGAACACCACCTCTCCCAGTTTTTGCCACAATGGGCTGAAGTGTTTCCAACTCCATGCCGCAAACCATCATTCCCACTTATCTATGGGGGAATATTGTCAGAAATATATAAAATGATTGAGGCCCTTACCAATAAGCTTGAAGAAGAGATGCCCAGAATCTGTAGGGCACCTGCAAAGACTTTGACATTCACTCCAATGCAAATGGCTTAACTGCAGGGATCTAGCATCATATTCGGGGACTGTGCTTTAGTGCATTGCACTGAATATTACGCAGCCTTGAAGTCGAGCCCTCCACAGATTCAGACAAAGTGTTGCAGGTCCTGCATAAGGCTTTCCAATGCCTTATAGAATCGTTGATGCACAAATTCAATTTTTAGAAAGGTGCAGTCTCAATTTCTATCCTTTCCATCAGAGCTTGCCACAAGCCATTCCTGGCAGCCTGTGTATCCTGTACCTTCTCATTTCATAAATAGTGTTCCTGTCAAGAATTCTCTGAATCACTACCTATACCATCTGAGGTGCCAAACTCCATGGATTGGAACGAGCAGATAATGCTGTACCTTCAGGTGTATTGCCATGTGTGTTGTTGCAAGGCTCAAGTAGGCCTCAGAAAGAGCTAAATGAAGGACAAAGGGACATATGTTAGGAGCTAATGACAAGAATGAGGTAGCCGATGAGTGCAGCGCACAAGAGTCCTCAGGATTTTATAAAGTCTGTGTGAACTAGAGAACTATATGGAGGGATGAAAGAGAAATGAGCAACCAACTTGCTGTACATGGTCTCTGTATTTATTGCACTTTTTTTATGGCCTATGATACCAATCACAGTATAGGCTTATGAAGTAGATTCTTAGGGAAATATCACAGGAACGAAGAGAAAGCAAATGATCCTACAGTTTTTCCCATTTAATTTCCACGGATACTGGCAGTTGGATCGACTTGCATTGCATGAGGTATTTGTGTTGTTCTTGCGAATGTCTCAGTTTGGAGTGATCTGAAGCAAAGGAACATGGCATCATGGGACAACGGACAAAAAGGATACATGCTTAATTCTATCTGTTAGATATAGAAGTTATAGTGTCATACAGCATGGAAACAGTCCAACTAGTCCATGCCGACCACAATCCCAAACTAAACGAGTCCCACCTACCTGGTCTTGGCCCATATCCCTCCAGACATTCCCTATTCATGTCCTTATCTAAATGTCTTTTAAATGTTGTAACTGTACCCACATCCATCACTTCCTATGGATGTTCATTCCACACATGAACCACTTCCTGTGTAAAAAAATTGCCGCTCATGTCTTTTTAAAATTTTTCTTCTCTCAACTTAAAAATATGCCCCCAGCCTTGAAATCTCCCATCCTAGGGAAAAGACACCTTCCATTCACTTTATCCATACCCCTCATTATTTTATAAACCTTTATAAGGTCACCTCTCAACCTGTTATGCACGAGTGAAAAAAAAAATCCCTGCCTGTCCAACCCCTCCTTCTCCATTCCTGGCAACATCTTGGTAAATCAGATTCTAAATGTCCATCAATTTGCTACCACTGGATTATAGTCACAATGACAGAAGCATAAGAAAAACGATCTTTAAATGTATAAATATAGTTTCCACTGCAGCCCTGACAACATTATGGCAGTGTAGCAGAAGGAGGCTGATGTAATTTAGAGTCAGCCTTTGCCTATTGTAATAAGGTAGTGCAGTGTATTGGAATTGAGCTGAGAGGAAAATAGGCATCTCAAGACCAGCACGCAACTGAGTAACAAAATAGGGTGATTAATGTAAGGATACTGTGTGCCACTGCTGACTTTGTTGGTATATATAGTATCATTAATTTTATCATTATAAACTCTCCAGGCACTGAGAAAGTATATCTGCCCCAAGGATACGGAATCTAATGAGGTGGCTCTCACATCTGATTACTTTTTCTCCGAAAGTCAAGCAACAATTTTTAACTGACTGATCATTCGGCATATTGTGGAAAGCCAGATACTTGGGAATTTTGAACCGAAGTAATTTGTTGCAAATCACATTTTTTGACGAAACTTTAATGAAAAGTGCTCATCAGAAACCTATTAAAGATAGATTTGCAAATTCTTTGATGCTTGGACACATCTGGCTATTTTGATTTTCTGTGTGTTTGTTTAATTTACACATTTTAACTACAATATTGTGGTGCTCAATAAATGTTCTTTCATACAGCCAAGTTCAGCAGCTATTGATTCAATATACTTTAATTGTCGGTGCAGTTTATTTCATTAACACAAATAGCCCTAGAGAGTCTCATGGATACTGAAAACAACATTCACCATTTACGTGCAATGCACACTGAATCAGTGGGATGGAGCAGTTTTATAACACTGGATGGAAAAGTAATTTATTTGAAGCAGAACTTCCTGCAAATAAACAGTACACTGCAATCTCAACAAAATTAAAACTGCTGAAGATATCCAGTCAGAGGTCATTCGATTCACCCCTGCAGTTCTGTGCTTTGTATTTCTAAACAGAAGTTTCTTTCATTTCTCTGTTAACCTCATGTCTCAGACGTCCACGAATTTGTGCTATGGTAGTGCCAGCACATCATACAGTCTTTACGTATTTGCTGTGACTTTTATTTGCTCATGGGATGTGGAAATGCAAGCATTTGTAATCCATCCCTAAATGCCCTTGCGAAGTGTGGTGAGCCGCCGTCAGACCCTCTGCAGTTCATGTGGTGTAGGCATGTCTACAGTGTTGTTCGGGGTAGGGGGGATTTCCCAAATTTTGACTCAATGAGAGTAGGGGAATAGTAATATATTTCCAAGTCTGGACAGTGTGTGCCTTAGAGGGGAACTTGTCGGTTGTGGTGTTACCTTACATCTGCTGCCCTTGATTTTTCCAATTGAATGTACTGTCAATAGATCTTGCAGACGGTGCTCACTGCTAAGACCCTCGCAAGGGAGTGAATATTTAAGGTGTTAGATAGGACGATCATCATGCTGAAATTTCCTGAATGGTGTTGATGTTCTTGAGTATTGCAGGAACTTCACCAGACAAGTGGAAACTATACCAATAACACTCCTGACTTATACCTTGAGATGATGAACACACCACACAATTCCAGTCTCTGATCTGCTCATGTAGCCACGTTATTTGTATGGCTGGTCCAGTTCAGTTTCTGGTCAGTGGTATCTCCAGAATATTAACGGCTGCCAGATTCAGTAATGATAATGCCGTTGAATGTCAAGAGCAGATGGTTGGATTCTCTCATTGGAGATGGCCATTGCGTGCAACCATTGTGAAACAAATTTTATATTCCATTTAAGCTTAAGCTTACATAAACCTAAATATCTAATTTTTCCACCTCCATCCGAGGTACAGTGGGCTGCAAGGGACAAAAATGCGGAGAATTTCTTTTTTAACTTGGCAGCTGAGTTAGTATTATATGACAACCTAAAACACATAAAGTCAAAATTATTACTTTTTAAAATTATTTTATGGGATATGGCATTAATGCCTAGGTCATTATTATTTATTGCCCATTCCTAATTCCCCTTGAGAAAGTGGTACTGAGATGCCTTCTTGAATCACTGCAGTCCATGTGCTGTGGTCACATGTGCTGTTTGGAATGGAATTCCAGGACATGGACCCCAGAACAGTAAAAGAATGGTGGTACAGTTCCAACTCAACATGATGTGTGCTTGGAGGGGAACTTGCAGGCAGTGGTGCTCTCATGCATCTGGTGCCATTGGTGGAAAAAGTTGAGGATTTGGAATGTGGCGTCGAAGGAGACTTGGTGAATTGTTGTGATGTATTTTGCAGATGGTTCTCTCAACTACCATGTATGTCAGTAATCCGTTGATAATGAAGTACTGCATACTGAAGAAAAAAGTTTTGCTTTTATGTCATATGACTCATGTGAATATTAATTATCTTAATCACAAATATAGAAGGAAAACCAAGTATTTGGTTCTTGGTCTTTTGGAATTGAAATTGTGGTATGTTATCACCCTTGCTGATGGTAAGACTGGACAAGTCAGATCCTAAAGTGATACCTGGCTTGATAGACATTAAGTTTAATTTTAGCTGTTTGTTTACTGTTGCAATAACTCATTGAACATAATCATGAGAGGCTGTCAATGTACTTCTAACAAAATCAACATTTATTGCACACAAAAGACAAACAACGCATCTCATTTTAAACTACATAAGAACTATTTGAAACTATCCTATTACTACTGTCAAAAATAAAGATTCAACCCTTTTACCCTCAAAAATAATTGCAGTGAAATTAAACTTCAGTGAAGGATGTTCTGTTTCCACATTACAATTCCTCATTCGGTGGGCATGGATGTAATTGGTTTCTTATGGCAAATTTCAACATTCACTCCATGATATTTCTTTTCCCTGTTGTGACTCTTAGTGACTCTTAAACAAACTGCGAACACAGCTCACTTACTTCTTAACATGGGTTTCTTAAGTGCCTTTTCCAGACTATTCTGCTTCTAGAGCTTTTCTCTTCCAGATATTAAGCCACTCAGGATTTATTTTATTCTACCCTAATGCTGCCATTACAGGCCTTTTTCTCATCGAATGGCCTGTTTCTTTCCCTGAAAACATGTGCATTCACTCACCTTCTGGATTATTCTGCTGACTTAAAAGAACTCATTTCTGTCTCTGTCTCTCAGTGTCATAGGACACCTTGTTGCTAGGCAAACAGCCTAACTATTTTTCTCATTTCAGCCCTCGACTCTAAGACTGGGGACCTTTCACCTCAGGGTATTAAGGGCCTCATTTAAATGCCTGTAAACAAGTTTCCAGACAACCTGAATCACTCATAAACTCAAAAATAAAACTAAAACAATGGACTAAGTTTTAGGTTTCTTTTCGATCGACCAAGCTTTCTTGTGATATCTTACTAAACTCACCTCATTAACTACCTACCGTACCCCATGACATCCCTTACATCCAATTCTGTCCCCATCTTACTACGTGCTGTTTCTGGAACAACTTAACACTGCCAAGATATCCCAAAAGTGATCAGTATCAGTGGAACCAGTCCCATCTTTAAAAGCCCATCATCCACCCAGACAGGCACTGTCCATCCAGAGCTGCCCTATATGGTTCATTACGTCTGCCCCGACATGGCAGAGAAGGGAAATTCAGAGATAGTAGGAACTGCAGATGCTGGAGAATCCGAGACAACAAGGTGCAGAGCTGGATGAACACAGCAGGCCAAGCAGCATCATAGAAGCAAAAAGGCTGACGCTTCGGGCCCAGACCCTTCATCAGAAATGGTGGAGGGGAAGGGGGTTCTGAAATAAATAGGGAGAGAGGAGGAGGCGGATAGAAGATGGATAGAGGAGAAGATAGGTGGAGAGGAAACAGACAGGTCAAAGAGGCGGGGATTGAGCCAGTACAGGTGAGTGTAGGTGGGGAGGTAGGGAGGGGATAGGTCAGTCCAGGGAGGACGGACAGGTCAAGGGGGCGGGATGAGGTTAGTAGGTAGGAGATGGGGGTGGGGCTTGTGGTGGGAGGAGGAGTTAGGTGGGAGGAAGAACAGGTTAAGGAGGCGGGGACAAGCTGAGCTGGTTTTGGGATGCAGTAGAGGGAGGGGAGATTTTGAAGCTTGTGAAATCCACATTGATACCATTGGGCTGCAGGGTTCCCAAGTGGAATATGAGTTGCTGTTCCTGCAATCTTCAGGTGGCATCGTTGTGGCACTGCTGGAGGCCCAGGATGGACATGTCGTCTGAGGAATGGGAGGGGAAGTTGAAATGGTTCGCAACTGGGAGGTGCAGTTGTTTATTGTGAACCGAGCGTAGGTGTTCTGCAATGCGATCCCCAAGCTTCCGCTTGGTTTCCCCGATGTAGAGGAGGCCACAACGGGTACAGCGGATGCAGTACACCACATTAGCAGATGTGCAGGTGAACATCTGCTTGATGTGGAAAGTCTTCTTGGAGCCTGGGATGGGGGTGAGGGAGGAGGTGTGGGGGCAGGTGTAGCGCTTCCTGCGGTTGCAGGGAAAAGTGCCAGGTGTGGTGGGGCTCGAGGGGAGTGTGGAGCGGACAAGGGAGTCACGGAGAGAGTGGTCCCTCCGGAAAGCAGATAAGGGTGGGGTGGGAAAAATGTCTTTGGTGGTGGGGTCGGATTGCAGATGGCGGAAGTGTCGGAGGATGATGCGTTGGATACGGAGGTTGGTGCGGTGGTACGTGAGGATGAGGGGGATTCTTTTTTGGTTGTTATTGCGGGGACGGGGTGTGAGGGATGAGTTGCGGGAAATGCGGGAGATACGGTCGAGGACGTTCTCGACCACTGAGGGGGGGAAGTTGCGGTCCTTGAAAAACGAGGACATCTGAGATGTTCGGGAGTGGAATGCCTCATCCTGGGAGCAGATGCGGCGGAGGCAAAGGAATTGGGAATAGGGGATGGCATTTTTGCAGGGAGGTGGGTGGGAGGAGGTGTATTCT
>NC_063352.1:32005212-32134821 GCF_021869965.1 Rhincodon typus
TTGTGACACTGGAGGAGGCCCAGGATGGACATGTCGTCTGAGGAATGGGAGGGGGAGTTGAAATGGTTCGCGACTGGGAGGTGCAATTGTTTGTTGCGAACCGACCGTAGGTGTTCCGCAAAGCGGTCCCCAAACATCCGCTTGGTTTCCCCGATGTAGAGGCCACATCTGGAACAGCGGATACAGTATACCACATTAGCAGATGTGCAGGTGATCATCTGCTTGATGTAGAAGGTCTTCTTGGGGCCTGGGATGGGGATGAGGGAGGAGGTGTAGGGGCAGGTGTAGCACTTCCTGAAGTTGCAGGAAAAAGTGGCGGGTGTGGTGGGGCTGGAGGGGAGTGTGGAGCGGACAAGGGAGTCACGGAGAGAGTGGTCCCTCCAGAAAGCAGATAAGGGTGGGGAAGGAAAAATGTCTTTGATGGTGGGGTCGGATTGCAGATGGTGGAAGTGTCGGAGGATGATGCGTTGGATCCGGAGGTTGGTGGGGTGGTACGTGAGGACAAGGGGGATTCTGTTTTGGTTGTTATTGCGGGGAGGGGGTGTGAGGGATGAGTTGTGGGAAATGCGGGAGACATGGTCGAGGGCGTTCTCGACCACTGAGGGGGGGAAGTTGCGGTCCTTGAAAAACGAGGACATCTGAGATGTTCGGGAGTGGAATGCCTCATCCTGGGAGCAGATGCGGCGGAGGCGAAGCAATTGGGAATAGGGGTTGGCATTTTTGCAGGAAGCTGGGTGGGAGGAGGAGTATTCTAGGTACCTCCAGCAGTAGGTGGCGATGGTGAGGGAAGACTCTGAGCAAGGGAACTTGTGCAGTTGTGCCAGGAGCTCCAACAGCAGGTGGTGATGGTGAGGCAGGGCAGCCAAAGCAGTCAAATGGACTCTCTGGAAAGTAAAGGATGTCTGTGGTGGAAGGAAGCCCCATAGGAAGAAGGAGTAGACAGACAAAGGATTCTCCAACTAAAAACAAATCATTCTATGTTTAACCTTAATTTCCCTTTTGTGGTCATAATGACTCGATGCCAGTGGCAAAAGGAATCCTTGTATCTTAGGGCTGTCCACCTTTTCAAATCTCATGATACACTTCGATCTTGAAACAGTTAATCAGCCCCCAGTGTTCAATACTTCAACATAGATAGGATGGCTGATGAGGGGTAAAGGAAACACTTTATATTAATGGCTCAAAACATCCCTCTGAATTCTCAGGAAACCTGAACAACACATAGTAGGACAAAGCATGTAATCATCAGGATGATAATTCCAGTCACCACAGATATTATGGTATCTGGACTGCTTTAGAAGCATCCTGCAATATGCCCCGCAATAATTGTCGCATCCTAGATAATGTTGCAGTCCACACACTCATACCATCCACAGAAAACTACTTATTATAGTCAGGGCAATAGCAACAGGCTTTACCAGGTGACAAAGAATAAAACTTGAAAGCATCAGAAGAAGGAAGCCAACTTTTAATGTCTTGCAGCCCTAAAATGCGAAAAATAAGAACAAAAGACCCAGGGGCAGGAGTAGGCCATCTGGCCCTTTGAGCCCACTCTGCCATTCAATAAGATCATGGCTGATCTTTTCCTGGCCTCAGCTCCAGTTACCCACCCTCTCACCATAATCCTTAATTCTTTAACTGTTCAAAAACTTATCTATCTTTGCTTTAAAAACATTCAATGAGGAAGTCTCAACTACTTCACTGGGCAGGGAATTCCACAGATTCACAACACTTTGGGTGAAGAAGTTCCTCCTCAACTCAGTCCTAAATCTGCAAATTAATAATTCTCCAATTCTATTAAGTTGCTTATTTTCCTATGCTAGCAGCTTCGTTTAGAAGTGCTGAGTACTCAATCCATCTCAGCATCCTCCTGAAGTCTCCAACATCACAGATTCCAGTCTTCAGCCAATTCAAGAGATGTAAGAAATAGCTGAAGGTACTAGATTCTGCAAAAGCTGTGCACCAAGACAGCATTCTGGCAATAGTACTGAACTCTTGTGCTCCAAAGCTAGTTGCATCCCTAGCCACATTGTTTGAGTACAGTCACAATACTGGCATTTACCTAACACTGTGGGAAAACTGCTCCAGTGCATCCAGTCATAAAAAAGCAGGACAAATCCAACACAACCACGTACTGCCCCGCATTCCAATCACAATCATTCGCAAAGTAATGAAAGTCATCTTTGACAGTGCTATCAGTGGCACTTACTCAGCAATAACCTTCTCGCTGATGCTCAGTTTGCCTTCCATCAGCTCCAGACCTCATTAAAGCCTTGACCCAAACATGGGCAAAAAAATTGAACTCAATATGGCAAGAGAAGGTAACTGCCTTTGACAACAGCGTTTACTGAGTATGGCTTTAATGAACCCTAGCAAAGCTACAGTCAATGAGAATCATCTTGCCCCTGATTGTATTCATACCTGACTTAAAGGAAGATGGTTACAGTTATCGGAGTTCATTTATTTCAGTCTTAGTAAATCAATGCAGGCATTCCTCAGGGCGGGGTCCATCTTCAGGGGCTTCAGCCTTGCTGTAGGGTCAAAGTGTGGATATTCCCTGGTGATTTTGCAATGTTTAGCACTATTCACAGATTCTCAGGTCCTCAAGTAAATTATAGCCAAATGCAGTAAGACCCAGATAATATTCGGGCTTCAGCTAGTAAGTAGCAATAATATTTTAGAACAAAGAACAAAGAATTAAGAAAATTACAGCACAGGAACAGGCCCGTTGGCCCTCCAAGCCTGCGCCGATCCAGATCCTCTATCTAAACCTGTCGCCTATTTTCCAAGGATTTGTATCCCTCTGCTCCCTGCCCATTCATGTATCTGTCTAGATACATCTTAAATGACGCTATCGTGTCCGCCTCTACCACCTCCATTGGCAACATGTTCCAGGCACCCACCACCCTCTGCGTAAAGAACTTTCCACGCACATCTCCCTCAAACTTTTCCCCTCTCACCTTGAAATCGTGACTCCTAGTACACCCCTAGTATACCCCTAGTATATTTTGGCAATATACATGGATGATGATGACCATCTCTAACAATCTGACTACCGCTCCTTGACATTTAGTGCCACTTCTATCACTGAATTGCCACTGTCAACACTCTGAGGGCTAATCTTTGACCAGAAAATGAACTGGACCAACCACATAAATATACTGTGGCTTTAAAAGGCAGATCAGAAGTTGAGAATTTTGCATTGAGTAGTTCTTCTCCTGACTTCTCAAAGCCCGTGCATCATCCACAAGAGACAAGTTAAGAATGTGATGGAACAGTCCCCACTTGCTTGGATAGGTATAGCTCCAGTAGCACTCAACAATTTGGACACCATCTATAACAAAGCATCCGAATTTCTGGCATTCCATCCAACACATTCATCATTCACTCCCTTCACCATCAACACAGAGTGGAAGCAATGTTTTGTATCTACAGGAACACAGCAACAATTCATCAAGACCCCTTAGACAGCGCTTTTCAACCATATAATCCCTACCACCTAGAAGGACAAAGGCAACAGTTGCGTGGTAACACCACTGTCTGCAAGTTCACCTCCAAGCCACTCACCATTCTGACTTGGAACTATGTTGCTGTTCCTTCACTGTTGCTTGATCAAAATCCTGGAATTCCCTCCCTAAAAGCATTGTTGGATTGCAGTGTTCAAGAAGTCAGCTCATCATCACCTTCTCAAGGACACTTTGGAATAGGTATTCAATTCTGGCTTGGCCAGTGACACCCACATGCTCTGTACCTTATTGAAATCCTGCTGCATTAACAACCCTTGTTATGTCCTTCACTCCTCCCTTAATCCTGTATGAAAGAATATTGAGCCAACTTCTACATCAATGAAATATTGATAGTGCTGACTCAGTGCTTGCTGTAAAACCACACTGCAGACAGTATTCTCAAATGTGATTAAGGTGATGCATGCAATTTGTAACACAATAATTCCCTTCCACACATTTCTCAGCCAAATGTCAACCTATGGTGTGCTTCTTGTAACAAAGCTTCCTATCTCTAGTTGCTATGAGGAGAATCCCCTGATGACCTTAGCAGAGTTGGTGAAAACTCTGTTTATATTGTGACCTTTGAGATGTTGACGATCAGGGACTTCAGGGTCCTCGAACCTCTGAGGGGTCCTCTGGAGGGTTCTCTATCTCAGATAATGCTGTGCTTTTCTGGCCCAGTTCTTACCTGGCATGATGATAGCGATGAATTGAAGAGGAGTCAAAGCAGCAAATGTTTTTACATTATGAGAGAAGGCAATGAGAGTGCTCTTGTATCTGCATTACCTGCTACTTTCGTCGGCCGCAAGGGTTTATCATAACCACTGACAGTACACTGCAGAATACGATTCAGTCAAAGTAGCTCTTTAACTGAGCAATTTATCTAAACTGTAAGAGCATGGAACTAGAAATATTGTTACGTACTGCTACTCTGAACGAAACTACCGAGACCAGATAAAGCTTTGCTGGTTGTTTCAGTATAGGAGGATAATGTTGCAGGCAACACATTTCCTCTGTGTAGTAGAAAGTCTTCAATCAATATTAACCTGATCTTACTCATTCATTTCACAGTTATGTGACTCCAGGAAGATTGCAAACCATGAGCCCTGCACTCAAAAACCTATGGGCTTATTCAATTTCTAGTCCATGTTTTTTCTTCCAAGGGAATTTGAGGAATTAGGCATTGCAATCATTGAATAAGCTAAGTTTTTCCATAAAATCTGAAGTTCTGAAGAAACCTTTGGAATGTCTGCCGACTGCGCCTCTTGGATTACACACGAGTGGCCTTATTATTTCAGGAAAACAGTAATGCTGGAAAATGGGAGAGAAGAATGGAGAGTTTTGTCTCCTGTCCTTTTATGTCTGTGGCAAAGCCATAGAGTCATAGGCTGTCAGAGGTGATGAGCTTGGAGGCAGGAAGGGTACTTAATTAAGTGAAGAGGTCTTCACACCTCCACCAGTATAATATTCTGGGAACGCCCATGGTTGGCCTTGCTGTCCCAATGCCAATTGAGGGGGAGAGTTCTGTCCATCAATTGAAGGCAATTAGTATCTGATACAGGGATTGGGTGAGAGAGTGCCCTCTGAAAGCTACTATGAAGCCCTTGAATCCAGCTTCTCCTCAGGATCCCATGGGGTAGGATAAGTTGGTCAGAGCAGTTGGGACAAAAAGAGCAGTAGTCAACTGGTTCGGGGTTAATATGCTTGTGAGAGGTAGTTGGATCAGCTCAGTGGGGTAGTCGAGAGCTCAAGTTGAGGTTGCCCACTTGATTGGGGGCAAGAGAGGGTTTGAGCAGTTCAGTATGAGTGATTGAAGTCACAAGAGCTGGAACCACGCAATGTGTATAAAATCAGATTTGTCTGGTGGCAAGTAGCTGGTTGATCTTTGGAATGGCGACCATTGTTGATGACAAAGACCTTCTGCCTGACAACAGCTATATGAATGGCTCAAGGTTACTGAACTGCATGTGGATGAAGATATTTGGGTAGCAGTCATTAGACCTCCAGAAAGGGAAGATGCAATTTAAAAAAAGAACACCTCAAACTTGAAGAAAACCTGTTGTCACTTGCTGAAAACTGTGGGTTTCAAGCAATTATTCAGTCGCCCAGCCTCCTGCAAGTGAGTGAAGGAAAAAGAAGACCAAGAAGCAACAAGTCCTGATCAGTCAAAAAGATAATTTCAGTGAACCCTGTGGACAGGAGACCATGGAACTGCCTTTCCAGTGTTCCCCTCCGCCTATAATATGTGTCTGCCTGGGCCTGTCTGGATGTGTGAGTACAGCAAGTTTTATAAGGGAGTTAGATATTTAAATGGAAGTTACATGTCAACCGTCTATGTCTAGTTACCTCTGGCTAGAATCTATTTATTTGTAATAAGCAGTAATTCTTATTTTTTACTAAGAATAGACAATATTCTTGTTAATTCTTAGTCCAGAAGCATTGTCCATGCTTTCTGTCAAAGTGAATCAGAAAGACCGGTATATTTGGGGGATTTTGTGTAATTTTCTAAAATCTTTAATTTTTGTGATGACTCTGGGAATTGTGTGATTAGTTTGATTTCCAGTGTGCTGCCCTAGTGAGGCTAAACAATATGACATCACCATGATGTGTGGTTCTTATTCATGATGAAGCTTCATCAGTGACCTTCCCTCCACCATAAGGTCAGAAGTGGGGATGTTCGCTGATGATTGGACAGTGTTGAGCACCATTCATGATTCCTCAGATACTGAAGCAGTCTATGTCTAATTGCAGCAAGACCTGCGCAATATTCAGGTTAGGGCTAACAAGTGGCAAGTAACATTTGTACCACACAAGCATCAGACTATGAACATATCCAACAGGAGAAAACTTAACCAATGCCTCTTGGCATTCAATGGCATTACCATCACTGAATCTGCCACTGTCAATATCCTGGGTGGTTACCATTGACAAGAAACTGAAATCGACTTGCTACACACATACTATGGTGGCAAGAGCAGATCAGGGGTTAGTATTCGCATTGTGTACCATCTATAAGATGCGCTATAAAAATTCACCAAGGTTCCTTTGAATTAACAGTAGCTTGGGTATAGTGGCAGCACTCTTATCTTTGATTCAGGAAGATTCTGCCTTCAAATTTCATACCAGAACAATGTGAAATGATCAAGCTTGGTATGTCAGTACAATATGGAGAGACTGTTGGAAGTGTCAAAGATCCTATGCTTTTGGATGAGAAAATAAAACACCTGCACTCTCAGCTGAAAGTATCAGATCTCATGACAGTATTTTAAGACGAGCAAAGAATTTCTCCCAGTGTCCTTCAATCAATATCTCTAGCACAGATTATTCCATCATTTATCCAACTGGTTGTTTACACTTTGAAAACTCCCATGGTCATAAAGGATTCATTCTAAATAAAGGTTCTTACATTCCCCAATCAGATTCTAAAAGGTATTAATAGTGATATTTTCTGTTTAAGTTGTGGTTTAGCTTTACTATCAAAATAATAGATTGTCAACCCAGAGGAACTGTAATGGTCTTCACTTATAGCACAAAGCAGGCTCATTGCAAATCAGTAACCTGTCATCAGAGAACTCTTAAAATTAGTGATTCACCATATAATTACTATGACCAGTTTCATTCCTGAATGGTCAAGAATTTGATTTCACAATCTTAATTGATAATTAATTTATTTTGCCATCGTGCTCAATTTGTATTTGGTATCTTTCATGGCCACAGGATGTCCCGAATGCTTTGCAGCCAATTTGAAGCCTAGTTAGTATTGTAACACAGAAGTCACAGCAGACATTTTCCACACTTCAGTAAGCAACTTACAGCGTCAAGTTAAATGACCAGATAACCTGTTTCAGTGATGTTGGTTAAAAGATAAATATTGGCCATGGCAGCAGGAGAATTCCTCTGTCCTGAAAGAACAAGTGGAGCTTTGGTTTACATCTAATCTTACAGGGCGACAATTCAACATTCCCTCAGTATTATGCTGAAATGTCAACCCAGAGTTTGATTGCAGCCTATAGCCTTCTGACTCAGTAATATCACTGCGTAAAGACTGACATCTAGTAGGGAGCCTTCAGCAAGAAGTATCATTAGAACTAGTTCTTTGAAGTACTACATAATATATCCATGCTAATTCTTAGTAAAACTAAATATGATTCATTTTTGATAGTCCAGGGTATAAATATTAAGGAAAATGCCATTTTGTAAAAAAAATTAAAACACCCACAATGCTCTCCTGTCAATTCTGAATGTGGTTAGATTTTTATAGAAATAGATTTATCAGTCATTTCAACAGTCTCAAAGTAAATTTGTTCTCATTTTGCGATTTAATTTTATTACTATTCCATATTTTTCACTTGTCACTAGACACATGGAATTATTTTACTTTGGGACCTGTCACTCATTTCTGTCTCTCTATTGCAGCCTGGAGCAAAGTTTAATGAGGATATCATTACATATATATGTGTCATATGGGGTTATCTATATTTCCAATGTTCAACTCACCATCATTGATAACCAAAAACTGGCAACCTTCTGTGTTTGCTATGTAGAGGAAGAAAAGTCAATGGGTAGTTGAAGAGATAGAACAAATCCAAAGCTTGTCTGCAGTTATAGCCTGAGATTGCTTTCCTTTCTGAAGCAGACTTCTTAAAATATGACATTTTAAATCCTCTTTTAATAGTGATTCCATTTTGCTCTGGCTGTATGTATTAGTACATCTCAGCAATGAACAAACAATATCTGCATATATCTGAAAATAAGTAATGATATTTAGGGCAAGGAACATAAGCCCATAAAACTGTACTTCACCACCTTTTAGCAGACAAAAATAGCAAGGGGAGCAATGAAAAATCAAGCGTCATTCAATATAACATGACCTGCATCTTCTTCTCAAGGTACGTGAGGCAATTCATTTCTTCCCATGCTTATTACATCTAGATGTTTCTGTAACAAAGCCTCTTTCTCTTTACATAGCCATGTTGTTAGTCTGATTCACAACTCTCTCCCAGGCAAAGCAGCTAGATCCACTTAATGAACCCAAATACATTCCCATTGGGCTAAATCATTGTGCTGAATGTCAACTCAGCATTCAGATCTCAAAGCCTGCTAAAGGCTACAGTGAAGAGCAGGTACTCATCTCCACCATAAGCAGCAACTGCAATGGAAATATTTTATGTGCTTCTCTCCACTAGCTGACAGTTTCTGGAGTAGAGCTTTAAACCATTTACTTTCCAAATCAGAAGTGGCAATTCTATCACTGAAATAAGCCACACACCTCATGTAGAACTTAAAACAAATACAAGAATTGGCAAAGTCTCAAATTTCAAATTTGATTTGATCAAAATGGAATAATTCCATTTCCAATTTGATTGTTTTCTAAAATATGACGCAATCAGAATTAACCGGACTACAGTGAAATAAAATATATAGTTCTGTGTTTAAACTGATGATCAAGTGTTATCCCACTTCAAATAATGAATGGCTCAATATTAGGTTTGAGATGGAGGAAAGTGTGTCAAGGTTTCAAGCTTAAGTAAGGATGGATCTGAAAGGATGAAGGAGAAATTAATCACTGAAATCACTGACCAGAACTTAACAGATAAAATTACAGAAAAAGAGAAGGTATTGTGTAAAGATGTACTCAGTAGCACACCTTGACACTTCTAAAAGATAAATATTCCATTTGTATACTTAAACAAAGCTGATTACAAAAAGAAGAGATATCGCATGAAATGAAAGGAATAGATTATACACTTAAGAGTCAAGTTTCCTGAAACTGGTAGATATAAAGAGCAACAAAGGATCAAAAAAGAATTTAAAAAGTCACAAAAGTGATAAGAGCTACAAAAAAGAATGTTATAAAATACTTTCAAGAAATATCAACAATAATAATAAAAGTTTTTACGTGTATGTTATAAAAGGATGGCCATTCAACGTAATATTATTCTTTTAAACCAGATGTAGGTGAGATTGTTGTTAAAAGCAAGGCAATGGCAGACATGTTAAATAGTTACATTGCACTGCAAAAGAGAAAAAGTATAACATGCCAACTATACAAGGAAAAACAGACAAGTCAAGTCGATGAACATTTAACACTTAATACAAGTAAAAGATTGGTAGAGAAATTAATGAAACAGAAGACAGGAATGTCTCCAGAACATCATGTTTTCTGTTTCAAGGTGAAAAGAGAAGTAAGAGAAGATACTTTCATATCTTCAAAAACTTTCTTGATTCATAAATTGTTCCTTTGTTTTGGAAAATTGTCTATGCACTGCATTATTTAGGATGATGAGAGAAACTAACTTGGAAATTATAGGTCTATTCAGCAATGTTTCTAAAGGGAAATGATTTGGAGTTATTAGAAAGATCAGAGTGACTGAGCACTGCAAAATGAACTCATCAATGAAGGTAGCATGTGTAAAGGAAAAGTTATTTCTAACTAACTTAATTAAATTCTATGATACGATGATTAATATGATGTGTGAGGGTATGTTTATTAATTTTAATATAAATACGTGGATTTCCAGAAGGCATTCAATAAGGTTCCACACAAAGGACTGTCACAAAAATGGAAAGGAGGGAGATAGAAAGCAGGAAATTAGAGGCCAGTTAATTTAAAAATCTGTTATAAAGGAAATGCTGGAATCTATTACTAATGAGTTTATAGTGCGATGCTCAGGAAAGGTTCATGCCAACAAGCAGTATCACCATAATTTTGTTGGGATATTGTTTTTGACTAATTTATTAGTGTTCTTTGAGAAAATAGTAAACACATAGATAATGGAAAATCTACAGATGTGATGTACTTAGATTTCCAGAAGGCATTTGACAAGGTACCTCATTAAAAGTTAATACACAAAATAAGAGAAAATGAAGTAAGGGGTAGGATTTTAGCATGGATAGAGGACTGGTTAACTATGAGGAACAAGGGAATTGGCATAAAGGGGTTTTTTTTTAGGGTTGCTAAGATGTAAGTATTGGAGAGTCACAGAGCTCAGTGCTAGAGTCTCATCTATTTGCAATTTATACCAATCACTTGAATGAAGGGTCTGGAAGTATACTTGCTGAATTTGTTAATGGCACAAAGATAGCTAAGAAAGTAAGCTGCCAGGAGTTTTAAGGCATTTGCAAAGCGATATGGATAATTTCAGAGACATGGCAAAAGTTTGATAGATGGAGTGTAATGTTTGAAGATGTGAACATTTTCACTTCAGCAGGAAAAAAAGTGCCACATATGGAGAGAAATTGCAGAACAATATGGTATAGGAATACATGGATGTCCAGCTTCATGAATCACAAAACAGTTAATTTTGCTACAATTGTTCAGCACATTGCTGAGACCACATCCAGATTATTGGTATAGTGTTGATCTCCTTCCTGGGATGACCTCGCACTACCTCCGACTGAACTGAACCTGTTACAGCTTTCCTTACTCACTTAATCGATCAATATTACCTTGTACCTTTCTGGTCCCATCCACGCTACGTCTTGTGCCGTATAACGTGATGTTTTCAGCAACTTCCCTATACTGCTTACCATTCCTTCATCTAAGTTTTATTTATCAAGAAAATGAAAACTGAGAGAGTTATTAAAAATCCCTGGGGATGCCATTAATCACATCTTACCAATTTAAGTATGTATTTATTACCTCTGATTCATAGGAACATACCATCACGCATGATATAAGTAGACCATTTGGCCCATCAAGGCTGCTCTGCCTTGAGATCATGGCTGCTCCAGATTGTGGCCTCAACTCTACTTTCCTACCTATCCCTGATACGCTTTGATGTTACATTTTTTACTGAATAAGAAGACCAAAACTGTTTATAGCACTCTGGATGTGGTCTCACCAAGGCCCTATACAACTGCAGTAAAGCTGTCTACATTTATATTTCATTCCCCTTTCAATAAATACGAACAATCCATTTGTCTTTCACAGAATCACAGAATTGTTATTGAGCAGAAGCAGGCCATTCTGTCTGGACAAGCTCTCCAAATGACTTCCCACATTACATTCCATTTACCAATTGTTTGACAGCTAATGCCTTTACCTATTTTTTGGAGATTCTCTACATTCTCTTGACAATTTACTTTCCTACCTATCTTGATGTCATTGGCAAATTTATCTCACATACATTCAGTCCCTTTTTTCCAAATCACTGATATAGACTAAATAGTTGAGACCTAAACTCTGTAGCACTCCACTACTTAAAACTAGTCAACCACAAAAAAATCCTTTTCTGTTATTTAACCAATCCTTTTTCTATGCAAGTAAGTATTTACCTCCTGCACCATGTTATCTAACATTCTATAGATCCTATGACTTATCAACTGCTTTTTGGAAATCAAAGCACACCATATCTGAAAGTTCCCTTTTATCCGCCTTGCTCATTATTTCCTAAAAAGAAGCTAATGAATTAGTTAAACATTATTTCCCTTTCTCATTGTTGACTTTGTCTGATCAAATGATTTTCTAAGTATCTACTTTAACCTCCTCAATAATGGATTCTAGCATTCCCCTGCTTGATGATTTCCAAACACATTAAGGTAACTGACCTATGTTTTCTGGCCCCTCTTTTCTTGAATAAAGTTATTACACTAGCTGTTTTCAAAGCACTGGGACCCTTCTGGAATTGAATGAATTTGGGAAGATTATAGCCAACTCACCTGCAGCAAATTCTTTCATGTAATAAAATATCAATGCAAGTCTTTTATTTCTGTTCGCTATATGAGCATGCTATCAAGTCCTTTTCTCACCTCTTTCTCACCCCTAACCCTAACCCTAGACCTAACCCTGTCGCAAGGCCTCCATATCCCATTTTGTTCCAAGTCATCACTCCCTGAGTGTTGTTCATGTGAGTCCTCATTTTCTCCCTCTCGCCTGGCCCAAAGTCCCTCAAACTCCTGCACTATAGTCCTTCCTTCCAAAATCTTGCTCCTTCATGCTCTTTCTCTCTCTCTCTTGCTTTCTTTCCCCTTCATCTTCTGCTTGCCCCACAGGGAGTTCCAGAGGAGAGAGATCATGGAGTCGGGTCGTGTTGCTACTGTGATTGTCTGTGATATTTTAGGACACAGGATAATTGCGTGCTAGATTAGAAAGTGTCAGGGGCTGAATCTTATCCATTGACCTATCTTTCATAACTCCACACTACATTGAAGTACATGAGACTTGGGGATGGAATCTCGCTTTACTTTGGAGTGAGTCGCTACTTTTACACGTCACTCTGTTAGTTTAGCATTTGTCTGAAGCTGAAACAGTCTGACACCAACACTACACTTGTACCATAAATAATCTGTAAGCAATCATGAAAATTATTTCTTAAAATTTTTAAATGAGTACAGAAGCAAATAATGACACAACACATGAAAATATATTTCCTTTTACATAATTGAATGAAAAAATTATATGCACAAAAACAAATTAGTACAGCACTTCATCATAATTAAGTTTGCTGCAAAACTTTGCAATATATTTAGATGTAAAGTAATTTAGCTTGTTAAAATTAAAATTGTTTTTCCATTCATGCTATTAAAACTGTGTGAACTGCTTTTAATTTTTAAAATGTTTTGCTAACCATTCCTTTCTTGTTTCAATGTTAATTATAAAGTATTCCACACTGGATAATACCATTTCTGCTGCTTTTGTGGTTTTTATAGAGTTCATTATCTTGCAGGCAATGAGGATAATTTTATTATTCATTCAAGAACTTTATTCAAGATTCAAATTAATCTTTGCACTATCAATCAGGTTAATTCTTGGATCTTTTACAAAAAAAAACTTATTCAACTTTATAACAATGGAAAGAAGGAGTTATCTAGTCACAACTTTTGGAAACATTAGGTTGGATTATGAAGAGAATTTGGACATGTTGGGCCCTTGGAGTTTGAAGAATAATGTATGATCTTACTGCAACATATATACTGAAACTGAGGAGACTTTACAATTTCTTATTGTGGGAGCACCTGGAACCAGGCAACTTAGTTTAGAATAAGTGGGTTTCCTTTTATGCTGGTGATAGGAGAAATCTTTCCTCTCAGAGGGCCTATGAAATTCTCTTCCCTGCAAAGCATGAAGTTGGGTTTTTGAATTTGTTCAAAGGGGAGTTAGAGAGACCTTTCATAGTCAAGGGAATCAAATTTTTATGGGGTGCCTAGAGGAAAGTGAGACAAAATTTATAACCAGATCTGCCATAGTCTTATTGATTGGTAGAGCAGGCTTAAAGGATTGAGTCACCTATTCCTGTCCCTAAGCAGAAGAGTGAAACAGACTATGGAATGGAGATCAATAGAGTGGGGTTAGGATAAAGGCAGAAGTGAGGGTTTGGACTTCAGACAGGGGGAAAGTGATGAGATGGGCAAGGCACCCAACACCTCCTACAGAGTCTGGAGTAACATTAGAAACATGTGATGACTTGATAGCATGCTCATATAGTGAACAGAAATAAAAGACTTGTATTGATATTTTATTGGCTGGATTAAGACAGCACCAACCAGAAAAGAAGTGAAAGAAGACCTCAATGTGGGGAGACAGTGAACGATAAGTTTCACTTGTGAATCAAATAGGAACAAGGGCGGAATCATCTGCCCTCACTGATACAAGTGAGCTTGGAGGCGGAAGATGAAATTCAATGTATCAGGGTAGTACCTGAATGTTGCTGTCTCCCTGTCTCTGTCGGAATGAAGGCTCACTGTTGATTGTTGAACTCCGTCACCAACAGAGGCCCATAAGTGACAAATTAAAGAGCACTTAAGGGCCATCACAGTGACCCTGACATTAACACTAGGTTCAAGTCCTACCTGCCATGGAGGATGCTCATACTAAGTCCAAAAAGGTTGATTAAGAATATGTTTAAGCAAGCTACAAGTGGGAACGTCAGTGTGTATGATCAGTCAAACAGTGAGGTCCATTTCTCACTGTTGGATAGTTGGAGAGACGAAGTAACTGATTGAAGGACTGGATATCAGGAAGGGTGGAGGAGGAAGAGCCTGATGACAGCAATCGCCCACCTTTGCTTCCAACCCATCATGTCCTCTGTCACTTCTATCCTTATCCTTGTACTGCAACAAAGGAAAACATGCCATTTACTTTCTTATTGGTGCTCTATCTGCCATCAACTCTCTTTTTTTCTTTACATGAGTACATACAGGTCTATCTGATCAACAACATTTAGAAGCTATATACCTGTTAAAAGTATTTGTTTGATCAAAGTGAGTAGCCTCAAACTTCCCAACATTACACTTTAATTGTCACCATGTTTGCTCACTCACCTAACCTGTCTATCACTCTTGGCAGTCTTTTCATGTCCTCCTCACAGTGTACATTCCCAGCAAAACATGGACTCATTGCTTTCCATTCCTTATCTAAGTCTTTAATATAGATTGTAAATAGTTGAGGCCGAAGCATTGCTCCTTCCAGCATTCCATTAGTCACAGCCTGCTAACTTGACTTGGATCTCAAAAATTAGCATCCATTGAACTCAATTTATGTCCAGAAACATACACATGGAGAAATATCCAATAGCAAAACACATACCAATTACTATCCCTGAATAGTCAAGTAACTGCTACTGTATATGGTCAATGCCAAATATCAGATCAGCGTCACCAATGTACTTTGAGAATTGCTACCTCTTTTTCCCTCAGGTTTTCCGTAAACTTATTTGTGAATCCCAAATATAAAATCTGCCATGATCTAAGGGCAGGATTTTGAAGTGCAGTTTTAAAAAATTGCTCACAACTAATTTTGAAATATCTAACAGCAGTAAGAAAAATATATCTAACAGCAGTAATTTTGTGCAGTTCAATTCATACATCTGACAATGGGTTTATCTCAGAAATATACATTTTAAATCATAATGTAAATGATTTTAAGAAATACAGATTAATTTGTTACTATAATATGATGCAGTTGTCAGCTTCTAAGTAAAATAAGATTAAATTCTAAAGCTTTTTGAACATGTCTAAAAGTATCTCTTTTGGCAATACAATCAACTTAACTTTAAAAGTCTCTTCAAAACCTGCAAACAAAACAACACTGTTAGTGAAAATTTCCAATTGTAGCTCATTCATCCTAAGGAGTGTGGCTAGTTTTACATCAAATAAGGACATATAAACAGAAGTGCGACCCTATGATTCTGAAATTACCCTGTAGTCGCAACAATAGATGTAACGTTATCCTGCTGATTCTTCATTATGTTGAAGCTTATTTAAAAGCACCACTAACATTTAATATATTTGAAAGAATTTCCTACTAAATATTAACTGACAGCCTCAGTAAAGTTGAAATGTGAAATAGGGGCTGGAAGCTCCAAAAAGCAATATTACAGGCTAGCAATCTAAATAGATTAATGATGGGCCATTACCAACTCAGGAGTGTTTTGAGTTACATTTGCCACCTTTCTATTCCTTGAACTCTTTTGTTCTCTACTCAATTCAAATCCAACACAACTGATGAAGATAAATACAAGAAAAGGCAGGCTATCAAAATATAAGTAAAATGGATTGATCATGCATTAGCAAGCACACAACTATAGTATAATTTGACTTTGACTTGTGTAAAACTTAAGAATCGACGCAAAAGTAATTCTTTTAACAGTAGCAAAAGTCATTGTAAATAATTATTTATTACATAAATTGTTAATTAGTTTCAGTGCACATTAATGGTTTGAACAGTGATTTGACAGTAACATGTTCTATGTTAATATTAACAAGTCTGGGAAGCAGTTGCTGTCTCAACCAAAGTCATCTTCTGATCTTACTTTTCTTCTGATGTTCCTATCTCTTTCTCGCTTCTAAATCTCTCTCCCAAATCACTCTTTTTATCCTTACTGCAGTACACATGCATTCCTTAACAAAGTTATTCCTTTTTTCTCATCATCTTCCCAGTCCTGCTTGAACACACTCTGATTGTGTTAAGAGAACAGAATATATTACATGGCCTTGGTTGATCAGGGATCACTACAAGTAATGTGATCAACAGCTATTACACAATTTAATTATTCCTGTTTTTGCCCAGTCTGGTAGTTGCTACATATGCCCTGCCTGTCCTTTGATTAGTTTTGCTGCTAGGAAAGTTGGCTTAGCAGCAAGTACAATGGGAGTATTATGCAGTCATCGGGGCACCCCCTGATCAGGATTGTTTGAGACCATGTAATCAGGATTTCAAAGAATCATACAGTGGCAATGTAAAATTAAAATTAAACCATTACAGAACTTATAGCATCAAAAGTCATTTTCTCACACCTGTCCAAGCTTATGGCTTGCTGTGTGGTAAAACATCGCAAAGTGATTCTCAGACAAATTTGACACAAGCCAGATAACAAGTCTAAATGGGAGAAGGCAAGCTGATGGGGCAAGAAAACTAATTTGGAGAAAAAAGGTGATTTTGGAGAAACAGTTGAAGAAGGAATTGTTAGGGAGATATTTAGGGAGTGAACAGAATGCAACATTAGGAAGTCAGGAGAGGAAGATGCTACAAGACTAAGAAGTAGAATGGTGATGCAAGGAGACAGAGAGGGTTGAATATACAAACGTGAGAATTGGAGTAGGATTAGGTAATTTAATCCTGCCATTCAATAAGACCACAGCCTTAACTTCATGTTCCTGCCTGCCTTCTTACTCTAGACCACTCGTCTACCTGGGAGTCAATCACATAGTTGTTCCAAAGAAGAAGGCATTTGTCAATGATAACTGGCCATTAGTCCACAGACCAATCAATTATTAGTTGTCAGCAATAGCCTCCATTTGTACACAGTCCCTGTCTCCAGCTCATCTGGAACCAGGTTTCCACTATAGCTTGAACAAACAGCTGTGTAAACAATACTTACAATGAGTGCCATAATTCTTGGTCTTAAAAAGTGCAACCATCCTTCACAGCTATTTTTTTTTATAGCTGTTTTCCCAATTCATTTCACAATCAAAATTGCAGATTTTTAAAAAATAAGTCTTTATAGTTAGCTGTATGAAAAAAGCATCTCACTGTTTAACATCCATTTAAATGCTTTGATCAGCATAAGGATCTGGTACTTGTACGAAATTACAAAGTAAACTCACCAGAGAAAATTTTGTCAAGTAATTTCAAACCAGAAGACAAAATGTTCCCATTTACTGTTAAAATGTTTGCCTGGTAGCTCCGAGCAACAATTCTCAAGCTATCTTCTGTTCTTGACCTTATTAATTTGCAAATAGGCTCCTGAGGACCTTATTCAGGGAATCATGCTGCTGGAGAAGTGGAAGTGTTCACCACTACCAGGACCTAGATGCCTCTGGCACCATATTTAAAGCCCAAGTGTACGCCACGTCAATTGCTATAAGTCAAGAATGACTCCACACACCTTGGTGCTCAAGGTTCAACATTCAAGACATGGCCTAGAGGAAAGGAAAGCTCATTTCCCACTTTATGGATAGGAATCTGAGAGTGTGGTGGAAAGGAAGGCAGTCTTTTTTCCAGCTGACCTCCACAGGCCACCACACCATCGGATCAAGGACATTAATAATAGCCCAAGTCAGTGTTGTAGCCTGGGTTTAAAATAAAAAATAACTCCAGCAATACAGGAAGAAGGTCAGTGATCTTCTGTGCTCTACAAGTGTAAGTCTAACCAGCTTCTCTTTGTTATCCCACATTTTTAGTGTCAGTGTTTGAAATGCAGGTCCCTTCAAGTGTGAAACAAAACAGGACCAACTTTGATTGTGAGTAGGTGGTCTTTGGATTTCATATTTAAGAGTTGGGTCTCCAGTACTTGTTGTCCAGTGATAGTGTCCCTAACTCTGGGCCAGAAGACCAGGTTTTCAATTCCTAACTGTTCCAGAGATGTGTCATAGCACATCTAGACAGGTTGATTAAAAAGACGGAGTTGGGTTCTTGAGTGCATTATAACCCCTTCCAATTATACTTAGATTTAGTTTGCCACTTTATTTTTAATATTTGGTTCACGTATCAATGCTCCAGTGGGCAATTATTCAGTTTTTTTTACTTAAATACAAAAGAGCTGGGTTTTTCCCTTTTGGCTTGGCTTCTGGACAGGGAAAAATTCCAGAAGAGCAGGTTGGAAACTGGTGTTTGTGTTAAACTACAGAGTTCCACCATGGGTCTTGTAAATCTCTGAATGTCCTTTGCTGCGTAATTCAACATGTTGGTATCAGCCTGTTAAAAAACGGGGCCACCAATATGTCACTGTGCAAGCATCTTACCAATGCTTACAAATTGCAGCTCTCAGTATTGAATGCAATGTGTCCACTCAACTATTCTCAACAACTCAGCACGGTGGCTCAGTGGTTAGCACTGCTGCCTCACAGCACCAGGGACCTGGGTTTGATTCCACCCTCGGGTGACTGTGTGGAGTTTGCACATTCTCCCCATGTCTGCATGGGTTTCCTTTGGGTGCTCCGGTTTCCTCCCACAGTCCAAAGATGTGCAGGTTAGGTGCATTGGCTGTGCTAAACTGCCCGTAATGTTCAGGGATGTGTAGATTAGGGGGGTCTGGGTAGGATGCTCTGTCAGTCGGTGTGGACTTTTTGGGCCAAAGGGCCTGTTTCCACACTGTAGGGATTCTATGCTATTCTAACTCCATCCTCCCAGACCAGTCTTCCTGCCCTCTGTGCTTTTGACTCACTGATTAGGAACACCTCACCACCAGTCCTGCCCCTGCATCACCACTAACCG
Source organism: Rhincodon typus (assembly GCF_021869965.1). Lineage (NCBI taxonomy): Eukaryota > Metazoa > Chordata > Chondrichthyes > Orectolobiformes > Rhincodontidae > Rhincodon > Rhincodon typus. The sequence goes on from NC_063352.1 coordinate 32,024,374, forward strand.
CTCTTCCATCCATTTCCATTATGCTCAATCCCTCCCTTTGCTTAATTGCAGGAAAATTTGGCCCAGACCCTGAGAGTGAGGTCTCCAAATCAGCCTGACTAACATACTTGTAATTCCTGGGCTGGTTGCACTTGTCCTGAATGACTGACCATGGTCTAATCCCCAAACTGCAACGACTCCTCAGATTCCAGTAAGTCCAAGCACCTGTCTGATCATGGCCAAACCTCCAAAGCCCTGTCAGACAAACCCTTGATTGTCAGTGGCAGGTACCCTTCCGCCTGACTGTAGTTCCCCTTCATTCCACGAAGGTCTGCTCTCCTTTGACATTCACCCGTGTAGTGTGTTTGCTGCACAAACTGCTAGCACATGTCCCAGACCCTCATCACCTCAGGTGAACTCCCACTCACAGTCTCCAAACTCATCATTCCGCAACAGCGCACCGCCCGTTACTATCTCCTTCCTAAAATCCATAAACCCGAATGTCCTGGTTGACCCATTGTCCTGCCTGCTCCTGACCCACTGAACTTATCTCCACTTATCTTGATTCCATTTTCTCCCCCCGGTCCAGGAACTCCCCACCTATGTCCGGGACACCACCTCCACCTCCTCCAAAATTTGTGATTCCCTGGTCCTCAACACCTCATCTTCACCATGGACGTCCAGTCCCTATACTTGCATTCCCCACATGGATGACCTAAAGGCCCTCTGCTTCTTTCTGTCCCGCAGGCCCGACCAGTCCCCCTCCACCAACACCCTTAGCCACCTAACTGAACTCGTCCTCACCCTTAACAACTTCTCCTTCAACTCCTCCCACTTCCACAGACAAAAGGGGGTGGCCATGGGTACCCGCATGGGCCCAAGCTATGCCTGCCTCTTTGTAGGATACGTGGAACAATCCCTCTTCTCCAGCTACACTGGCCCCATCCCCCACTTCTTCCTCCGTCACATTGATGACTGTATCGGCGCCGCCTCGTGCTCCCACAAGGAGCTCGAACAGTTCATCCACTTCATTAACACCTTCCACCCCAACCTTAAGTTCACCTGGACCATCTCCGATACCTCTCTCTCCTTCCTGGACCTCTCTGTTTCCATCTCTGGCAACCACCTGAAAACCAATATCTATTTCAAACCTACCGACTCCCACAGCTACCTAGAATACACCTCCTCTCAACCACCTAACTGCAAGAATGCCATCCCCTATTCCCAATTCCTTCGCCTCTGCCACATCTGCTCCCGAGATGAGGCATTCCACTCCCTTCATCCCAGATGTCCTCGTTTTTCAAGGACCACAATTTTCCCTCGAAAACGCCTTCGACCGCATCTCTCGCGTTTCCCACAACTCATCCCTCACACCCCTCCCCGCAATAACAACCAGAACAGAATCCCCCTCATCCTCATGTACCACTCCACCAACCTTCGGATTCAACGCATCATCCTCCGCCACTTCTGCCACCTGCAATCTGACCCCACCACCAAAGACATTTTGCCCTCCCCACCCTTATCTGCCTCCCGGAGGGACCACTCTCTCCATGACTCCCTTGTCTACTCCACACTCCCCACTAGCCCCACCACCCCTGGTACTTTTCCCTGCAACCGCAGGAAGTGCTACACCTGCCCCTAAACCTCTCCCCTCACCCCCAACCCAGGCTCCAAAAAAACCTTCCACATTAAACAGATGTTCACCTGCACATCTGCTAATGTGGTATACTGTATCCACTGTTCCCGATGTGGCGTCCTCTTCATCGGGGAAACCAAGCGAAGGCTTGGAGACCGCTTTGTGGAACACCTACGAACGGTTTGCAACAAACAACAGCACCTCCCAGTGGCGAACCATTTCAACTCCCCCTCCCATTCCTTAGATGACATGTCCATCCTGGGCCTCCTGCAGTGCCACAATGATGGCACCCAAAAGCTGCAGGAACAGCACCTCATATTTCGCTTGGGAACCCTGCAGTCCAATGGTCTTAATGTGGACTTCACAAGCTTCAAAATCTCCCCTCCCCCTACCGCATCCCAAAACCAGCCCAGCTCGTCCCCACCTCCTTGACCTGCCTGTCTCTTCTCCCACCTATCCGCTCCTCCCACCTCACTGACCTACCGCCACCCCCACCTCCTATTTACCAGCCTCATTCCCGCCTCCTTGACCTGTCCGTCTTCTCTCCACCTATCTGCTCCTTTATCCACCTTCCATCAGCGCCTCCCCGCCGACTCTATTTATTTCAGAACCCCCTTCCCCTCCCCCATTTCTGAAGAAGGGTCCAGACCCGAAACGTCAGCTTTCCTGCTCCTCTGATGCTGCTTGGCCTGCTGTGTTCATCCAGCTCTACACCTTGTTATCTCTTTTTCCAGCCTAATGTTGTCATAGCATGATGCAGTACAGAGACATGTAGACTGCTATGTGGCCAATAGACTGGCTGTTCATCGCTCCTCACTGCGACAAGTTGCCTGCTTCTCCCTCTGCAACAGAAAGCAATACAAAACACAAAGAGGCTGGTAGTCTATAACTCAACACGAAAGATCCTGCACACTAAGAAAGCACTATAAGCCACATAGAGATTGGCAGCCTATAAATCAGTGCTGAAGTCAGTGAAGGAAGCCAAGAAAACAATGCAAGATAAACAAAGGTTAGCAAAGTGAGTGAGTGCTAAGAAAGGAAGTTAAGAGCCAAAAGATGAGGGTGCTTGTGGTACAGTGGTAGTATCCCTACCTCTGGGTGAGAAGGTCTGGGTTCAAGTCCCACCAACCCCTGTTGGGTGTCATAATGTGTCTGAACAGGTTGATTAACCACATAATCTGTTTAGAGCATTCTTGTGCTGCAGTGATCATGTCTCCACCTCTGAACTGGGAGATCCAAGTTCATGTTTCACTTATAATAGTGATGTAACAACATTTCTGAACAGGTTGACATTGTCTTTGGAGGTGGTAGAACTGGATTAGCCTCTTCCCCTGCCTAGCTCATCTATTTTATTTTGTTGTAGTGACATCAGAAAACAGTGTTGCTGCTGTTACCCCTTCTTAAATTATTATTGGGCTTTGTTTCTCGGGGCCACTTTGGTAAAATGTGTCAGCTGTGGGCAGGTTGGATTAGAAAATATAGTCACCAGCCTCCTACCATCTCGGCAGCTAAGTTGTGGGTGAGAAGAATAGTGACCTTCTGGACTCATCACCAATTAGGGTACTTAAATTGTCAAATAAACGCAACTTAAAAGCCTTAACCCAATGTTGTCTCAAATATCTGCCTTCCCATTAGTTAGGCAAGCTCATTGTTTTCCCAACAAGAAACAAAGAAGTCTTTATTTTCTCCAATCTAGGGGGAATAAGGGCAGGGATAGGGCCAGGGTGCAAGTGGAAACCGACGCCCCCTCCTTGCCACTAGCCCTCATGAGCTGCCTCTCCCCATTACCATACTCCATGATCCACACCAAAATAAACCACTTGTATCCACTCAATGGAGCATCTTCTCATGGCTGTGCCTGGGTCTCCAATGACATTCTTCAGCTCTCTGAGGCTATCAGCCTCTGATCAGCCAACCACCTCAGGCAGAACAGATCATGGCAGTGAGGCTTCTGATTAGATGAGAAGCTCATGTGCAGCACTCAAGTATGAGAGTGATGCTTCACCCAGTGAGCTCCCTTGCTGGCAGGAGCAGAGATTTTGTCACTGCTGAACTTGACTGTCTGACACAGAGCACTAAATCCTGTCCTCAACGATTAGAGAAATTGCTAATAACAAAAATAATGAACCTCAAAAACACACAAATCTCCACAATCTGATCTCTTATCTTCAGAATATTAAATAATTGGATGATAAAATTATAGATGTATTTGGCATACATTTCTAAATGTCTTTAGATTGAGAAATTGTGCCAATGTATTGTAAACTTTCAAATGTCATTCCAATATTTAAGAGATGGAGTGAGAAGCCAGATGATTATAAACATGGGAAATAGTTGCAAGAGTAGGATATTGGGCTCTCAAGGCTATTCTGCTATTCAACTGGATTGTGATTGATCATTTACATCCATGCCATTTTCCTGTAACATTCCAACATGTTTCGATATCTTTAATATCTAGAAATCTATCAAACTCAGTCTTGAACGCACTCAGTGATTGAGCCTTCAAAACACTCCAGTGTAGCAATTTCTAAAGATTTATCACCCTTAATGAAAATATTCTTCATCATCTTAGCCCTAAATGACTTACCTCTTATTTTGAGACTCTGTCCCCTGGTTTTGATTGCTTCCAACCAGGAGAAATATCATTTCTCTGTCTACACCTTTCAGCCCTATAAGAACTTTTTGTCTTACCATCCCAAGATTCAGTTCGGGAAATTTCATTGCACTCATCTTTGGTAAGCGTACTCTTCCTTAGGTGTATCATTAGTAGAAAAGTTACTGAAATTAATGATCAGAGACAGAACAATGAGTTGGAACAAGATTAGTAGATCGAAGTGAGTCCATGTATTTGTGAAGAGTAGGTAACTTCTAGTTAATCTAATGACTTTTTTGAGGTTGTCAGTAGAATAGTGTAAAGGAAATGTCTATGGATGTTGTCTACCAGTTTTATATCATAATACGTACATGTAAGAAAGATTTTACATAAGGTTCCATAGATGTGATCATTCACAGAAATGAGATTACAGGGAAATGTAGGGAACATTGTAAAATGGATCATAGTTAGATGATAAGAAGTTGGACTTGTTAGAGCCTGTAACTGAGCACAAGTGACTTTACAGCTATAAGATTGTACTTACAGCTCATGCACACACTTTTGGAATACATCACATTGAATGCAGTGTTGGTGGAGGGCACTAACATAATGGAGAAACAGCCACCGGATGTAAGAAGTGTGGTTATATCATGACTCCAATTCATGTGCAAAGCTGTTTTGACCTAATTAGGAAGCTCGATTTTCCAGCTAACTTCTCTTATCTTTACATTGCTGAACGTGCACTGAGTGGTGTAATTTAAAGAGATCACCAGCTACTTATGGATTAACTGCTATTTGATTTAATTTGGTAGTGGCTGAAATTCTTCAAGTGTCTGATGCTTTCTATTAAATTTTGAGTAGAAGAAACAACATCAAGCTAGGCCATTTGGCTCTTCGTGCCTTCTTTATCATTCAATAGAATTATGGATGCTCTGGAAACAATGGTTCGTGGTTCTATCTTTATGATTGGGTCAAATTGTAGAAGTCTTATCTGAAGTGGTATTGTATCAAGTCTATCTGGATCTATGGAGGTATCAACCATTCAAGAAGCTTACCTGGGCTACGTACCTACTACCTCTGATCTGTCAAGACTATGCCAAGAAGGATCTAGCCATCAATTATCAATTAAGTGAAAAAGTGCTTATGAATGTTTCCTAAAATCTACACTGGGTATTGACATAATCTTCCAAAATATTTTGACCTCATTGGACACAATGAACAGTCCCCTTGCTGAAATACTGGACAGAACCCTCAATAGTCTCTAACTTGCTGTCCAAAAAACTCCATCTAATTACCCTAATAACCCAACTGTGTTGTTATATTCAATTATAAATATCACATGTATGTTGTAGATGAACAAAAGCTCAATAGAAAATGCATTAACACGTCGAATATTGCGAGTCTGAAGTTGCTATTATGAGTTAATTCCTTCCCTACTGTTGGTTTTTCTGAAGACTCATTAACAAGGCATCAGTAAAAAACGTTGCGGAGTCATTTGAAAAGCTGCTAAACGAACCCAAAGTAATTTGAACACACTTGAACCTGCTGTTCTTTGTTGACCACAAATCTTCTGTATTTTGTTTCAGTAACATTTATTAATTGTGCTGCTAGACATAATGAACAGGCTTCTTGCCAAAGCAATTATACCTCTCCCCAGAGAATGTGTTGCTACATTTCCAAAATGTTTTGGTTTTGTAAAAATATATTTCTTAAATTTTAATATTTTCATTGTGTTGAAGTCATTTTACGTTCCGCAACCTGACACTGAGTGATGGATTCCACAATCCCAATTAACTAACAGTCACTTTGGAATGAGTTATGGCTCATAAAATCTCGGATGCTGATAACCAGAATAAACTGCTAGGACTTGGCTTTAGTGGTTGATGATGTCATCAGTACATTCAGTGTTGTTTTTAGATTTTTAAGCACACTCTTTTCTAGCTATTAATCTAGATTTGATGCAGTCCAATGTCACTTTTCATATAATGGCGTGCTTAGATGCTTACGCAGGTATTTCATTATACTTTAAAATGGATTTGGTAAAAGTGAAGGGGAGATACTGTAAAACATCAGGTGTGAAATTGGGCCTTGTAGTAGCCAGACTTTTCAATGCAATGAGGTCTCTTAAACTATTAAGTGGAAATGCACCAGACGTCATATTTATGAAGCAACTTCCATATGTGTGTCCATCAACCACCGGCAATGTACAGATCATGAAGTCAACTAGCGTGTAATGTTGCTAATTCAAGCTCATTATTCTATCTCCCTTTTCTCTTCGCCATCCACCAGTGCTCAATGGCGTGAAAATCCTTCCACCAGTGCCACTTAAAGGAACCATCAATCATTGCAGGTTAGTTTGGAATGCTTTTTCCAGTTATTGCTGCCTTTCTATCAGTTTTGGGTTGTTCAGTCATAAATTAAATTTCATTAGTGTACAATGAGTGGTCTGGCTGGTATTGAAATTTGTTTTCGGTAAATTAAGAAATTGTTCCCAGACCTGGCGATCTAGTGGACCTTCCTCTCAGCATTAGGAATCACTGGCAAAACAATGAGAGGCCATGTAGAGAAAGACAAGCTGCTAGAAGAGGAAGAAATGCTATCAGCAATGCTTTCGTCCATAATATTCAGCAATGTCTTCTCCATGTGAGTTAAAACATGCAAGTGCCTGTCCCGCTCTGGCTATTCCTTCTGCATCCTGTGTATGACATCTTTACCTGTAGAAGGAAGAATGTTTGTCATTGAGATTCATGTGATCTATTTGGCTGATGTGGTTATCCTGATTGAAAAGCTGCGAGTGTGTTTGAGGGTCACAACAGTGCTAATTGAGGTGAAGCTTATGATTGGTATTCATAGTTCTAATTGATAGAGATTGCTGGTTAGTAGGTGATTGTGGTGTATTAAATGTAAATAATTTAGGAGACATGGTTAGTAGGTTTGTGGATGACATCAAAATTGGTGGTCCAGTGGACAGTAAAGAAAGTTATCCTCAAAGAGATCTTGAGCTCATGAGTGGCTGAGGAGTGGCAGATGGAGTTTTAATTTGGATAAACGTGATGTATTTTGGTAAAAACGAACAAAGGCAGGACTTATGCAGGGCCCTGGGTAATGTTGTAGAACAGAGACACCTTGGATTCTAGGTACATAATTCTTTGAAATTTGTGTCACATGTAGACAGCGTGGTTAGGGAGGCATTTAGCATGCTCCCCTTCTTCGCTCAGACCTTTGAGTATACGAGTTTGGACATCATGTTGAGGTTGTACAGGATGTTGGCAGTTCTGGTTACCCTTCTACAGGAAGGATATTATTAAATTGGAGAGGACTTAGAAAAGATTTGCCAAGATGTTGCCGGAAATGGAAGAATTGAGTTATAAAGATAGGCTGGGACCTTTTTCACTGAGTCACAGGATTTGAGGGGTGACCTTATAAAGGTTCATAGGGGCATAGATAAGGTGAATAGCAAGGTTTTTTTCCCTAGGGTGGGGAGTTCAAAACTAGAGGCATTTTTTTAAGGTGAGGGAAGAAAGATTTAAAAAGGGCATGAGGGGCTCCTTTTTTTACACAGTGTAGCTCATATGTGCAATGAACTGCCAGAGGAAATGGTGAATGCAAGTACAGTTACAACATTTAAAAAACATTTGGATAAGTACATGAATAGGAAGGGTTTTGGGGGGATATGGGCCAAATGCAGGCAAGTGGGACTAGTTTGGTTTGGGAACGTGGTCAGCGTGGACTAGTTAGACTGAAAGGTCATTTTCCATGTTGTATGACTCAATGGTGTAATTGGTAGAGATGGCAATTAAAGATATGTTCGTTGACATTGAAACATGTGGGGAATCATTAAACTGTATTCAGGTATTTCAGACTATGTTCTTAGTGAGTTAAACTTCAAGAATTTACTGGTAATATTAGGGGAAGAAGGGGCCTTCTGAACATTTTATCTGGAATATATTTTGTCCCTTCAAAGCACAAGAAATCTCTTCTTTCAATTACTTCCTCCACAGACCTTGGTGCAGGTCTAACATCATGGTCCTCTCTCTCTTCCTTCATCAGCTATCATTGGAATTTCTGGAGTACAGTATTCAGAATGATTTAACAATACAAACCTCCAAACTACGAGTACAATTGTGAGCTCATGTGAAGTAGTGTAAGGCACTCTCAATGCTGCAACCTGTGTGGATGCTGTCTGCTCACTTAGGGTGAAGGTTGCACATAACAGTCCTGGAATGAGGAGACAACCACTGGCTTCACATCCCCCCTGCATTACAACCAACTCAAGCAGGGGAACTGTGGGTTATAAACCCTGTCCCATTTTCAGAGGTTCACCCCACAAGTCCCTCTTGAGGTTCAGTGTGATGGAAATTTATCACAGCATAACTAAGAATTTGCATGAAGCAATAAGGTTTTTAAAGCTTTTGTATTCATTTGTATTCTTGAAATATGTATACCATTATAGCATGAATTCACAGTCTCACTAAATTCCATTCAAATAACAGACAAAATGAATGCTGAGTATGTTGTTGGTAATCTGTGAGATAAATCTATCCTGCTGTGAAGTGCTCTCAGACTACTTTACAGAAAATTGCCCTTGTGTTCAAATGTTAACTCGGAGTGCTTTTCAAACATTTGTTTACAGTACTCGTTCAGTTCCCATTTTCCTTCACACTATTGTATGTGGTTTTAAAACATCATCCAGACTTCAACTATCTGCATCTAATGAAAAAGGATGTATTTGCAAAATAGGTCAGTTGGCAATTTTATCTGTGAGTTCATAACTTAATTTAATTTTATGTCTCACTTAAAAATCCTGATGCATTCTACTTTTTGTTTCCGTTTTGCAAGGTGTTTTTAATTCGAAATACGTCAGCTGAATTCAAATTCCAATAAACTAAGAGGTCTTGTATTCCCACCTATTTCACACAGCAGCGTTCAATCCTCAGTATTACATCACTGCACTGGCAGGTATTGTGTGATGAATCCTTACCTCACTGCTCATCATATATGACCTATCTGGACTATTGGTCATCATGAGGTAGACTTGCTGTCACTGTCCTCTTTTTATGTAGGCAATTACAGGGTCTGCTTGGTCTAGCATGGTACAGGAAAATTATTTTGAAGTTTAATGATCAAGAGAAACTTGCCTTAAATAAGATAGAGGGTGGAATCTTATGGGAGCCTGAATGGCTTGGGCTACAGTGAGAAATGTGACAGAATTGCACAGTAGGCAGCAGAGAGGCACAATGGGCATCATGGTGGTTCAGTAGTTAGCACCGTTGCCTGACAGCGCCAGGGACCCAGGTTCAGTTCCAGCCTTGGGTGACTGTCTGTGTGGAGTTTGCACATTCTCCCTGTGTCTGGTTGGGTTTCCGTCAGGTTCTCCAGTTTCTTCCCACCGTCCAAAGATGTGCAGGCTAGGTGGATTGGCCATGCTAAATTTCTCGTAGTGTTCAGGGATGTGTAGGTAAGGTGGATTGGCCATGTTAAATGTGGGGTTACAGGGAGAAGGTAGGGGCGGAGTGGGGTGTGGGTTAGTGAGTCTGGGTGGGATGCTGTTCAGAGGGCTGTTGCTGACTCAGTGGGCCTAACAACCTCTCTCACCACTGTAGGAGCAACCTGTTTACCTTTTATGTATCTGTCGGGAGTTGAGGTGAGTTTCTCACCAGGCATTGGTGAGTGGCCTTGTAAGGGTGATTATTGCTGGTTAACCACCTTAGTAACCGCACATTTCACCTTATTAATATGTAGTTTCCTATCTTACCAAACACACCAAACAAATTAGACATGGAGAATTCTTGACATGGAAGTCAGAGTTTGTACCTGGTGGATTCAGTTCACTGCATGTTCTGAATGCCCTTTGTGGCATCTAATATGTGCCAATCTCTAAGAAGCCCTACGGTACAAATCTGTTCCACTTCAGGATGCTGCTACAATTCAATTCTGCACCTCAGGCTGCACCAGCAATTATCATCGTAATGCTGCTGTACTTTAGGCTTAGGGACACATACCCAGCCATGGATTGCACCAGACTGGATCTTCAGCCTGTTCTCTTGCTGTCACAGCATTCATTCACATTGAGCCTACCTTGATGCTCATACCATCCTTGCCTTGCATTGCATTGCTTTGTCTTTTTGTGCTTTGCCCTTCAGCCAGAGATACCAGGTGAATCATCTTGCTATTTAGTGCAGACACAAAGTCAGGAACCTTGCTGGTTATCAGTAATCCTCAGTCAAATTAAGGGAAATACTCACTGGTCAGGGGGTCCAAGCACAGTGAGTCAATTACTCAGAGGGGTTAAAGTCAGGATCCTGTCTGCATAAGGGGTGCAGGATGGAATGTTTGGTAGCCCACTGCCCATCCTGACTCTTTCTGCCCTGTCTCCCTCCTGCCATGAGAGAGAGGTGGGTATGAAGGGAGATGAAAGTGGGTGGTACAACTGTTACTTTTGCTGCAGTTGTGAAGAGGTGTCCTGAGCATGTGAGTAGGCACCATAGAGGCCACACAGGATTAGTGGTGTTCAGGATTGGGGTAGAGGTCAGCAAGATGCTCCAGACAATAGTGAGAGGGATATAGCATGAGTGTTAGGAGAAGTTGGGCACTGTAGGAGGTGGGCACAGCCACAGAGACACAGGGAGTGTGAGATATCGAAGAGAAGATAGTTGCTCTTATACCCGCCAAGTGGAGAATGTTAAGAATTGGGATTCAGGTAGTACCACAAATCCCAATTTCACATTTATCGCAAGTTCAGGAATGGTGTGTCTTGATTCACTGTACCAGTGAGCCATGACAAATTCCTTAAATTAATTGATGTCATTCAGGATAATGCGAAACTCACAGCTATAGTTTACTTCATGTGAAATATTAAGACACTTTAAGAAACTGAATTTACTGAGCTTCATCTGCTGAGCAGGTCAAATGGAGCTTAAGAATTGGCACTTTTCAAGTTTTGAAAACCTCCTCAAACTCTGCCAATGGATTATCACTGGCTCCTGCACATTTCCTGCTGAATGTTCATGTGAAAATGAGGCCTTTATTATCCATAACTGGTTTGGGCAATTTCTTTGTTGCCTAAGAGAAAAGAGAAATTGCTGGAAAAAAAGCTCATCAGGTCTAGTATCCTTGCCTGTCATGCAGGAGTCTGGGCTTCAATTCCCCAAGAGAGTGGTATCTCTGAGGTAGGCTGTGAACAAGTTAGGGTGTGCTTTAATATAAACCTGACTAATGAAATGCTTAAATACTCCTCCTTACTGAAGCATCTCTTTATTAATCACCACTTGTCAAATATAAATTGCCAAGGAAATAACATTGACCTTGTCATTGATCTCTTCCCACGTTCCCCCGCCTCCCCTGAAAATGTATTATTCTCCAAATACCTTACTTTGTTTCACTCTCTCACCTCAAGTTTGAAATCTTCATTCTCTACTGTCCTGCCGAACCTACTGAGAAACCATTCCTCCTTTCTTTCCAGAGCTTCTGCCCCACATACCTTTTCTTCGTCACAGTCATCTGCTCTCAGTTTAGTTCAACTATCCCACTCCTGCAAATCTGCTGTCTTTGTGTCTTTCTATGTGAGCAGTCCAGTTCATATTCATGGTCATTCCTTTATCCTGTCACAACAAAAAACATTTCTACTCACAAGATCTCATTATATTACACTGCACAAGATTCAGGCCAAGTATAGTCTGGAGTGTGTGGCTGGAAAATAGCATTGCTGATGTCAAATCATCATTGTGTATGTGTTGATGTCACAATTTCCAGTTTTGCATACTTCCAGCAGTCATTAGGAAATCCCTGTACATGCTTGAAGATTGCACAAGAATTTCAAATCCTAATTTCAAGCAAGAGGATGTTCTTATTTTGTCAAAATATTGGATCTAAGTGGAAGTCTCCTCTGTAATCTAAAGCCATACACCTGATAGCAGCAGCATTTTTTCCCTAGCTAAATGGAACATTTGCATTCATTCTCTGCTTACTCAATGATGTATTAACACCACCACAACTTCTTTATTCATAGAATTTTTACTTAGAACATTTTAAAGGACAATAATTCCTTATTGACAAATTGATTCAAGAAATATTCTGAAGACATTTGTTTCTGTAGTGATCTGAGTTAGGTCTAAGTGATTTTTTTTGACCAATCATGACTATGAAGATTTAACAAGATTCTCCATGTTCATAACTAAATAAAACTGTCAGCGATATGCAACACAACTTAGGGTCTAACAAGGAAAGACTGTAAGCAATCTGATAATTCTGTGGAGGTGGAGAGGGTGTAAGAGTGCACAAAACCCAGTTGGATCAAGAGTTTGAAAATCTCAACAAAATTATCAGAAGGCTGCTATTGTTTTTCTTACATTCTTCATCTGCTTGTTATCCAAATTGACAGGCTAGACATCTGCAAGGTGTAGTGGCAGGGTGCAAAAGTAGAGGAGGCATGGAGCAGAACCAGTTGGCTCCTGTGCAACAATTTACAGCAACCTCCAAATCTGCATGACCTTCTGCATATCATTGTTAGATTGGCCTAATGTGTTACAGTTAACATCTGCACTAATGCAAGTACACTTAAAACACTGTGAATATCCTACCCAATATTTAATGCACCTTATATAAGAACAAAGCGTGGTAGGAGCTGATCTTTGGGAGGGAAATCTTTTGACCACAAGAAACTGCAGCAAATTAGGGTTCGTGGGCAGTGCCATTTGTCAATTAGCAGAACAAAGACTGAGAGTTTGTTTGAGAAGCCTGTGCAAAACGATTGATGCTCCTCCTGGACTACAAGCGATGTTATATAAAATATCTGGCTTCTGGATACAGAGAGCAGAACATAATTTCATGACTGCGTTTTCTGAACCCAGGAAAGCTAAACTGCAGTTATTTGCATTGTTCAATCCTAAAGTTAGCCACTGCCATGGAAACAGCAACAAATTTGTGTGCATAAGGTTGAAGACAAATTCCTTACCTTTTAGGGTTTTAAATCCCCAACCACTACCTGCGCATGTTGAGGTAGAGGTTAATATTGAATTTAATTCTTTATTCATTTATGGGATGAGGGCGTTGCTTTTAGGCAGCATTTATTGCCCATCCCTAATTGCCCAGAGGGCAGTTGAGCATCAACCACATTGCTGTGGGTCTGGAGTCACATGTAGGCTAGACCAGGTAAGGATGGCAGTTTCCTTACCTAAAGGACATTAGTGAACCAGATGGATTTTTCCTACAATCGACAATGGTTTCATGGTCATCACTAGATTCTTAATTCTGGATATTTATTGAATCCAAATTCCACCATCTGCCATGGCAGGATTCAAACACAGAATGTTATCTTGGCCTGCTTCTTAGTTTCAATCTTAAGTGGAGTCAAATTGAAATATCAATGAATCCAGATGCTTAGACCTTGCAAACTGGACATTATTTTTTAACTGAACACAACTTTTGTTCATTTTCCGCGAGTGTAAGTGAATTGCTTCCATGATCCATAAGTTGAATATTTTTGAGTACATTAATCAATAAGAGAAATTAGATGTTAGACAACAGAAGTTTAATTTCAGTGATAGGAGAAGAAAGGAACTTATTTAATTTCACTTTCACATGCTTCTTTTTATGATTACTACGCAGCTATTTCACATCTTGATAATAGCTAATAGTCATGGCCTTATATTGTCAAAGATAAAAGCAATGTAATTGATGTTGTGATTTATTGGGCTGCATTTTAACATCTCAAAACAGACAGGTTGGGGTCAACTCAGAGATAGAAAAATTAAAACCCAAACTCTGTTCCTGGTTTTATGAGGCAGGAGGAACAGGGGCCAACCCACATCCAGAGGATGGATTTGGTCATTTAACTATTTTAATATGGTTTCATGGATTCATTTTAATTTTGTTTTAATTTCAAGCAACAACTGGTCAGGTTTCTCATACCTAAAGAAACTTGGCAGATGAGAGGATGGGAGAACACCTGAGTCCATGAGTTAAGATGCCTTTCCATCACTGCTTCTACGTTTTGCTGCCTGGATAACAGGGTTGATGTTTGCACTACTGAAGTGTGTGATAATGTGAAACAAAAACACATTGCATTCCTTTTACAATTGATGGACAATTTTTCTCAGACATGCAAGTGACTGCACTTTTAAATTAATTCATTGGTTGCAAAGTGCTTGGCAATGTTTTGAGGATGTGAGCAGTTTTTTTAATTGCAATTTGTTCTTTGCTGTTAATAATGGCCACAGTTTATGGGTAATGCAATGAGTTTTCACATTGTTCTTTCACTTGTGCGATCTCTGTTTGTTCTGGTTTATTCTGGATGGACTGGAAATTTCTCACTGACCAGTTTGTGATCTGAAGTTAGCAATTGGATTGCAACATACAACTGCCCCAAGGCCTCTTCAAAATCAGGAGCTCCCTCAACTGTACTTAAATGTATTCCCTGGAGAATTCACCGCACGACCTGCCCCACACTCCAGCCATTTGTTGGCCAACATACCCATCCAATGCTAAATGGAAAGCAGACTCGTTACCCAACTGACTAAAGCTTTACTGTCAGTCTTGCTGCATTTCTTTTCACATTTGTGAGAGAAATATTCAAAGAATTTTTTTTCTATCAATTCAATGTCCCTGTGATTTTTCTCCAAGCTTTCACACATCACTGTCCTGGAGTTTTTTCCTTGATTCTTAGAGACTCCAGCAACGTGACTCAAAATTAATGCTGACAATTTATTTCAGTAAGCTCAGTTGGCGGCCCACATCTGACACAACTACATAAGAAACTTCTGCTGCTCTGAAGTTTGGATCACCCTGCTTATCAGCATCAACTGGGAGCAGGAAGGAAGCAGAATGAGAAGGGGCTAATTACTTTCAAAAGGACTTGGGAATTAAGTGAGCCATCCCCGCTTCTTCTGCTTTCACACAAACATTTAAAATATACAAGAAAATACTTATTTCAGAGACCACTGCCTAAACTACAGTAGCTATTTAACAATCCTGAATGGGAATGATGTCTGCTCATAAATTATAAGAAGTTAGGAGCAGAGGTATGTCATTCAGCCCATTGAGTCCACTCCGCCATTCAATAAAATCATGGCTGCCCATGTACCAACCTCTGTATAATTTGCCTTCTTCAATTACCACAAAGGCCTTTGACTCTGTCAACCGTGAAGAGTTGTGGAATATCCTCCTCAAATTTAGCTGCCTGCTAAATTTGTCATCAGTCCCGGCCTGCTTCACAATGACATGCGAGCTGTAATCTTCCACAATGGATCCACCACAGACCCAAGACCAGTGCAAACCAGGGTCAAACAGGACTGTGTCATTGCACCGACACATTTCTCATTCTATTTCCATGAAGCTCCCCATCAGAGTGGGTCTAACCTACAGGAAACTGGTCAACATTTGCCTCCAGGCCAGAACCAAGACCATTCTGACTTCTGTCGTCGAGCTGTATTACACAGACGATGCCTATATGTGAGTGTGCGCACCTAGAAGCTGAGCTACAAACCATCATCAATGCAATCACTGACTTGTAGTTGAGTTAACAGCCTCAGACTAAACTTCCAGAAAACAAATGTCCCCTATCACTCTGCTTGCGCTGCGCAACACTGACCCCCAACCATCAAAGTCCAAGGTGAGCCCCTAAACACTATGGATCATTTCCCATACCTCATCAGCCTCGTCCAGACATTGCTGATGAAATCCACAATCGACTTCAATGTGCCGATGCAGCTTTCGGATGCCTGAGGAACAGAGACCTTAGACTCAGCACCGAGCTCATGGTCTCCACTGCAACTGTCCCCGCCCTCCTGTGTGTATCAGAAACATGGACCATGTACAGCAGGCAGGTCAAATCTCTGGAGAGTTATCACCAATGTTGCCTTCACAAAATCCTGCAAACCCATTGGCAGGATGGGTGTACTAACATGACCGTCCTGTCCCAGGCCCATAACCTCAGTATTGAGGTAGTGGTCAGGCATGACCAGCCGCAATGGCTGGGTCACATGTCCACATGCCTGACACAAGACTCCCCAGACAAGTGCTCTGCTCCAAGCTCCATGATAATAAGAGATCACTAGGAGGGCAGAGGAAAAACTACAAGGACACCCTCAAATTCTCCATAAACAAATGCAACATCTCCACTGACACATGGGAATTGCTTGCCACAGATCACACAAATTGGAGAAGATGCAGCAGCTAAGGGGCCAACCATATTGAGCATCACTGAGTAGGGCACATATAGGCCAAGCACAGACAACAGAGAGATTGTAGAGTCCAGAGCATCCCCCCACAGCCCCACTTTCCCCAGCACTCACCTCTGCATCACAAACCAGCAGTCCAACCAAAGTGATCTAACCGACCACCACAAGAAATGCATTCACTTCTCTCAACAGGCACAGCAGCGCACCTTACCCAGGTAACGAGAAAGCACCGCAGTTTCTGCTCAGTTTTGAAATGGGGACGTGATGCGTGTTGGACAAATGTGATAACCACTACATTAGAGTGATGCAAATAAGGAGATACAATCAAACTGTACATTGACCCAACAAAATGGGTTGGAGAACTTCAGATTCGTTCTTCTCCAACACAGTTAAGTTGATAACTGAAATGGAAAAGTACTGCTTATTCTGCTGAAACCTGGGATTGAACCAGGGACACTTTAAGATCTTCAGGCTGATGCTCTCCCAACTGAGCTATTTCAGCAATTATAGAGATTATTTCTACAGTGATGCTTCCAATTGTCAACTGTAACTTTGGCAGAACATCTGGGGAAATTCTGAAGAAAGCAGAATTTGGAAATTTACTTAATTTTGCTATACAGCTGGAGCATAATCTTCTACTACTTTATATTCCAGCCCTTGAGGTAAAAGGTACAAGTCTTTTCAATCATGTTTTTCATACCAATCAAATATTTTTAATAACATTTGTATTTAGATCCCTAAATCTCACTGTATTTCACAATTCTTAGTTTAAGAATTCTTAGTTTAAAAGCTATCATAACTAAATGTCAAGTTATTAATATGAGACAACTTGGATATATATATACATATCTATTCCTTCATTTAAGTCATTGCTAAGTAACATGAAAAGCTAAGGGACCAGTGAACAACTTGTTCACAGGTCTGTAGTTCATTCTGACCTGCAAATTACATGTGAAATATTTAAAGAATCACTTAAAAGCTCTGAAGTTCATTTGAGACAATTTATTAAAGGAAAAGTGGAAGTGAAAAACAAAAATAAAACCACCTATTGATTTTAATGGTAATGCCCCATTTTCTACTTAGCAACAGAAATTAGCCAGCAATACAATGCCCAAATATTCTTGGAATAAATGGACATGTAATCATGCGTCTAGCTCCTGTATATGCAAATGTCTGTTTCCAGCAATCAGTCTGGCCTCCTTATTGACTGCAGTTTTTTTCCATGTCTTGATTGCATTAAAAAAGTTATCTCAACTGCTTCTTTGAACATTTCCTTTTAATGGTGGACAGGATGTTACCTTGTCAAAGTGCTATTGACCTATTGATTGACCTAAAGCCTTATACCATGAGTACCAATTATTTGTGATTTTGTTTTCAATCAAAACAATGTTTTTATATGACTCTTTCCCATTTACTTAAGTTTTCTTTCAGTTATGTTTCCATTGCATGAAGAAACATAACATTAGCAGTTGATTGACTGGTTATCTTACACAAATCTCAATTGCTTAGCAGACAAAATTTCTGATGTTTTATTTATGCAAGAGGCACATTAAGATTTGTGCAATCTCACGAAAGTCTAATTTCTCATCACTTGTAAAAACATCTTTTTGTTACGAAAGGAAACTTTCATAATGTGATTATGTTTTGAATCATCTCTTTAATTCAAGGTTAAATGGAGTAATGAAGGGAGTCACATGTTTTACAGTGTGTTCTGCCCAACAAGAAGACTACTGGGCTTGTTTACCATGGAAACTGGGATTACAGGTTGAGGCTAACAGACAGCAAAGTGTAACTTTCTACACCTGAAATCAAAGGCAGGATCAGCTGGACTGACTGCAGGAGAGCACCTTTGCTGGTCACTGAATGTTAGGACACAATAGAATGGGGGATGACACAAACCGGTTTGATGTTATGAGTGACTGTGGCCTGTTTCCTATTAAGTCTTCAATCCTGTGGAAAGTGTTCTGTGAAGTATATATGTGCAGCATAGGGTTAATGGTCATGTTCTGACATCAATAAGGTCTATAATTTCTGCAGCTTAAAGTATTAGTTTATTGCTTATTGACGTGGAAAGGATGTTTAATCTTGTAGAGGAGTACAGAACTAGGGAACACTATTTCAAAGTTCGGGATTCCCTTTTTAGAACAGAAACAAAGAGAACTGTTTTATCTCAGAATTCTGCAATTTTGGTACTCAGGAGGCAGTGGAGGCAGGGTTATTTAATATTTAAAGATGGTGGCAGATAGACTTGTTTTGAGTTAGGGAATCCAAGGTCATTAGGTTTAGATAGGAATGTGACATTTGAAACAGTAACAGATCAGCCATGTTCTAATGGAATGGTAGAACACTTGAAATATAATTCATATACGTTCATATAGGTAATTATCAGTCAATATTGCTTTTAACTTGTTACAGTAGCAGTCTTAAAACTTAAAATCCTGTCATGCATCTTGAAGTTGGTCACTGAGAAATTAAATCCTTTGTTTACATTTAACAGTCTCTATGGGGATCATAACCCTTTCGTTACTCAATGCTTTTGTTCCTTTTTCATAGCACCATCTTTTTTTATAATGTTTTGTAATAATTAAGCAGATTTTAATTTCAAATCAAGAAATCCACATCAACACCATACCCAACATCCAAAGCATACTGGCTATCCAACTAGGGAAATTTTTGTCAAAGCAGGCTTCTTTTCCTTAGGCATCATAAGTCATACATACTGCTAAGAAGAGTCACTATCCATTATCCTTACTTTTGTTCTCTCCTACCTACGCAACAATTCCCTGTCCATGTAAGTAGTTTGCCTCCAATTCAACGTGGAATTAATTTTTGCTAACAAACGTTAGTGCAGAATCTTGCTGAATGCCTTTTGGAATCCCATGTGGAAAACAACTATAGATGCTTCCTTTTCATCATGTTAGTTTGGCCACAAACAGAAAATCAGTTAGGTTCATTAGACATGGCTTACCTTTTAGAAATTAATGCGGACTGTCTCTGATGTATTTCCATAAAGACAGAAAACAATGTAGAATTGGTTTTGGCAATATTTCAGACTTAATTTAATAATACTGCTCTTTTTTTTTCTACAGAAGGTGGGAGAATAGCTGGTGTTATGTGTAAATTATGACAAGCTACCTTTAATTTGACAATTCATTAAGAAATCTCACAAATACTGAAATAATTATTTAAACTTATTGCATGTTGCAACCTAAATAAGACCCCTCAAGTAATCAAGCTATGATGCATAACCCAACTGATTTTATTTGCTTTATTATTGTCACATGTGCCTAAGTACAGTGAAAAGTTTAGTTTTGCATGCATTACAGGCAGATCATAACATACAAGGACATACAAATCATGGGGTGGTTGAACAGAGTGAGGCATTCAAAGTTACAGCTCCACAGAAGGTGTACAAAAGCAAGATTAACATTAGGTTTGAAATTTGAGATGTCCATTCAGCAACCTAATGTCAGCATGGAAAGAACTGTTCTTGAACCTGTTGGTACGTGTTTAAGCATCTGTATCTTCAATGGAAGAAGTTGGAAGAGTTTATAACTGGGGTGGGAGGGGTCTTTGATAATGCTGGCTGCCTTTGAGGGCAATGAGAAGTGTAGATGGAGTCAGTGGGTGGGAGGTTGGTATCCGTGATGGTCTGGGCTGTGTTCACAACTTTTATGTAGTTTCTCACTGTCCTGGGCAGAGCAGTTGCTGTACCAAGCCATGATGCATCCGGATAGAATGCTTTCTATAGTGCATCTATCGAAGCTGGTGAGGGTCGTTGTGGACATGCCGAACTTAGATAGTACTTGATTAATATTGGAATTTAGCTATGATTCCAACCAAAAGTGTCTGTCTCTGGATGTGTCCAGGGTTCAATCCTTGTGCATGTTGTTCTTCAAAGTTCTGCAGCTGCAGAATCCTGGAGTTGAATTCTTATGTAAATATCTCTCTTTCAAGTTTGTGGTGTGACATAATTGATGAACCTTTAGATCCTTTCATCCCCAACATTGATTACACATCTGGAATCCTCTGGTTTGCAGCTTGCCTTCTTCTCAGAAGTAACTTTCCCTTTCCTTGTTACATTTGGCATTGACTGTTTGCTTGAAGACACAACTTTTCTTGCAATTAACCCTGTTACCTCAGGACATTCCTTCTTCAGGCAATTGTAATTGCTGTTTTGTCATAAGGCAGCAGCTTATCAAGCAGTTGTTATCTCTTCTCTTCCCAAGAAGGCTTCAACTCCTTCTTCCCAGGGATGGTTAATTAGCGTGTTGTTTTTAATTCCTTTATAACAGTTTCTCCTTGTCCATTTCATCTTGGGAAACAATTCATTCCAGAAAGAGTTATTGATGATCCTTTGAATCCATGACCAGTTATTAAAAGTTCTGAAGTTTACAGTATCGCGCTGTATCGATTTTATATATTTATGCTTGTGTCATGACTATATGTATTTTTTGGCATATTTATTGAATTAAGTTGTGAACATTTAATTCAGTTTCAGCTTCTGGCAGTCACTTGGGACTATAAATCAGTCAATTTCATCAGTTTAAAAATATCAATGAGGAATGCAATCCAAAAATGAAGGTCTAGTATATATGAATTCTCAATATTAATTCATTTCCAAACCTTATCACATCATAATCACTGCATGCTGGCTCAGTGGCTACCACTGGAGCCTCACAACGCTAGGGACCCAGGTTCGATTCCACCTTCAGGCGACTGTCTGTGTGAAGTTTGCACATTCTCCCTGTGTCTGTGTCAGGTTTCTCTGTGTGCTCCAGTTTCCTCCCAGTCCAAAGATGTGCAGGTTATGTCGATTGACCATGTTAAATTATCCGTAGTGTGCAGGCTGGGTGGGTTGGCGATGGGAAATGCAGGGTTACAGGGATAGGGTGGGGGGTGGGGGCATTGGCTCTGAGTGGGATGCTTTTTGTTGGGTCAGTGTGGACTTGATGAGCTAAATGGTCTGCTTTCACCCTGTAGGGATTCCATGATAATCTTAAATAATTTTGATGAAGCGAACCCTATACCTGTGGAAGCTAATCCAGGCTTTTCAAGTGCTGAATGCTTTTAATAGAAAACAGATGCATGTTGTTACTCCTACAATTAATGACCCAGAAAGCATATGATCTCTAGAGGTGACATTGCATCAACAGCTCATTCATTATACAACAAAAGAACTCTCATTCCCAGAACAGCTGTGTAAACAAACTCTGTAGTACAGAATCCATTATAGCTGTGCTTGCAGCCAGTAGCAGCACTAGGTGCTGTGCAACGCATACACTGTCCAAACTCATCACAGTCTTCCAGTTTACAAAGGCTACAATTCATTTTACAAGAGTACTAAAATTTGAGTAAGGCATTATAAATGTCAAACCTTGCTAAACCTTATCCACAGGCAATACAGTGTGGAGCTGGAGGGACACAGCAGGTCAGGCAGCATCAGAAAAGCAGGAAAATCGACATTTCAGGCCTAGACCCTTCATCAGGACTGGTGAGGGGTAAGGGAGCTGGGAAATTAATAGACGGAAGAGGGGTGGTGCTAGTGGAAGGTAGATGGGATGGTGAAAGCTGGAAGCAGGTAGGGGTAGCGGGTATTGGTCAGTGGGAAAGGTGGGGCAGATAGGTGGGGAAGAAGAAGGACAGATCATGTCAGGTCAAGGAGGCTGGGACAAGAGGGAGGGTTGGACATGGGATGAAGCTGGGGGTGGGGAGATTTTGAAACTGGTGAATTCTATGTTAAGGCCATCAGGCTGTAGGCTCCCGAGGCAGAATATGAGGTGTTGCTCCTCCAGTTTGCATGTGGTGTCATTGTGGCACTGGAGAAGGTTCAGGATGGACATTTCACCCATGGAGTGGGAGGGGGAGTTAAAATGGTTGGTAACTGGAAGGTGCTGTTGATTATAGCATGCAGAGCGCAGATGCTCTGCAAATCTGTCACCGAGTCTGCGCTTGGTCTCGCCGATGTAGAGCAGGCCACTTCGGGACCAACAGATACAGTGTTGGAGGATGTACAGGTGAACCCCTGTCTGATATGAGAGATTTGCTTTGGGCCTTGGATGGAGGTGAGATGGGAGGTGTAGGGACAAGCGTAGCATTTCCTGCAGTTGCAGGGAAAGGTGCCAGGTGCGGTGGTGTTAGTGGGGAGTGTGGAGCAGATGGGAGAGTCACAGAGTGAGCAGTCCCTATGAAAGGCAGATAGGGGTGGGGAGGGAAATATTTCTTTGGTGGTGGGGTTGGATTGTATGTATCTCCAATAGCCTCTTAATCTTGTTTCTGGCCTATTTATTTTGATGATATTTCACAACAGTAAACATTGAAAGAATTTTGTTGCTTGTACTTGAAAACAAAACAAACATTTTTTTCAACAAGATAGTATTTAAACTGTGTCAATCAATATTAGTATTTTAGTGGGTTCCTGACTGATCAACCTGTCCAATGTGGTGAAAATAGCCAGAGACAGAAATCGATGCTTGAATACCTTCACTCCAGGACCATCTTTTTCTTATTTCTGACTCCATGCAGTCCCAAAAGGGCACCATGAACTCCAGTCATCGGACTTCTTTTTGTACTCTTCATGGTGTTATGACTTTGTATTTCTACTTTTAATGGTTTATTTAACTTTATTCTTGAGTATTTTCTAAGCCATTTCATCTTTCACCTAAGGTAATTGTTAATCCCTAACTGTCCTATCAAATCAGTTAATCATCTGAAACACTTCTATTAGATAAACTCTCAATCTATTTTCAAGGGATTAGAAACATAGACTACTGATTGAGCCTACAGGCAGGTCAACGTGAATTGAAATATTTTGGGCATTGTTACTTTGCTTAACTGCACATTGTAGTTCCATTTGCTTTTTTACAATGGGGCAAAAATTATAAAATAGCAAGATCTTAAATTTTGTAAATGGTATTGTAATTAAATAGTGAAATAATAAATTGATACAGTAATTTCTTTTTAGAGAAAGTCTGAAGCAATGGATCAGAGTTTTACTGCCCTTAGTATTTATATTCTTAGGTGCTTTATTTCTTTCAAAATCATTTATTAAAATTGTAAGTGCTTTAAGAACTAATGAATTATTAGTAGCATTATACAGTATTTCAGAGAAAATAGAATTATGATAGATGATTTATTTGCTCAGTGAGGAAATAAATGGAGTGAAAGCGTCATAATATTAGCATATGAGCATGTAAACAGGTTTACTGGAAATCCCTCTTGCCTTTACTTTAACAAAAATATAGCATGCTAAATTTAGGCAAGTTAACACCCAAAAGCAATTTATATAAACACATCATCACATTTGCATAATGACACCTCAGATACATGGTATCAAAATCTATTCTACATAAAGTGCTAAACTCATTGCTCTTTAAGGAAAGTTTTCTCTTTTTACAGATGATGTTCCTCCACATATTTCAGCAATGGTGTCCACCACTGATTGCCATTGCATTGGCAGCTGGTAGTCACAGTAGATTGATGCCACTGATCATCCTTTAATTAACCTGTTCTGACATACCACTGGAGCAGGTTGGACTTGAACCCAAAACCTCTTGGTTCAAAGGTAGGGGCACTACCACCATGCCACAACAACTTTCCAATCCTCTTTTCTATGCTGAGTCTAAGTAGTTAGCAATTGTAGAGGATAAACCATTAGATTGACTTAACAAACAAAGGCACATATTTAGCATAACACAATATTGCATGATATCAATAGGTACTTTTAAAAATAATTAAAGATAATTACAGGAGCCAGTTATATTGTATCTGTTTCCATTGAGACCTTGTATAAGACTGACTAACTCTCCATCCAAAGACTGTGTGAATTCATTGGATTTAGTGGTACTGATACAATTGCACCATTTTTCAGAACACTATGTAAAGTTGGTGCTGAGATAACGCATTTCAAATTGATTCAGTGTGTTAACAGATGCCCTGATCCAATCATCACTCATTGTACATCATAAAAACACATAAAAGGTTTTACATTCACCAGTTTGATCCAGAGCAGTGCCCAGTTAACCTCAGATTATTCTGAAAGGGGAAGATGCCTCAAAACTTTGAAGAACAGATGAAGTTATCTATCACATGCTACTACAATACAGTAAATCGATGAGTGGTTTTCACCACAACAAGGGCGATGCTGATGACCCAAAAAGACATTTGCCTACCACACAAATGAATAATGAAATACAAGTTTCAGTGCTGATGTGATGCCAGGTATATAGGGATGTGTCCTAATTACTAACTGACAGTATCAAGCAACACATCCTATTGAAAGTTTGCATTGGACAGCATGCTGATCATATTCAACCAGCCTGTTTGCTAGCCCTGGAAAAGTATATCCACCATTAGATTTAATTCTGCTATTGGGAATCATTTACTAAATGATCTGCACTTTGCTAAGAGTTACACCAAAAACCAAGTTAAGATCATCAATCAGGCTCACTGTGTAATGCATTTATATATGCTAGAAGCTACATTATAAATACACAGGGTCCTGTTTTATGTAAGCAATACAAACTTGTACCACCACTGCAGCTTTTCCATTAAAGAGTCAAGGACACATACAATATCTGGCATATCCCTATTGCAATACCCTGATGAATCAGAAACTATCTGCCTGGTCTAGGAATTAAGATTGACAGTTTATTGTTCTCCCCAAATCTCCATGCCAATGATGACCCAAGCAATCTGAATGCTTTTCTCGTGCTGTGTAAAATGATGTCCCTATTGTCAAGTCTGCTTCTTGTGTCTTAGTTCTGATGCATTCTGACTAGCTTCACCTTCTTGTCTCCTGTTAGAAATGTTTAAGTTCTGTACTACCAAGCAATGACCTTTTATTTTGTTTTTGAAGGGTCTGGTGACATCAGTTTCGAAAGGGAAGGGGACAGCAGCTGAAGAGATGGAACTACTTACAATTTTGTCTCATAGTGGATTCAGAGGGGATCAGAAGTCCCTGGGGTCCATACTGATCTCATTCTTTATTTAATGTGCTCTGTGAGGTGTTCAACCACAATTTCGGTATGAATATTTGCCTCATATTGATTCTGGGTTTTAGAAAGAAGTTTTTTTTATTGGATTCGTGTTCTAACTTTGTATAGTAAAGTTTATAGTTATTTATTCAAAACCATGGAATTTTGTGGCTGTTTTATTCATGTGGGATTACACATTGTCATTAAAAAAAAAACTGGTCCCTCACCAAAATTGTAACATAAATTTGATAGTTTAACTTGGGATTGTAACAGTGGCTGAAAACCATGACCCAAAAGTTGCTGTTGAATTTGTGGGCCTCTATTGTGACCTTCACAAATAAACAGCCTCAGGCTGTCTTACACTTGAAATGCAATGAATGACAGAAGGTTACTATATTGTGCAGTAGATATGGTAGAAGTTCACTCCCAAAAGTCAGGTCCTGTCATTGTAAGTGTAAATATGCATTTAACAATATGAAACCTGTTAGTTACTGCTAAATAACCTCAGAGCAGAGAAAATTAACTAATACAACTGCCATTAAAAACCTAATTCCTTCCAGTCTCAGTTGTTACTGGAGTAAAAATAAACAAAACTCCATTTGCTTTCTGTCTTTTTTTCCCTCACTGTCCTGTAACCCAAACTCGAAAACCTTTATTTCTGTGCATGATGTGAGACTGAATATATCCATTCTAATTCATATTTCCCTTTCAGTCCTTCAGCTACTTATTTTACAATCTTTCAATCTGATTGGTTAAAGAGACACATTATTGCTCGCACTATTCCCCAAGTCCCTAGATGCTCTATTTACCTCATTGAGATGCTATCAGTTCACACTTTCAACAACTTGCTATGGGAGAGAACATAAAAACCTAAGTGTGCAAGGGCAAGTCTAACAGACCATAGGTGTCATGCAACAGCAAAATCTGGATCATTATCTTTTTTTTCAAAGCCAATTTCTACCATTTTTAACAAGTTTCACTTTTTACATGCAAAGCCAGTACTAGTAGGACAACTGATAAGACCCCGTTTTGAACAGTTCATCCTCACTGAAAGCAATTTACTATTGTATTGTGCATATCTTATTCAAGGCATGATTTTGTGGAGATGTCAGTCATCCTTTAACATCTTAAAATATTCATAGTTTAAAATATATTTAAAAAGAAACAGATGCAAATCTTGACTGACTCGTGAGATAAGTTGATGCGTGCAACTGGACTGTAACGGTAGAACCGAATCGCGGAATTTATCAGAGTTTTCTCACAATTAATTGTACATCAAGCAGCTTTTCACTTTGTATTGACACTACTAACAGCAAATGATTGAAATTACATCAGTTCTAATCAGGATGTGGCATTGGGTCTGAGAGAAAAGTGCCTTAGCACGCTGCCCCCTCCTCACAAAGCCTTCCATTATGCAGCACACATCCTTTGGAAACCAAGTGATGCGATCTAAGATAAAATCAGCAGGTTGTGGTGTAATGCAGTAACTGCTTACAAAAAATTGTGCAAGGCTGGAAAAGCAGCAGATAATCGGATTAAGAGAAAGTCTATCACAGTCCAGCTGTCAGTGGATTTTAGCAGATTTTTTTTATATCCCCGTATTTGGTGGAAGAAGATTACAGGAACATTTAATGAAGGAAGCCGAACTAATAAGCTCAGTAGTGGCAGACGATCTGATAGTCATGCTTCAGAACTGAAATGGTCCAAATAGTTTAAGAAATTGATGTGACCAGCTGTAAAATATTTAAAGTGTTTGTAGACAAACCTTAAAGTGACAAAATAATAAAAACAATTAAACTTTTGTGCAATCTGACAATGTAGGAGTTGCAACTGAACACTCAATATTCTAATTTCTGTCTACGATCATTGACCATGTTTTAAAAAAAAATTAGTAACAAGTTCAACAACTTTGACAAATAAGATGGTTGTTTTATTAGCATACTAACTCTTTATGCTTTCCTGTGCCTGTTATTTCTCATCATTGTTTCCCACTTTTCTTGTGAACAGACAGAAGATGAAAAGCATCGCTAACAGTCCAATGTCTTTCAGCTTTTGATCGTCTTTCCTCATTTTGGTTGGTTTTGTTATCTTTGTAATTTTCTATGTCCCATATGATGACGTATAGTGCTCAGGGGAAAACCACATGAAATGGCTGAATATTACGCAGAAGTTTAATTTTCTATGCTATGTAGTTTTAACGTACATATGTTCCTGATAATTACATTTGTAATTAAGAGATGTCTTTACTAATGGAAGTTTTTCATACTGAACCAAAATTTAAAAAAAATATAATTGTACTTATGTTTTACCTGAGGACATCTCAACCAGGACATCTAACCTTTTTTGGGTCTCTGTTATTAACATATGCCTGTCCAACTCAATTTGCACTATCTTCTGAAAGAATGTATTCAAGAAGGTGAAAGTAAATACAACTGTGCCTCATTTTTACATTAGTATAACAGTAAAACAACATTAGTGTTGGACAAGTAATGAGATTCACTTGTCTCTGTAATTTAAAAAAAATCCTTGGCCAAAATATTGTTTATTACATACAAGTTTGGTAATACCTTCATTATTATAGTTACATCTTTACAAAGAGCTTATGCTTGTGTATTAATACCTAGATATGTTAATTTATCAATTTGGTTCTGCTCAGTGCATTCTTCACTCTGATCTAGAAATTGGGGGTTTCACCCCTGCTCCAGAATTTGAACACATAATGTGGGTTAGCATTTCAATTGAGAGTTGCTGGACTGTCCAACACAATGACAGCTTCTGGATGCCGAGGCGCTGCCTGTCATTCTCAGGTGATTGTGGAACATTCTGTGCAATTATTTGAAGAGGAGTAGGAATGATCAGTGACCGCCCATTCGCCTTGAACAGCACAGCCAACACAGATTATGTAATCACTCATTCATTTACTGTTTGGGGTACCCCACAGTTCACAAATTGATTGCAGCATTTGTCGGCATAATAACAATGACTGTGTTTCAAAGACAAATTATTGGTGACAAAAATACTTAGTACATCCTTACAATGTGTTTCAACACTTCATTCAGAATGGCAGCTATGTGCAATATAATGTTGTTAGCATACAGCAGAGCTTGGGAACAGTGTGTCATCATGGCATACACAATTGTCTAATTTAACTCAAATACCATCACAGTAGATTATAAAATGAATTTTAGGAGTAGAAATTCAGCTCCATCATAACACAACAACAGCCTGGTGGTATTATTGCTGGACTGTTAGTCCAGAGACCCAGCGATGTTCTGGGGACCAGGGTTAGAATCCTGTCATGAGAGAATTTAAATTCAATTTTTTAAAAATCTGGAATTAAGAGTCTAATGATGACCATGAATCCATTGTTGATTGTTGCTAAAACCCATTTGGTTCACTTATGTCCTTTAGGGAAAGAAACTGCCATCCTTTCCTGGTCTGGCCTACATGTGACTCCAGACCCCAGCAATGTGGTTGACTCTTAACCGCCCTC
The DNA here is from genome assembly GCF_021869965.1 of Rhincodon typus. Taxonomy (NCBI): domain Eukaryota; kingdom Metazoa; phylum Chordata; class Chondrichthyes; order Orectolobiformes; family Rhincodontidae; genus Rhincodon; species Rhincodon typus. The sequence goes on from NC_063352.1 coordinate 32,053,226, forward strand.
TGGGCAAATAAGGATGTACAGCAAATGCTGCCTGGCCAGTGACACCCTCATCCTGTGAATAAATAAAAAAATCTATGATATCAGATCAGCTGCTCTTCGTATTCAGAGCCCATAACATTCAATTCCAAGGCTACGCAATATCAGGCAGTGGGTAAAGTAGGTAGTCCATTGCCCCTTCTGCACATCCATCTAAGATAAAATTTTAATCATTAATTTTTTACCCAGAGACTTTCAACTTTCATCTTAATCTGACCAGTATTTAAGCTTTAGCTAAATTGTGTCATACTGTATGTTGCTATAACTTTAGTAAGTCATCAAATGAGTTGAATGATTCTGCATTTTGAGCCAGACGGAAACGATAGAAACATCACAACATACCACACTATTGTAGAAATACTTCATTCTCAGTACTTCAGCAAACTTGCATGGTTTCATACAGATGGACAAAAACATCTGAATGTCATTTGGCTGATTGCAAGTATTAAAGAAAGTTTGTTACATTGTTAATCTACTCACCATGCAGATCAGAAACTAGCCATCTTTACCCCTCCGATACCCTCATTCAAAACCCTGAAAGTTCACTATCGGAGTGATAGGGGCTACAGTCAGTTATAATATACCTGCCTTGCTTTGAGGAGATTGTTTCATATGACAGAATTTTTCAAAGTTTGATCATTTTCTTTTCTCTGTAAATTCATAAAATAGCCAACATTTATCCAACTTTAGAGGGAATATTACTGTTGAAACATATTCTTAAAAACATTCCTTTATTGATTGAACGGTTTAAATCTTATATTTACTTAACTTCAGGGAAGAATCTTATATCCTCTTCGGTTCATGTGCTGTGGTACACATCAGGAATGTTCATTAAAAAAATCATAAATGATACATTAAAGCACAATTTTACATAATTTAAAATGTAATATTTGCACATGCCCTCCTGTTCTTTTTTTCTGGATGTCCTATGTATTTTAATATGATTTTACTTTCTCGTTACTGTAATGAATTACTAGTTTAATGATAAAGTGACATGGTCATTTTTGTGGAGAGAGAGAGAGAAAGAGTGGTGAGGTGAATCATATACATGAGACTGCCAGGAATAATAAGAATAGGAAGATGGCAATTACAAATTTATAGAGTGCATTAGGAATAGTTTCCTAGAGCTATACGTCATGGCGAGCCATACAGGGAACAAGTTATCCTGGATCTGGTAGTGGCTAACCAAGGAAGTTAACGAAAGTATAAAGTTGAAAAAAAAGCGCATAAAGTAGCAAAAGTCAGTGACAGCTCTGAAGACTGGGGTAAATTCAGAATCCAATAAAGGATGACTAAAAAGATAGTCGAGAGAGAAAACAAACAATAGCAAGCTTGCAAGCCATAAAAAAAACTGACAATAAGATCTTTTTTAAACATATAAAATGGAAAAAAGTGAGACCAAAGTGAACTAGGCCCCTTGGAAATGAATCTGGGGAGATAGTTCTGGGGAACAAGGAAATGGTGGAGGAGTTAAACAGATATTGTGCACCAGACTTTACAGTGGAAGATACTTCGAACATCCCATTAATATTAAAGAGTGTGGGGGAGGAATTAAGTACCATCACCGTCACTAGAGAAGTATTATTAGAAAAACTAATCGGACTAAAGATAGATAAGCCCCCTGGTCTTAATGGCTTTCATCTTACAGAAGTAGCTAATTTTCCAAAAATCCTATGATTCTGGAGAGGTACCAGACGATAGGAAAACTGCCGATGTAACATGACTATTCAAAAAGGGAGGGAGGCAAAAAGCAGGTAACTATAGGCCAATTGGCCTAACATGTATTGTTGGAAAAATGTTGGAGTCAATTATTAAGAAAGTAATAGCAGAACATTTGGAAAATCAAAAGCAAAATCAAGTAGAGTCAGTACGGCTTCATGAAGGGTAAATTATGTCTGATTAAATTATTAGAGTTTTTTGATTAACTCTCAATCAGAGTTGATAGAGGCCAACCAGCAAATGTTACATTTGGACTTACAGAAGGCATTCCACAAGGTACCTTACAAAGGATTAAGTCGTAAGATAACAGCCCATGGAAGTAATATATTGGTGTGGAGAGAAAATTTAGCAGGAAACAACGAGTGGAGTAAAGGGGGAAGGGAAGTTCTGAAACAAATAGAGAGAAAAGGGGTAGGGCTGGAGAAGGTAGGTGGGGTGGTGATAGGTGAGTGCAGGTAGGGAGTGGTGGGGATTGGTCAGTGAGGTGGGAGGAGTGGATAGGTGGGAGAGAAGACAGACAGGTTGTGTCAGGTCAAGGAGGCGGGAATGAGAGGGAGAGTTGAGCATGGGATGAGGAGATTTTGAAACTGGTAAAGTCCACATTGAGGCCATTGGAATGTAGGCTCCCAAGGTGGAATAAGAAGTGCTGCTCCTCCAGTTTCCAGGTGGTGTCATTGTGACACTGGAGGAGGCCCAGGATGGACATGTCACCCAGGGAGTGGAAGGGGTAGTTGAAGTGGTTTGCAACTGGAAGGTGTTGTTGTTTTTAGTGAACAGAGCGCAGGTGCTCCACAAAGCGGTCTCCGAGCCTCCGCTTGGTCCCTCCAATGTAGAGGAGGCCACATCGGGAGCAGCAGATGCAGTAGACCACATTAGCGGATGTGCAGGTGAACCTCTGTCTGATGTGGAAGTTTTTTGGTTCCTTGGATGGAGGTGAGGGGGGAGGTGTAGGGGCAGGTGTAGCACTTCCTGCGGTTGCAGGGAAAGGTGCTGGGGGTGGTGGGGCTGGTGGGGAGTGTGGAGCAGACGAGGGAGTCACGGAGAGACAGTCCCTATGGAAGGCAGATAGGGGTGGGGACGGAAATATATCTTTGGTTGTGGGGTCAGATTGCAGGTGGCAGATGTGGTGGAGAATGATACGTTGAATCCCATGACCACCCCTCCCTCTCATCCCTGCCTCCTTGACCTGACACAACCTGTTCATCTTCTCTCCCACCTATCCAGTCCTCCCACCTCACTGACCAATCCCCACCACTGCCTACCTGCACTCACCTATCACCATCCCACCTAACTTCCCCAGCCCCACCCCTCTTCTCTCTATTTATTTTAGAGCTCCCTTCCCCCTACACCAGTTTTGAAGAAGGGTCCTGACCCGAAACATCAACTTTCCTGCTCCTCTGATGCTGCCTGGCCTGTTGTGTTCCTCCAGCTCCACACTGTGTTATCTCTGACTCCAGCATCGGTAGTTCTTACTGTCTCTGAGTGGAGTAAAGGGTTCTTTTTCAGGTTGGTAACTCATTACCAGTGAGATTTCACATAGATCAGTGTTAGGACAGCAGCTGTTAACAATATATATAAATGACATGGAGGAAGGAAATGAATATATTATAGACAAATTAGCACTTGACTCAAAATAGGTGGGAAGGCAAGTTGTGAGAGGAATTCAAACAGTTTACATGCAATATGGATTGATTAAGTGAATAGGGAAGAAGTTAGCAAATGAAGGTATAATGTAGGCAAATGTGAAATTGTTCATTTTGGAAGACAGATCAAAAGGACAGAATATGCAGACTGCATCTGAGTACAGTGAGCAGTTTGGTCCCTTTATTTAAGGAAAAACATTATTTCATTGGAGGCAGTTCAAAGAAGGTTCACTAGGATGATCCCTGCTCCAGAGGAGTTGTTTTATGAGCAAAGGCTAAACAATTTGGGACTCTACTCACTAGAGTTTAGAAGAATGAGAGGTAATTGAAGCATGTAGGATTCTTAACAGGCTTGACAGAGTAAGTGCTGAGAAGATGTTTCCTCTCATAGGAGAGTCTAGCAAAGTCTCAAAATAAAAGGGCACCACTTTAAGACTGAGAACAAGAGGAATTTCTTCTCTCTGAGAGGGTTATGAGTCTTTAGGGGCTATGAGGGCAGAGTCCTTGCATATACTTAAGGCTGTCATAGATTGTTCAGTACAAGAATCGAGGGTTATGGGGAAGACATAGGAAAATGGATGTGAGGATGTTGTATCAGCCACAATTCTATTGAATGGCGAAGCAGGCTCGAGGGGACGAACAATCTACTCCTGTTCTTATTACTTATCATGTTGTGGAAAGATCAGCAGTGAGATACTTGAGCACGGTGAGATTAGATGAGTTATGAATGTCTTCCATGAAGAAACGGGAGGGTGATCAACCAGCATTGTGGAATCCTCAAGTAAAATGGAACAAAGTTGAAAGAAGAATGAGTAATGAAATTACCAGTTTAACATTTATTTACATTTTCTTTATGCTTCGAGGTATTAATTTGTTTAATTGTTTTCCTTTTATCACTCTCCCCCCAGACCACAGGATGGAAGTGGACACAATCGTTTTGAGGGGGCTTGTATTGGGTGACAGCTCTGCACTTTGGAGACTGATACCTGATCTGGGAGTGCATGATCTCGTCACTGATGTCTGAAGTGGGAAGCTTCCATTTCAAAGCAGGGACACGTCTCACATAAAGACACACATTAAATTCACCGCAGCAGTCGGGATCATTCTTCCTTTGAATCCCAAAGAATTACCTAACAATATATACCATTCCAAACAGGCTGTCCAGTTTCTAATTTGATTGACGTTTTCCCATGCGCACATCATTTATTCACAGTAGATACTATTCCAGATCCAGCCAATTGGTACATCTGAAAATTCCATAGGCTGCTTATCTCGAATCACTTCCCTCCAATTGTTATACCATCACTACCTTTGAATTTTTCTCTATGGACTCCGTTTCTGTGCCCACATCAATTTTCAACTCAAAGCAGATTGGCTAAGTTTTAAGTTTCCAATTGTAATACAACAAGTGATAACAATCCAAACCGCCAACATCTCATTATCAAATAGATTATTTATATATCTGACTTCATTTGTAAATTTTAAACTTTTGTTTCAGGACCAAAAACTAAGAGACATTGTACTAACAGGACTTGTGTAAAGTGTACTACTTTTTTGTTTTACAACGCTTTCCAACTTGATCTGACTTCAATTTTTAAAGAAAGGTTTTCTATATTTAAATGATTTCCTCAATGGAATTCTGAATTTTATCAATTAATTTCATGCTACAACTAGATTAGTAATCTTTCAGCAGCAGTTGTAAGACAAGCAAACAATGGACAATAATGCGGCTGATACACAATTCTGTGAAAAATACCTTCATGATGATTTTGTCTGTGATTCTCTTCTTTTCCTGTTCTCTCACTTTGTTCCAAACAGGGAAGTGAGGAGGCTACTGGCAGACGTGGTAACAAGGGAAAACCTGAAGGCATGGTCCATGGAATCCCTGCCAATGCCTTGACAATACTGTAACTAATCTACATATTGACTACTGAGACCTGGTCCATCCTACATCAGTCACTCTTCATTACTCTGCTGTGTCAGTTGCATTTACTGTTGCATTTGATACTTCTCCAGATTTCAATCTTCTGACAGTAAAAGTTGCAGAAAGTCACAAGAGAATTTCATAAAATATTGCATGGATGTCTTTTTTGCCCCGAGGTCGTGACCAAATGTGAGGAATTTTTGCCAGGAAATGGGGCTGTACTGTGGCAAAATTATGCGAGCAGAATCAGAGAAGGTCGAAGAAACTCTCCTTCCACTTCCTGACCTCCTTTCAACGCTGAAGACTCAAATTAAAAACTTCTCAGCCTTTGCTGACTGAGAGTTTCCACTTGTCTCTAAGGTTTGTCTCCCTGCCTCCTCTAGATGTTTAGACAATGCTCAAAGTGTAGTCCAACCAGCACATCGTGCAGCTGCATTATGGTTTTCTCTGACTTTATACTTCACTTTGGCTTAATGTTTCAACATTCTATAGGTTACTTTAAACTGAGTGAACTGATCATGTTCGGTATTGACTCCACTCAGAATCCCAGGTCTTTTAAAACCTTACCCTTAGCTATTGCATTCTTATTCACAGATGCATGTCTTGCTCAGCTTTTTCTCCCATATACAGTGCTCTACGTTTAGTTTTATTCAATTTCGTTTGCCGTTATTCCACTTACGTAATTCATCATCTGACTGTGAAATTCCTGAGCTGTTTCTCAGAGGCTACTGCACTTCCTTGTTTCACAGCATCATCAAATTTGACCGAATTGCACTGATTAATCCAAATCATTGAATCAAATTAGTAACAATGGAAACTCTAGTGTTGATAGCTATGATGCCTCACTTGGTATTTCACCCAACCCAACACATTGCCTTTACACTTTAGTCAATTTGTAATCCATAAGCAAGTTACATCCGCATATCTACACAGTTTTCTATCTACAGCTTCTCATTTATGGGAGGTTAAATTCAATTTCTCTATTGCTTTCACTGGTACAGGAAAGGAGGAGCAACAGTCACTAGGTGCAAAACCAAAACTTTGTCAATTCTACCCTAGGGAACACCCTGGTAAAAATGAGAATTTTGAGCCATTTTCAAAGGTGTGTAGTAGAGGCTGTTTCCATTTCTTTCTTCATGATTTTTCTCTCTTTAGAATACCTTCTCCTGGACAAGCTGCAACCAAGGATAAACAATGCCAGTTATGCCTGTTGAAGGACCCCAGTATTCCCTTTAGATGTTGACTCAGTACTCAGCGCTGGGACCAACCTGCCATTTGTCAGGAGTGAGGTACCCGATGATTGGATGTCGATAATAATTAGATGTTATTTGTGTGTATTGTGACTGCTAAATGATTGCATGACTGGGAGTTGTTTTGTTTCCAATACTCTGTCCATTGGCTCATTGAACCATCTCAACCTCTGTCATCTGTGCAATGAGAGTCCACGCAAATTGTACTGAACACACGCAGTCCGGAAGCCCAAGACCAGCTTCACCCTCCAGAAGATGTGGCGCAGCTTCCTAATGCAGAGCTTCCAGCCAAAAGAGTTCTCATGCTGTGGAGAAAGTGCAGGAGACCCATAGTTGTTCATCTTCAATGGAATGTCCTCCAGATAAGAGAGAGGCAATGGTGCTGCTAGATGAGGATGTCCTGGGACACTGACAGAATGGTTTCATCTGCTGCAGCTGTCAGGGTGCAGGGAGCTATAATTCGTGTAAGGGGACTGGTCAGAACACTGTCATGAGGCCCACGGTATATGCAATGCAATACTTCTTCCACAGGGTCTAATGAGGGATATACAGCATCCCCTCGATGTGAGGTTCCCATGCTTACTCAGATCTGGGAGTCTTTAGCATGTCAGTACAGAATGAGAGGGCTGTGTAAACCTTCCATGCTCTGCTCCAGACAGAGAATGCAACAAGGATACATAGTGGACAATGAGGATCTTTGAGAGGCATAGCAATGCACCATGTAGGAAACTAAGGACATTCATCAGAAATAATGTCACCTTTACCATCCTCCAGAGCAGCAATGTTGGCCACAGCAACCCAGACAGGACAACCGCTTTCAATGGAACTGCATTGGCTGAAGTCATCTTTCATTGGCTAGAAATATTTTGATGCTACAGGGGCCAGCATTCCCTGTGTAATCCCAACTGCGAAAACAGCTTCCCAGTTAGTTATTTCTTCACTTTTATTTCCTGTTGCTTAATAAAAGCTAAGATTACAAACTGATGGAAGGCTTCACAACATCAGATGCCCCCTCACTCGATCACGATAAAATTTGGTTCTGGTATGAATGCTACAGAAAGAATTACAACAGGTTAGAACATGATGTGGTGCCAAGGATAGTTAACCTCTCTCTTTTTATTCCTGTAGTTGCAGTTAAAATGCCTATCAGCTGTGTAATTGACTATGTGAACATGGATTTTTCAAATGAGATATTCTGTTTGCAGTGAAGTCTCACCTGTGCCACCAATGTCACCTCAGAAAGTTTACTTTCTCATTTTCCTCTAGAACTATGTTCAGTCCCATTGGAAGGAGCCTGCACAGAGGCACAGCCTGTTGGCCTATAATTTTAGGGTGAACAATCTGGGGACATTTGTAGCTTGAGGTCTCAGACGTGTTGAGTGTGTACTCACCAGAAGCAGGCACGGCCTCTTCAGCCTGGTCTCCCACCAGAGGTCACACACAGGGTGGTGGCAAAGGGGCTGGGACATCTCTGAAGTGTCCTGAGAGGGAATTCTAAAGAGTCTGTATGCAGCTCCTCCTCCGTCTCAGTGCCTACTGTTAACACCCTGCCTCCTGGTAAGGAAGGGACGCCTTATGTGAGGTGAGGACTCTCATCCCCCTTTCACCGTTCTATTGATACTGAGCACTAATCGTTACAGAGATTTGAGCACATTTCTAGCAGACACTGTGTGCTGGATCTGACTCACTATGGTAACTGCCAACCAGTCCATGAGGATGGCATGCACGCTGAAGCCAGCACGGTACAGATGGCATTGGCAGAATTCTCTGACCTTCGATCCAGTTTGCCAAGTGCCTCCAAGAAACCCTGTCTGCTGCTCCTGTGTGTATTTGTGAATTTTGCAATGTTATGAATGGCCAATATCATGGGATCCTCTCCTGCATGGAAAGCTAAGCAGGTGCATAGTCACTGGCAGTGTTTTGAGTGCAAATTTCTTCCTTAGCCAACTACAAAGATGAGCCAATGATGTGCTGAAAGATTGTGCTTCTGGCTCTAAACTAGCTAACTACCCATCACGACGTCAATGTTTGAGCTGACGAAGGGTGAAAGAGACAACTTTTTCAGCGCTTCCTCTGAGAGGTCTGTGGCTGCTTCTTCAGGGATAGAAGGGGAGGGGCTGGTCTATCCTGGGCAGAGACTGTGCTTTGCTGCTTGGACCTGCAGAAGCCAAAGGAAAGAATGAATTGCAAAGTAAAAGTAGAAGTTGAGGCACATTAACTATGCATTCACAGTGGTGGCAATGGAAAAGCAGCAGATCACCTGACAATGATTCTTATTTGGTTGATAGGACATGAAGGCTCAGTATCATCACATTAGTGGTCACAGTCCTCTTCCATTAAAGCAAGTATTCTTTCCTCATACAAGACAAAAGATCGATGTTGGGCATCCCAACACCCATCTTGGCTCTTTCTGCCCTATTGAAATTGGCTGGCACAGCTGGTAGTGCTGGCACATGTGGGGTAAAGGGGGTGAGGTGTTCCAACTAAGGGAGTAGCAGGAGCAGAGTATCATGAGCCTTGGAGGAGGTGGATGCTGTGTCAGGGTTAGAGTGAGTGTGAGGTAGCAGAGAAAAAATGCTCACACTTAACCTTATGTCATGCAGAAACTCATTAACCTTCTTGGAGCATTGTCGGGCATTCCTCTGGACTATGGAAACCAACAACTGACCCTAGTATTAATTTCAAACCAACCTGGTATGGTCTGGGGCCATGGTCTCATCTGGTGGTTCTGAGGAAAGAGGACAATACCATCCAATTTATCAGGGCCTCCAGGTTCCTGTCAACAAATTGGGGTAGCAACTTCCTTCTATTGGCCATCTCCAGGGCAATTCTTCCCACACTGCAACTGTGAAGGGCTAATCATGGCTAGTGACAATTGGCCTGGTGCATGGCTGGACTTTAAATATGCTATTGGCGATGAGAAACCTGGAAGGACCTGGCAGCAACTTCTGCTGTGGGTGAGTCTGACAGAGTCGCTAGAGTGGCTCGGTGCAATTTCAATGAGGTGAAATGTGTAAAGTGCACGAGAAAAGATGCTGGAGCTCACAGACAGAAACTCTTCATGAAACAACTTTCACAAATTTTGGAAAAACAAGCTGGCTTTAGATAAGGATGCTCAGCATCTGCAATTTAGATTTGTCTTTCCTCAGATAAGGATGGGAGAGCAGTGGGTAGGTTTCTTGCTTCACCACTGCTTCATCATTTGTGCTACATAGGAAGAGTTAGCATTTGTCCCCTAAGTTTTTCACTTGAAGGTAGCTGGTCATCCTAATGTTCCTAAGGTTTTGGAGTAGATCTGTAGCTTGGGTTGTGGGTGTTGAGGTTGGTTGGCTCGCCGAGCTGGTTTGTTGTTTTGCAGACGTTTCGTTACCCTGCTGGGTAACATCCTCAGTGCAGCCTCCGATGAAGCGTCGGTGTGTTTTCCCACCTGGTTTTTAAACTCTGGGGTCCGTTGATTGCCTCACTTCCGGTTTTCCTTCGTAGTGGAATGTATATGGGGTCGAGTTCAATGTTCCTAATGTTCACACTCTGCGTGACAAGAACAGTGAAAGACATCTATAAAAGCTCTCTGAGATTATTTCTCCTCATCTGATTATTACAAGCATGTTCAAGTAAACATTTATTTCTAATTTCATACAGTTAGTAATAGGTGAAAAGAACTGAAATCAATAAAAAAAAACGAACTGCAGATTATTTTTGGAAATTATGATGAAGGCCATTATCTTACTGTGAATTGGTGGGTTTTTTTTGTTTGTGGTGTGATAGGGCCAGATTGCTCATTTTGCCATAATGGGGTTGATACAAGTTAGCTATGTCTTCACACAAGCACAGATCAATAGCAGGACTTTCCATCAGGTGTCAAATAAATTGCCACACAAATCTGCCAGTGGTGAAAACCTTGGTTGCCAAGTGAGAAGATTCTCTCAAAGTGTGGGCAGCAGCAAGACCCAGCAGTACTGGCAGTGCAGACTTAAAGGCAGGACTTTGAGTATGGCTTCCAGTCATCACACCACAAAGGGGGAGGCACAGTGGTTAGCACTGCTACCTCACAGCACCAGGGACCTGTGTTCGATTCCAGCCTCAGGTGACTGTCTGTGTAGAGTTTGCACATTCTCCCTGTGTCTGCGTGGGTTTCCTCCGCGTGCTCCGGTTTTCTCTCACAGTCCAAAGATGTGCAGACTAAGTGGATTGGCCATGCCAAGTTGCCCGTACTGTTCAGGGATGTGTAGATTAGGTGGGTTATAGGGGGATGGGTCTGGTTGGGATGCTCTGAGGGTCCGTGTGGACTTGTTGGGCCAAAGGGCCCGTTTCCACACTGTAGGGATTCTATGATCTATGATTTAAAAACTGAATTATCATTGGCTGCTGCAGTGAAAAGGCAAATTAAACAGGGCACTGGAAAATTGCACTTTACACAGACTTAATATTACAAAATTAAAAATTTAAGCACAGTTTAACAAAATTAAAAGATCAATTTTTTTTCAAGATTCAAACTTAATTTTTTAAAATGTGCAATAATTTTGATTAGATAAATCATTTTTAAAAGTGATAATTCAAAACCGTTGAATCAGCAGTACATAGATTTTACACTCTAAGTAAGAAAAGTTTCATATTAAAAGAAATCCCTTTTAACTTGTAAAATATTGTGGTCTCCTTGAAGTTGTTTTGAATTTTGAAGAGATACTTTGTGTCTGGAAATGCAGATGTGAGAGTTTAAAGAGGAATTAATTCATAATTAGGACATATTTGCTCTGTTTTCATACTTGCTGTTTGAACTAGCGAAACCTTTGGAGTAACAGCCCACTGCAACTTTAGATGAATACACCCAAGGTTGCAAAGTTCTCTGATATTCGGTTGCAGCAAATGCTGAACATATTGGTGGCAGTGCAGAATCTGACCCATTCAATGTAAAACACAACTACAGCACTCCTAAAGGTCTTAACACCACAATGCAGTTTGACTGTGATCTTAGAATTAATGTTTTGGAATGTTTTCCGAACATAAGCCTGGATTTTCATTTGGCTTGGCCATCATTATTCCAACATATTTGAATAGTTCAGAATCCCCGTTGCAGCAAACTTCAAAGGAAATAATATAGAAATTGAATACTCCACCAGGGAATTCCTCAACACTCGGGGCCCTCCAAAAGTCTCACTTCCAATCAGATAATTCGGAGGGTTCTGATGAAATTTAGGAATGCAGTTACTCATGAAGAGTTAGATTGGTAAATAAGCAACCTAACTCCTGAATAACTATTCAGCTGACCACATACTTACCTCCTACAACCCCCCCACCCCAGCTACACTTCTGCCAGATTATGTACCCCTCAGCTGCTGAGGTAATACACTCCTGAACCCAACTCCCATTTCCCCAACTCTGCTTATGATTGCCATGATCCCATCACTGGACTCAATGCACCATTACCCTGCTGCTGTCTGAGCTTCCACTTCCTCCACTCCACAGCCTTTCCCCCAATGCTGACCCTGACACCCCTCCACCTCCCATGCTGCCCCTGCCTCGCACCCCATTATAGTGCTGGATTCAATCCACCCCTCCCCGCCCTGGACCAAGATGTGCTGGATATCTCCAATTCACCCCACTTACCCTAAACACTGCATCACTTAAATGACCCCATTACCACCTTAAACTCTAGCACCTTATTAACCTGACAACCTACCATCTTCCGACATGGTAGGTTAACTGGCATCCAAAGCCCTGGCAACCTACTTAGCTGACACCCTAGCCGTCTACCACCAGCTATCCTACCCCTTAACCAACCATTACCCTACCTACCTGGCACCTTACCCAGACTTACCTGGCAGTCTACCCACCCTACCTTCCATATATCTTAACACTGACCTTATATTCACACTGACCTTATATTCTTACAATTTGGCAGCAACTGTCAAAGGGGCTGTCAGAATCTGCTGTGGAATGGGGCAATGGTTTGCTCTCCTCTGACAGTTCTTGTATGAATTATAAAAACTTTCAGATGTCCTTTTAGTAAGACCCTTTGTTGAACGAACTGTTAGAATGCAAGTACCTGGACAGAATGGTGGCTCAGTGGTTAGCACTGCTGCCTGACAGCACCAGGGACCTGGATTCAATTCCATCCTTGAGCACCTGTCTATGTGGAATTTTCACGTTCTCCCTGTGTTTGTATAGATTTGCTCCCACAGTCCAAAGGTGTACAGGTTAGGTGGATTGGTCATGCCAAATTGCCCATTGTGTGCAGGCTGTGTAGATTAACCATGGGAAATGCAGAGTAAGAGGGATAGAGTAGGGTGGTCTGGTCCAGATGCTCTTTGGTGGGTTGGTGTGGACCTGATGGATTGAATGGTTTCATTCCACACTGTAGGGATTCTATAATCCCTGATCAGAATATCCTATTAGAAATGTAGAGCTCTCTTCTTTTGCTAAAAATCTGTGTTCAATTGTCACTCTACATAAAATCCAGCCCATTGCCTTAATAGATCCAATATTATAGTCTTCCTTTCTATTAACTGTCAGTTACCTTTTGAACATTAATTGATCAAATCAGCAATACCATGAATTTATGTAGCATCTTTTAATGTACTAAAACATCCATTTGATTCTTCACAGGAGCATGATGGAACACTGAGCAACATAAGGAGATTTTGGGGCAGAAAGATGTTGATTTAAATAGCTATCTTAAAAGAAGAAAGTGAGATAGAGAAGTTAAGAGGTTTATGGACAGGATTCAAGAGTTTAGGTCCAAGGCAGCTAAAGGCACAGCTATCTATAGTGAAGTGATTAAAATCAAGAATGCTCAAGGGAAAGCAGCAGAAATAATTTTTTTTAAAAATGATCTTTTAATCTGCCCCTTTGTTGGACATAAACTCAATAATTGACTCTTGCTAAATGTTTGCTTTTCCAAGGGTGAGGAGGAAATTACTGATGCCATTGCCATCTTGTGAGGCTATTTTCCATGTGAAAGGAAGAAGGCATTCACATGTGTCTATTCAACTGTTCCTGCAGGTCTCAGAACTCATAGCCATGGATAACCACAGAATTTTATCACTCAGATTCGATTTTCAAGTCCTGTTCTCTCGTCCGTGAATCAAAATGTGCTGCATTAGCTGATTGAGCATTCCTAAACTTCTTGCTTCATTTTTCTCAGTTCAACTTGTTGTAGTGATATTTATTATTACTCTCACTTTTCTGTGAAGGCAAGGTGATTTAGGTCATGGTTTTGCTTTGTTTTCCAATTATATTATTATCAATGTTCAGGTGAGCAGAATTGCCAATTAAAATTACACATTAATATCTTTAAACTGCTGGAGACCACGTTGAGCTCAGATCTGTGCCAACATTTAAAACAAATATATATTTGCACTTAAAATGGAAGTGTTTCCAATGTATGAATATTGGATGAGGCACATTGTAGATTAGGCTTTAAGCTTTGAAGTATACAAAGGAGTAGGAACAAACTTTTCAGCTCCTCCAACCTATTCCCCCTTTCAGCTAAATTTTGGCTGATCTGTACTTCAACCTCCTCTACCATCATTCATGGCATATCTTTAGTATTCCTATCTAAATGATGTCTACAGTGAAGGGGGTTTAACTTATACTTACTGTAAGAAAAACTGCTGTATATATGTGAAAGGAATTATATCATGGTGTAAGGTTTCAGAAATATGTCCTCTCTTGCCTTCCCTTGTATTTAATTATGGTCAACAAAGCCTGGCAATATTCATTTACCAGAGTGCAGACCTGACTTTATTGCAAGGTGGGCAACAGTGATCAGACCAAAGGAATCAGGGGTGAGTGGCAAGTGAAATTGATTTCCAGCATTCTACACTAGTGAGGTGTGGCAGCATTGACAGTGTTCAAGATTACAGTATTCCAGAATCCTTTGGCCTGGAATTTTGTTCCTGGGTCAAAAAACACAAAGTTGGATCATCTCCTATTCCACACAGTCTATTCATGAGAATGTAGTCAGGATCTTGGAATTTTTGTTACTGTCTGGGTACTCTCCCCAGAAGTCAAGTTAAGTGACACCAGGATAAATCAGGAGACTGTTGGGTATGGAAGCAGGAGGCCAGAGGGCCTGCCTTAGGGAATGGGCACTGTGTTGAAGTTTTTTTAAAAAAGCAGTTATTCAAAAAACATCCCTCAATCTCTCAGTCATCAAAACCCCGCATTCCCTACACATTCATCACGCCCCACTCTGCCAACGCATGCCACCTCATGCCTTCTACCAATCTCCATAGCCCCTTATATCCTCCATGACAATCTATGCCACTATTCCCACCCTTACAATCCCTCATACCCTCCATACCAATCTATGACCCTATGCCCATAGGCCAAGGTCCTTTATGAACCCAATGCCAATTTAGTATTGACTCATGCCAATCCATACCACAACACCCTCCGTCCTTTGCCCTCATACCTACCATGCTAACTCACTCAGTATTCACATTAGACAAACCTAAAGATTCATGCTGCAATGCAATAAGATGCAGTTCTATTTAGGGATTTGCTTTATTTATCACTGTCCAGTTGTTACCGTTGGGACAGAAATTTGCTTTGTGAGTGTCTTGTGTCAGAATTTCTGCACTGTACAGAATGCTAATCTACTGGGAGTTGAATTCAGTATTTTGGGGAATGGGTTTCTGTTTAGCAAATCAGATTTATTTTAAAAGTGTGCAGTGTTGAGTATGGGGGTGGATTTAATATAACATATGCAAACAAGGAACTAAATTGAAACATATAATGAAAGAAAACGATCTGAGTGAATCACCTTCAAGGTTCATGGACAATGGGTTAGACATATTGAAAGTTAATAGAGTCTAGGTTGTATTCACAGTATAATTAATTTCAAAAATATGGCATTTTGTCCTTGTTGAAGACCTTGATTTAATATCAACAATACTGTGTCCAGTTTTGATCATTTCACATCATGACAGATATTGCAGCATTGGAAACAGCATAAAGGAGGTCCAGGGGAATAACTTCTAGTTTAAAATTGAAATAACTCCACACAGGCCATCTCCACAGTAACTCCACAGTATCCAGTCACCAAGTCACCCTTTATTCACATGTGCAGAGTCCTTGAGACTGATCCAGCTCCCTCAGAGTCAGATCTCAGAATGTATGACAGTTCTGTTCTTATCTGTCAGCCAGGGCTACCTGATTGGACCTGATAAACAGCCCCAATCAGGGAACTTATATGCTGTGAAGTCCACGTGTCTGACCTCATTACAATCACTACAAAAATGCCTTAAATGTTTGGCATAAAGCTCTGGGACTGCTTATCTTAGCAATATATAAATCATGGCATGATAGTTTTGGAATTTTTCAAAAAAATAAATGACTGAGATTGTGTTTGCAAGTACAAATTATCTCAAAAAGCTAGATAAAAAAAGGCCCAGCTGTTTACATTACAGATGAGGGTAGCACTAGGTTGGATGTTTAATAATTCTTCATTTCTAAAACCTAGTTGACTTATGGAACAGGTTACCAGTTCATGTGGTGGATAGTATTGTATATCTTCAAGAGAAACCTGGACCTGGTTAATTTGTCTTATTAATCGCCTTTAAAACATCTTCGAACATTTTGCTGTGTTAAAGGTGCTATAGAAATGCAAAGTCTTGTCGTTTCCTCACTGATGTTCCTGTTGTACATGAGGTAGAGATCCTATAGCATATAGCTCAGGATTAACTTGGCTTCCTGGACTAGTTTTGATTGCCTAAAGGAATTGCAAACAAATTTAGCAAATCTTCTCCCCTATTCAGCCTGCTTTTTAATCTGTGTTACTTCCAGGAGATATATGGGTGTTTGAGGAGAGTTTGCATCATGATGCATTACATTTGTATAGAGTTTATAAGGACCAGCTTGTCTTTTTCTGCCAGGTTTTCCCAAATATTGTTACGACATGCCAAACTTAAAATACGTTAAGCTTTTTGGCATTATGTCTAATGTAAGAGATACTTATCAAGTTATCTGAAATCTTGCTGGATTCAATTTTCAGCAATCGTTCATGATTACTAATCATATTTTTCAATATTGCAAGCATAATGTCTTAAATATCTTTAAATTTTTGATTAATACTGTCCTAATTTCACTATACAGATTTAATCTTCCACAGACACGGCCTGTTTACCAAATTGGCAGCTTTTGCCTACCTTGTTGATATTTAGCTCTGTCAGTGTACTGTATTTGCTGCTTGATATTTTTCAGCAATTTATCTTTTCTTTATAATTCTTTGACACTTTCTCTCTCCTCTATTGGATGAGATGACTATTGGTCGGACATAATTCCAGAACCACAAAGCCTGCAGTGCCTTGTTGAATTGATTATTCCTTAGGTCTCAGATCTTGGAACATGAGGCCTTTGTTTTAATTGCCGTCACACAGTGAATATGGCATCAGCACAGCATTAAACTTAGGCAATTTACAATTGCAAGGTTGCCAGTTCATCTTCGTTAGTGTTCAGTTTGTGGAGTCTTTTGATTTGGGAAGTTGGTGGCCTACTCTAAGTTAAAATAACATCATTGGTGCCATGATGTAGTTTTAAAACAAACCAGAGCGAGCCCTGGATTACATGAACCAAGCGATAGAGCCACTAGACACAAACCTAACTTGGACTATATCACTGTTCCTTCACTGTCACTGGACAAAACTCCCTTCCTGATAGCAAGCTAGGTGCATCTGCAGCAGAAGATATACAGTGATTCAAAAAGATGGCTCACGTCTCAAGGGAAATCAGGAATGGATAACAATTCTTGCCTTGTCAGTGGCACCAAGATCCTAGAGTCATAGCGTCATACAGCATGGAAACAAGCTCTTCGGTCCAACTCATCTATGCCAACCAGACATCCCACTCTAACCCAGTCCCATTTGCCAGCATTTGGCCCATATCCCCCTAAATCCTTCCTGTTCATATACCCATCCAGATGCCTTTTAAATGTTGTACTTGTACCCGACTCCACCACTTCCTCTGGCAACTTGTTCCATACGCACATCACCCTCTGTGTGAAAAAGTTACCCCTCGGGTCCTTATTAAATCTTTCCCCTCACCCCTTAAACTTATGCTGTCTAGTCTTGGACTCCTCTACCCTGGGTAAAAGACCTTGGCTTTTCCCCTAATCCATGCCCCTCATAATTTTATAAACCTCTATAAGGTGACCCCTCAGCCTCCAACACTCCAGGGGTAAAAACTCCAGCCTATTCAGCTTCTCTCTATCATTCAAAACCCTCCAGTTCTGGCAACATCATTATAAATATTTTCTGCACCTTCTCAAGTTTAACAACACCTTTCCTGTAGAAGGGTGACCAGAATGGTACGCAGTACTCTAAAAGTGGCCTCACCAATGTCCTGTACAGCCACATCATGACATCCTAACTCCTATAGCTAATGCACTGACAGATGAAGGTAAGCATGCTAAATGCCTTCTTCACCACCCAGTCTACCTGCAACTCCACTTTCAAGGATCTATGCACCTGCACCCCTAGGTCCATTTGTTTGGCAACATTTCCCAGGGCCCTACCATTAAGTGTATAAGTCGTGCCTTTGTTTGCCTTAGCAAAATGGAACAGCTCATATTTATCTAAATTAAACTCCATCTGCCAACCCTTAGCCCATCTGATCAGAATCTCATTGTACTCTGAGATAACCTTCTTCACTGTCCACTACCCCATCTATTTTGGTGGCCATCTGCAAATTTGCTAACTATGCCTCCTATATTCACATCCAAATGATTTATAATTAATATAAAAATAGGAAGAGGTGACAGGCCAGGATATGTTTTAAATATCATTTTGAGGATCAATGGAGCAGAGCTATTTGCCCCAGGCCTTGCAAAGCATCCTCCCTGGCACTGGCCTACCCCATACTGCATTGTAATCACTCCACCACTCTCTCCAAGCATCCAGGTCCCTTCACCCACTGACCGCAGGGACCATTTCCACCTGTTGTGTTATACATGAGAGTATCAGCAACTGATGAGTTATTCTTGGATGGATGGTGGCTCAATGGTTAGCACTGCTGCCTGACAGCTCCAGGGACCTGGGTTTGATTCCGGCCTCAGGTGACTATCTGTGTGGAGTTTGCATGTTCTCTCCATGTCTACATGGGTTTCCACAGTCCAAAGATGTGTAGGTTAGATGGATTGACCATGCTAAATTGTCCATAGTGCCCAGGAATGTACCATTTCCACAGGTCCCCTACTGAGGTTTCCTGCCACCAGTTTCTGACTGTCAGGTTTGTTCGGAACATTGATTATAATGAGGCCTGACTCTTAAAGTTAGCAAGGCTTCCATGTTCCTAGCTCTCTGGGTATGTCACCTTCCCTTTGGGACTCTCACTCAGTGAGTACACCTTTACCAATAAGATCTTGGTGTTTGTTCATATAATTGCTTCAAAAATTTGAGATTTTGTTTACTCCAAATCTTTATTCTGAGAAACTGCAGAATCTCCCGATGGTTCCCTAACCCTTCTATTGGTCGAGGGAGGAGGAATGTTTTCTGTGCAAGATTCAAGTACATGTATCACCATCTTGTGTTGAAATGAAAACAGCACACTTTCAAAATGCATTACTGAAGTTATCAATGCAGTTTTGCAGTGCGTGTTTGGATTGTAGAAACATAATATTTTGAATGCAGTGTCGAGTCACATTTTCTACTGACGAGACGCAGTTTACTAGATTATTTACATTTGATGTAAGATTTTTGAACCATCGGCACGGTGTGATTTATCTTGCCAATTTTACATTTTCATATTGAAAATTCCCAGGTAAATATTAGAGTATGAAGTTTTCAGATCTAATCCTTTCCCATCAGGTTAAAACTCTCCTTTTTGATGTAAATTTTTAATGCTCAGTTTCATTACTAAAAGGACACAAGTCTGCTATTTGTAAATTAAAACAGGACTGACTGGAAAGCTGAGCAGAAGGACTTTAATGCCGAGGTACAAGTAAAAAATGATGAAGTGTATTCCATCTTTTCTCAAAGAAAATAAATCAGTCATAGTTTACTGTTAGCCATTTACATCTCTACCTGCTACAATACTCTACCTGCTACAATATTAATATTAACATAAGACTAAGAACAGTGTGAATACTTACTGTGAATATAGATATGAAACAATTGCATTATTTGTTCATATTTATTTTAACACAATAAGCTTGAGCCTTAATCCTCTGTTTAATTACATTAATCCATAGCATTTTATAATCTACTAATTAGCTCAGAATTAGAAACAAATAAACACTCATTCATGGTTTTGTTTTGCAGTATTAAAACTCCATTGGTAGTTTACATCCAGTAATTATTGAAACCAACCTTTAATACATTTCAGAACATTTAGCATCAACTATTATAGGTGAACATATGTGTTGTGTTATACTTTAAGGTATCAGCAACTGAAGAATTATCCTAGGGTGTGACAGTGGCTCAGTGGTTAGTACAGCTGCCTCATAGCACCAGGGATCTGGGTT
Organism: Rhincodon typus; assembly: GCF_021869965.1. Lineage (NCBI taxonomy): Eukaryota > Metazoa > Chordata > Chondrichthyes > Orectolobiformes > Rhincodontidae > Rhincodon > Rhincodon typus. The sequence goes on from NC_063352.1 coordinate 32,073,257, forward strand.
TGATCCCAACCTTAGGTCACTGTCTGTGTGGAGATTGCATGTTCTCCCTGTGCCTGAGTGGGTTTCCATGGTCCAAAGATGTGCAGGTTATGTGGATTGGCCATGCTAAATTGTCCATAGTGTCCAGGCTTGGTGGATTAGCCACCATATATGTGTGGTTATAGGATAGTGTAGCAGGCTGGATCTGAGTGCGATGCTCCTCAGAAGGTCAGTGTGGACTCAATGTGCCAAATGACCACATTCTGCACTGTAGGGATGGTCTAATTCTAAATGAAATTAAACATGGTCCAGGAGATATTGTGACCTCAGGGTTTAGAATACAATAGATTCCTGTGTGTTGTAAAACCAACCTTCATAAACCATTTTCATTCTGAGTTACAATTGGAAAGTTCATTTCTGTATTCAGATTTGTAAGACCAGCAGGTGCAGTGTTAAAGTTCTCTGAAACAAAGTAAATCTATTCTTTGGTCTACATTTGGTGACTCATCTTACAGGTGGAGACGAAATGCTTAGCTCATTTTCATGGTGGCATAGTTGATGGTGTTAGCTGCTCCAGAAGGTTTAAGAAAAAATAAATAAGTTGTGATTATTCAATTGATGATTGAGAAGTTGAAAGTCGAGAATGCAAAGGTAAACTTATCAACAAAAGAAATTTGATCATTATGGGTGATTATCAAGAAAAGGTTACTTAATACTTTGGACAGTGACCTGCTTTTGAACTTTCTACCAATTCTTCACAAAACTGATGTGCAAATCTATACTGCTTTGTCACTCTAATTACAAGTTGCTTTGTATACAGAATGTATTTACATTCTATAAGCCCTAGATTCTGGGCACAATTTTTTTCAACCAAAATCAAACATGAAGTAAGGGAAGGCCTAGATACATTGCAGATTTTAACATCGAGCAGAGTGTGGTGCTGATTGGATTCCGACACTGCCTTTTCCAACCTTATCACTCCAGCTAATGTACTCTTGATCTGACACAGTTACACATGGGTTTGATAGTATTGAGGAACCTACCCCACGCCTCCATCCAACATTCTAAACAAATTGTCAATTACTTTCAGGTTAATTTCTAATTGATTTCTACCGACCCTTGTAGCAATGCTGTGGGAGCCTTGTGGTTGTGTCCTTACCTCTGGACCTGGATGCCAGGGTTCAATTCCCACCTACTGCGGAGGTGTGTAATAACATCTCTGCACAGGTTGATTAGAAATTATGTAGAAATTTTGCAAGCGTGCTAATGCTGTGAGTGTGCTAGTGCTGTTTAATGTTGGTGGAAACAACAGGGAGCTATGCTGGATGTGGAGAGGGCTTTGAATTGAAGGGTTTGACTCACATCATTTGTTCACCGTCATGGTGCTGTATTTATCATTTCCCTTGGTCTGTGGAGGGGCAGCACAGAGCATGGACAGGGTGTTCACTGAGGAGGAGGATGGGTAAAGCAGGAACCCCTATCTACGTACTGATTTTCAGTGAGCATTTGTCTTTCATCAAACACAGCCAAGATGCTGCTGTGTGCACTTGTGAGATCTGCCACTTTTGCAGGCAGTCCCTGCCGCTTGAACGCTAAGGAAAGGATGGTGTTGTTGGTACAGACCATATGCAGGCAGATGGGATTGGTTTAGAATGGCATCATGGTCAGCACAGACATGTGGGCCTTAGGGCCTGTTCCTGTGCTTTACTATTCTATGTTCTATGGCTGTGATGTTGACTATAGTCCTGAAAGTCTTTATACTAGTGTCCTTCAGGATTGGAGTAAATGGCACCTTGAACATCTGGCAATTTTCTATTCATTACTGCATTGATGAATAAAGCTCTTAATGCCAGGAGAAGAGAGAATGTTGCATTCTCTTTGACCAGCAAGAAGCTGGTGGTGTACATTTATGACTTTACCAAGATAAAAGTTTTCTTATGCAGCGTGTCAGTGGCTGCAAACATGTGGTTTTGCTACCGCCACATCTGAATGTAGAAGTGTACCATAACCTTCAACGGTCCCACCACTGAATGTGCAGTTGGTGTGTAACCATACTCAACATTTCTAAGTGCTGCTTAGCATCCTGACAGGAATCATGATGCCTACATTTTGTGCCAATTCACTGCACCTTCATAGTTAAAGACTACAACAAACCATAGACAACTTGGCACAATCTGAACAGAATGGCAGTATACATATAATGAGAATCAGATTGCTGCACAAAACATTATTGAGTAGACCATTGAGGTATTTAAGCAATGGTCACGAATGCTGCCAAACCTAATGAGTTTCTCCAACAGATATTGTTTTTATTTCAGATTTCCAGCATCTATAGTATTTTGCTTTTATCCAACATTCCATTTGACTTTCCTATTACCCACTGAAGCTATATGCTAATCCTTTGTGAATCAAGCGTAATGATCCCTAAATCCTTCTTTGCTGTAGTTTTCTGCACTCTTTCTCCAACAAAATGATACTCGGCTCCTGTATTCTTCTGGCCAAATTGCATAATCTCACATTTACCTACATTATATTCTATCTATCATGTCTTTTGCCCACTCACTTAACTTATCTATATCCCTTTTCAGACTCTTTGTATCATTCTAACTATTTGACCTTCCATCTATTTTTGTGTGATCTACAAAATTGCAATAGTGTATTCATTCCCCTCATCCAAGTCATTATTAATTACTGTAAATTATTGTGGCCCCAGCACTATTCCCTGTGACATTCCACTCATTACAGGTTGACATCCTGAAAATGCCTCCTTTACTCCAACACTCTGTCTTCTATTACTTAGTTAATCCATGGTAACGTATTATCCCCAACACCATGTAATGGCTCATGTTTTATTAAGTGGCCTAACATGTGATCTCTTATTGAATGCCTTCTGAGAATCCAAATATATTACTTCTACTGCTTCCCCTTTATCTATTCTACTTGTTACCGCCTCAAAGAACTTGAATAAATTTGTCAGGCATGATATCCCATTGATATAGCCATGCTGACCCTGCTAGATAATATTTTGTTTTTATAAATGCTGCGGAATTACATCCTTTGTCATTGGAAAAATGTTATAGTCTATTACAAATCTAAAGCTGACTGGCCTATAGCTACCCATTTCCCTTTCTCTGAATAAGGTTGCTACATTGACAGATTTCAAGTCCTTTGGGATTTTTCCAAATTCAAAGGCTTCTTGGAAGATTATTACCGTGTATCCTCAATTTCTGTACTACTTTTTTAACACCCTTGTATGCAACCCATCAGATCCAGGGGACGTATTGGCCTTTAGACCTATTAGTTATATTAACATTTCTCCCGTATTAATAATTATTGTATTCATTTCCTCTCCCACTTTGGCTGCTTAGTTATTTAGTATCTTTGGAATGCTATTATCTTCTCCACCAGGAAGGTTGATGCAAAGTATTTATCCAATTTCACTGCCATGTCCTGGTCACTTATTATTTGTCCAGCCTCATTATCCAAGGAAATGATGCTCACTTTGGCCTTTGTCTTCCTTTTTTATATATTTAAAGAAACTCTTACTGTCCATTTATGTATTACGTGCTAGTTTATCCTAAGTAAGATATTATTTCTATGCTATAACCATTCAATGATTCTATATCACTAGAGGATAATTGCTAAAATATTTACTGAGAAATAGGAACAATTTTCTTACTTCAATTTTAATGAGAACTTCTGATGATTTTTCACAAAGAAGATTGACAGCAATCTAGCAGCTGCTACAACCATAAGTATACTTATATCATTTGTAGTTTGTGAATCAGAAGAGATTGGGTGATGAGGGAGAAGTGAGTAGGAAGAGAGAAAGAGAAATAGAAATTTACAGAGTCTATCCTTCTGAGCTCACTAGCAGCCACAGCCACAGTTGTTCCTTTCCCAAAATAACCAACACTGACTCCTCTTTTAGGAGATAAACACTTTCTGCCTTCAGCCATATCCTCCAATGCAAAACATGCAGACTCAGCTTCTAGATATTTGAAAGATATCTGATTCTAAAAGTTCAGAAATATTCAGCCTATTCCAGTGAGGACTTCAAGTCAGTTTTATGATATCTCAGACTTACAGATGCTATGATCTATATGCTTTATTTTAGTATCATTTAAAATACATCAGAAACCTGACACATTGGGTTCAAGTTCAAGGCTTTACATTTCATCATGGCAGAGATTACTCACAAAAATGGGACTGCCCTTAGAAAATGCAGTTATGATCTACACACTTGTCAATTTGTTCTCCACTGTCATCTCCTTATCTGAAGAAATTTTTGACATATTGGTAGCAAAGGCCAACAGCTGGAAAATTGTAGGCATGAGTAATCTCTCATTCTCAGTTAAGAGCTGCTAAAATTATTAAATATTGGAATAATATATGTTTAACCGACTTAATCATTTTGCTATGATTGCATTGCTTCAAATGATTAAACATTTTCATCAAGGTCTATGAATGCCAGGAAGCATTGCCTTCTTGGGGAAGGAGGTCGGAACAGATGATTTAAGACTAGTTACATTATTCAATGTTGCACATAGCCTAACAAATATTTGTTGGGAATTTGTTACACTCTGAAGGGGTACATTTCCACATAAATTATGAACACAAGAATTAGGAGCAGGAGTAATTCATGTCTCCCATCAAGCCTGCTCTGCCATTCAACAAGTTCATGGCCAATCTTCTGCATTGACACTAATTTCTATCCCTATTCCCAGATCCTTTCATATCCTTAATGCCCAAAATGTTATTGATCTCAATCTTTAATGTATGCATTGATAGAGCATTCACAGAAGTTTGGGGTAAAATAAAAGTTCTCCTTATCTCAATCCTAAATAGTCAAGCCCTTATCCCCAGCAACAACTCTCGTTCTGCGCTTCCCAATTGTGGAACTTGACAGCCGACTTATACTCTGTCAAGTCTTCTGAGAATTTTACATCTTTCAACGGCATTACATCTCATGCTTTGGAACACCAGAGAATATCTGCACATTCTAGTTAATGAATGTCCACTTCTTAGATGCCCCCTCATCCCGTGAAGAGCGATTAAGCACACAGACCTCTGTCCAATTTTTGTGGTTTACAGTTAAACACAATTATTTTGTTTGCAGTGATATCACTGAGACTTATTCCATGTATCAGAATTGTATATCAAAAATATCAAGTTATTTGGGTAAGCGTGTTTAAATGCTAATTACCTTTATATTTGATGTGTAACATCTATTCCACTATGCTTATACTAATTGTTCTGAGGAAGGGTCACCAGACCTGAAACGTTAACTCTGTTTTTAACTTCACAGGTGCTGCCAGACCTGCTGAGCTTTTCCAGCAACTTCTGTTTTTGTTCCTGATTTACAACATCCGCAGTTCTTTCGGCTTTTGTTTTTATTTATGTTAATTGTATTGGTTATAACAAATTTGTAAGAGCTATACAAGCTTGGAATAATAACATTGTGTTTATATAAGTTACTTATATAACAAATGCACTTAATATAAGCAGAAATAATTTCACAATTTAATCAACTTTGCTTACTTCTCTCTTGCTCCACAGGACTTTTGGGGTTTTGCTTCACCTGCCTTCCTTGCTGATTTTGTTCCACAGGGTGGTAAGAGCCTTGATACAAGCATCTCACAACCCAATCCCTCCAATTTATTACAAAATGGCATTATTTACCATAATTATATATTGATAACACTTTCCAATGTAATGTTTTTGAATTTCTAAAGAAAGCTCCAGGGCTCAATTTAATTGTTGCTGCATAATAACTCTTTCAGACACAAATAATGCAGGTGCTTGAAGAAGAAATAAAAGATACCCAGTCATAAAACAAAATCTAAATAAAAAGCAGGAACTGCAGGTGGGAATCTGGAATAAAAATAGCAAAACCTGGTGATACTTCACTAGTCAGTCAGCATTTGCAAAGTAGGTTTTGTTGGGAAAAATAACAGCGCCTGAATGACTCCCAAAGTTTTAATAAGCAATTCAGTCATAAACTTATAACAAGAATAAGACACCTGTGAATTGTGAACCATGGCGAGTTGCCAACTGATTTGTACAAATCCACTGTTACTTTCACAAAATGAAGTTGTGGACTTAATCTTCATTTTCATGAATTTTCATGAAGTCACTCATATTAGTTGCCTATTAAGCAATGGAGTTAATTCTCATAACTAATGATATAAGTACCCTTTTGATGATGTAATATTGCTTAATGAATGTCAACCAACTTCTCTTTCTCAGAAAATAAACTGTTACAAATATCACATTTCACTCTACCAGATTATAAATTGGTTTAGGAGATTATTTTTAAAAAATCAAATTTCACATTTTTTTCATTTCTTAATTTTCCTTTCTGCCTTTTTCGTGCTCTTAATCCAAACTTTCTTTGCCTCACTTTTTCTTTTCTCTGCACCTGATTTGACATTCAATTCCACATACTCAAATTCACCTTCTTTGTCAACATTTCCTCTCTTTATTTCTCAATCTTTAAATCTCACTTGTTATGAAGATATATTGTTTGTCTCATTGTGCATCAAGATTCTCCCATGCGCTGTTATCCTTACTGCACTGTTTGCAGTTCTTACGACAATTTTATTCACATATTTTCTTAAGAAAAACACCCTAAGCTTGCAGAAGTAAGTTCAATAACGGAGCTTACAGCAAACTGCCACACTCCAGCTAAATCTGGTCAATTAGCCTGTCTGGTCTCTCAGCTGTAGTACACTTCTATAAAATTAGAAAAGAATCAATTCTTCCACAATGTTATTTGACCGCAGACAATATAAGATTCACCTCTTAGAAAGGAAATTATGTTATCGAATTCATTCACAGGATACTTCCTCTGGAATGTACCTTTCATTAATAGTGAAGGATTAGGGTTAGGGTTATATCCTACACAATTCAGAGCAGCAGCACAGACCATATTATGATTATATGAGCAACATGATCTGTGATGAAATTTGGGCAGAATCAGACGAGAGTTCCAGCAAGGCCTAGCTCAATGTCGGCAGCAACTCATTGCATCTTTCATGCATTTGTCGAGTGGCAAGGTGAGTTTCACATTACACAGTGGCGATTTGAACAATTAAGGGGGTGTTGCAACTTGTTAAACACCTTATTAATGGCTCAACTCACATCAGTAATATTCAGCTTCCGAACTGACTAAACATTCCAAACAAGCTAGATGCACATATTCTCAAAGTGGAAGTCAGAGTGGGTACCTGGTGACTTCAGCTCTCCACTCACTATAGAGAGCCTCCATGTTGTTCTGCACAGACCAACATGTCAGAACCACCAACCGTGTACACCCTTTGGGCACGGACATTGGCATCCAACATTTGTCAACCCCTCGCGACTATCGTCACACCTCTCCAATCCACTTGCAGGCCATTCAGGATGCAAGACTCGAATCACAGCACACATCAAATTAGCATTGAAATGTTGCTGCAAGGACACTTTACGAGAGGACAGACTCACAGATTGGACAAAGCTGCACTCCAAGGCTGCTCGCTTACTGTTTTAGTGCTTGTTTACTTACTTATTTGCATGCTAGCACCTTCCATGCCTGGCCTTGCCTTGTCTTGCTGTACCGTGTCTGTTAAAATATTAGCGCTTCAGCTAGAGCCAAAGGCTGTGAGCAGAGCTACATCCACACACACTGCTGTACAGATACAAGGACAAGCTTCGTGCCAATAGGGATCTGTTCAGATGCAGAGAACGTTTTCCTGAATGGCAAACTAACATGTTGATCTAACACCCACAACATGTACCAACGGTCTCTTCTGTCAACATGTTTATTCAAACAAATGGCCGTGGTGGAAACAGGGTGGGAGCTAGTCTCAGTCTAGTCAAAGCAGAGCAAATCTGTCAAGAGATTCTGATATTGTCAGTCACAGCCAGTCTGCACATAGCCCAGGAGCTTATCCATGGTCATTTACCCACTTGGGCCCTTCCTGATCTGGGGAGCTGTTAGAATATAGAGCAGGCAGTGGACTATAGTCCAGGCCATAAGACCAGCCCCAGCAGTCAGGTGAATCAGGTACCATCAGTTAGGGGTCAGGTCAGTCATATCCAGAGGCTGCTCATCCAGGTCAGTCAGAGATCTGGAGTGAATATAATCCTAGGAGTTAGTCCATTGAAAATTCAAAAGGGTGCAAGGGGGTCCTGTAAGGGCAGTGGGGGATTCGCTGCTAAAATAGGTGGGGGAGGGTGTCAAGGCTGCTGTCTGTTAAAGCAGACACAGTAGTGGAGGTGGGTGCGAGGACAGTGAAGGGAGTGGAAGACTCAAACTATGTTGAGGGGATGTGGGGAGAGGTAGACAGAATAACATTGCAAGGCTGCGGGAGGGTGTGGGTTACTGTTATTGACCACCACCATTGCCTCAATATGGGGAAGACAGAAGACTAGAGTGTGCAGCATGAAGGTTTAGTGTCAGGGCATCGAGGCAGAGGGGGCTGTTGGTAGTGAAGCTGAACATGATGGCTGTCCAAAGGAGAAAGGATGGAATACGGGTGTCAGGGTATAGAGAACCGAAGGGAAGGTGGAGGATCTGGTGGGGCACATTGCAACCAAGTGGAAGACGACACCAATGGTGTCCACAAGGAGCAGCATTCACTTCCATCACTTGCCATTTTCTCAATCAGAAGCGCCACTAGAAAATTTCTGGGACGATGGCTCAGGGTGATGGAGACTGTGTGAACCTAATAGGTGAAAGCATGGCATCCATGTTTGCTGGACACTAACACATTGAAAGGGCAAATGCATGAAGCAGGCATTTGCAAACCCTAACTAGATTTAATTAGCAATGATTTTATTGTCCATTTGCAACGCACCTGCTGAGTGAAGGTACTGCTGCTCACAGGAAATTTGCACCATGCTGTTGCTCTTGTAAATTGAATATGGAGTTTCAGTGATGCTGAAGTTGGCAGCGGTGGCTTTAAATGAGTCCAGTGGTTCCCAGAGGTGAACTATTCGTTGAGCAATTTCTAAGAGTGTTGTGGGAGTGCAAAATATTGTTCACCATGTTTTGCGTGTTTAACAATGGTATGTATTAAATGCAATGAGAAATTGAATGATTGATGTAGGAATGGTAATTTTAACCTATATAAAACAGCTAAGAGGAGTCAGGAAAACCCACATTCATAAAATAAACACATTTACAGCACTGCTTGTGGGCCAGGAAGAGCAATTATGTTTCCTCCAGGTTAATTAAACTAAATTCTTCACATTGATTGACTGAATCGCCTCCTCTCCCCCCACTGTCCTCCAACCTTCACCATTCCTGATGTCCCTCCCCACCCTCCAAGACCTCCCCTGATCTACGTTTGAAGAACTGACTGTGGAAAAAAAAGTATGTAAATTAATCTATGTGTTATCTGAAAATGTAGTCACGATACAAACAAAACAGTCAGATATAAGAGTCTGAGATGGAAATTGAGAAAGAAGTAGCCATCTCTACTAGACTGTAGTAATGTATGTAGTCTGAATAAAAAACGTTGTTGGAATTACTTTACCATGTCTACATGCAGATTACCAGTACAGCAGAGTAGATGAGGATTACCAATTGTGTCAGACTAAGGGGACTGGGACTAATGAAGCCGAAGGTAAAGTGCAGACCGGACCATGGTGCTAAAATTCCTTCCATGCTCTACCCCCATAGACCCCTGACTTTGATCTATTTCCCCTGCCATAATCTCACCTAACCAGGGATCTTCGCCTCCTTTGCTCACACTCCTCAGCTGCAAGCTTGCAACACAACTTTTCATATCTGACAGGTAACCAATTACTTTTTGAAAGTCCTTATGTAATCTGATTCTACCACGTTTTCAGCCAAGGCATTCCAAATGTTAACAATTCTATCTGAAAATATTGCCTTCCTTTCCCACCTAATTCAAACCAATTATTTTAAATCTGTGATCTTCGATTGCCAGTGTACTTGCCAGAGAAAATAGTTTCTTCAAACATTATCAAAAAAAACACATAGTTCTGAAGACTTTGGTCTCCATATGGCTATCGTTGCACTGAAGAGAACAATTTCAGCTTCAGTAATCTCTGTTTGTAATTCTCAGATCCTGGGTATCAACCTGATAAATCCTCTCCTTCCTAAAGTGTGCTGACTAGAATTGGACACAATATTCCAGCTGATGCCTAGGCTGCAGTTTGAAAATATTCAGCACGAATTTATTGTTTTTGTAATTAACAAAACCCAATCCCAAACTTTATGAAATTGCATGTGCTATGTGCCTAATTCTTTCACTATTCTAATTATGTCCTCATGAACTCTGTTACTCTCCTTTTCACTATTTACTACCTTGCTATTCAGTAGTATTGTAGATGATCTTCTACGTCAATGTCATATTCACACTTTTTCTCTATACCCCTTGATAATTTTAAAAATGTTTCAATCTCTTCGTTTGAATATATGCAGTGACCACATCCTTCTGTGGTAGTGAATTCCACAGACTGACCACCTTCTAAGTGTTAAATGATCAACCCACAGAGGGAACTTTGAGAGATGGATGAGAGGAGATGAGACTTTGAGAGAGGAAAGCAATGCTTATGATATTGTTTTCAAAAGAAGTAGATGGGGACTTGTTTGCTTTATGCTCCATTGTGTTTAATAACAAAAGAGTGCAGCAAAATTTAAATTGAAATATTGTTGATATCGAATGTACTTAACTAGAATGATTTCTCAGTGATCTGCAAAATGAAATATTTCACAGGCGTTAATGTCAAATCAAATTGAGGAACTGCTGCAATGAAACTTTTAACATTGTACAGCTTTGAGTAGACTCTATTTGGAAATGTATCCACCCTGAAAGCTATACTAGCAGATTTCAGTTTTCATTTTAGATAGTCTGTAGACTCATGTGCTCCACGTTGAACAGCACAATGTGTGGGAAATCACACAATTTGTGCAATATAATTGGAATTCTTTGAGAGTTGTGTTCTATTAGAATGGCTGTGCACAAAAAAAGGCTTTATTCCACAATGATTTGAGAAAGTTATGGAAATCTTCAGGTGCATGCAGCTCAGACAAACTTTGATAAATGAGTGAAGCACAGGATTACATGAGTAGAAGTGGGTACTTACGGTGAAATGGTAGTATCCCTACCTCGGAGCCAGAAGATCCAGTTTCAAGTCCCTCCTGACCAGAGGTATGGAGCAGCATGTCCAAATAGATTGATCAAAATAACTACACAAGTAAAAGCAGTAGCATTCGTAATAAAGCCCTAAGTCAACAGATGCCAAACCAACGAATGCCAAAGCAAATTCTGTAGTTCCCTTAAAGAAAGATTAAATTGGCAGTTAGCCAATACTCAGATAGAGACTGCATTTGATGCAAATCATCGTGAAGGATGCTATGCCACTGGTTTTTCAATGGATCATGCGAAGGTTCTCTGCAGTCATGGTATTATTACTTTGGGCTGCTACATGACAGAAAACCTAAGGAGAGTTGCTCGCATCTTCCTCCTGAAAAAACATCAGGAATATTACTGCATGCACATTTAAACCACAAAGTGATCACTGGGGCATGTACAAATTTTCCTGGTACCATTCTTGTCAGACCAGGTTGCAATTCTTGCCTAATTCCTGGACAATTTCTTTCGATTTTGATACGCTTCATCAGGAATGGAAAGTGAACCAAAATTTCATGTCTCACATCCGTTCCATTCTGAAATTAAAAAGGCACTCAGGTGTATCAAAAGAATAATAGCTACATCACCAGTTGGGTTCAATATCCCCACACAGAACACCAAAACTTTTGACACAATGTGTAGTAAATCAGATTATGAAAATAAACAAATAAATAAAATTATTTAAATCATTTCAATAATTCTCTCCTACCCCCGCCCTCAACTCTGTTAAGGCTCTGTGAAGAGCTTTCTTCTGCTGCCTGATTAATTTTGTTGGTAATAATGGAACTCTTCCATGACAAATTCTACATTAAGTAGGATATTTTTCTTAAATGTTTAATTTATACTTCTTTTTAGATTGCATTTTTTTCTGGCAAAAGTCAATCAATTCTCCATCGTGTCCGATGTTAATTTAAAGTTGGAAATCCCATTTACTAAAAGTGCCTGGTTATAAATTTGATGCTCAAAGTAAAATCCAATTGATAGGGGAAAAATTGTTGGCATTGGTGGAACGACCATGAAATAAAGGGCACAGATTTAGGGCAATTGTTTGATGACTAATAAGGAATGGTGAATCAGCTCTGCCCTGTCTTAATCCCCTTGGTTGGTCACAACATGCTAAAATATGTTGCTATATATTTTACCACACAGCTGTATTACACTGGGGTCAGTTAGTTCAGTTAGCACATGGCTGGTTTGCAATGCAGAATGATGTCAACAGTGTATGCTCAATTCCCACATTGGCTGAGGTTACTATGAAGGACTCTCCTTCTCAACCTCTCCGCTCATTATGGTGACCCTCAGGTTACACCAACACCAGTTGTCTCTCTCTAATGTGAAAAACCATAAGGAACAGGAGTAGGCTGTTCAGCCATTTGAACCTGTCTACCATTCATTAGGATTCTGGTTGTCCAACATTCCTCACATCCACTATCCTGCCCTTTTCGTGTAAAACTTCATTCCCCTAATGATCAAGAATCTATCTATCTTGCCTTAAATATAGGGATGCTAAACACTAGGACTCTGCTCCCACAGGAGCAAAGAGTTCCAAAGACACTTAACTCTCTGAGAGAAGAAATATATCCTCATCTCAGTCTTAAATTGGTACCCCTTTATTCTGAGTCTCTGTCTTCTGGTCCTAGGCTCTCCCATGAAACGAAACATCCTCTCAGCAATTACCCTAACATGTCCCTTAAGGATCGTATATGTTTCAATGAGATCACCCCTCATTCTTCTAACCTCCAATTCGTAGAGTCCCGACCTGCTTAGTCTTCGCTCATAAGACAATGCCTCCACCCCAGGGATCATCCTAGTGAACCTTCTCTGAACTTCCTCCAATGAAATTATATCTTTCCTTAAACAAAGCAATCAAAACTGCTCACAGTACTCCAGTTGCAGTCTCACCGTCACTTAGTACAGTTGCAGTAAGACGTCCCTGTTCTTATACTCCAATCCTCTTGAAATAAGGGCCAACATTTCATTAGCCTTCCTGATTACCTGCTGCACTTGTGTGCTGGCTTTCTGTGTTTCATGCACAAGTGTCCCTAAGCACAGCTCTATGATCTGATAGAACTATGGTGATTTTACCTTCAAGTTTACTGTTATGTTACATATCAGTTCAAACATGGTTGACTCGATCAAAATGAAGGAGCCAATTAAAGTTTTCTCAACTGAAAAAAGGAGAAATCTTATTACTTACCTTGAGACAAATGACAAAAAAAAACTTCAACTGCACACAAGCAAACACATGTATAAAGTTTGAAAAGGAACATGTTAGGTACAATAGGAGGTTAAATGATGTGCTGTTCAAAACATTCTTAGAATCCTTGAGTCAGTTGATGTTTTGTATCTTCAGCAGTCATGATATTTGTACAATCCTTACTTTCTCAGTGAATGAATGTTTTTGTGATTTGTCTTATCACCGGTTTTGTGCTTCTTAATGATAAGGTGTAGACAGGGAAATGGAAAGAGTTACAAATCCATTTTCTTTACTTCCCATCCTGCTGCTCTGCCATGCAGCTACAGAACAATGGTTCATTTGTTAATTCCCAAGTCTGCTTCTATTGTCTTTTCAAAGTGGACATTCGTAGGCAACCTGTTCATACCCAATACATGCAACTTCTCACACATGTAAATTAAAATGAGAGATTCAAGTATCTTGACATCTAACTCAGTTGACTAATTCTCATGTCTTTAGAAAAAAAGGAAATTTCAGTTCAGTTGATTTTTGTGTATTCCAAATCGAGGCAATTTCATGATCCAATCTGTGGTCAGGCAGGTCCATGTTCCTTTCTTATTAAAAACCATATTAGTCCACAGAAGTCTCTGATTTTAAAAACAGAAGAAAGAAGTTGAAAATTGATTTTCAAAATTATGGTAAAATTTTGACTATGAGTAACAGAACCAATGGCTACATGTTTTCACACAACAGGTGATTGGTTTCTCAAATGTACTTTGAATGTGGTGGATGCAAACTCAATTAAGACAGTCAAGAGGGAATTGGATTATTAACCAAAAAGACAGAATGTGCAGGGCTTTAGGGCTATAATAAATCAAATCAAATCATTGACAAAAGAGCTGAGTTCCTCGCCTTTGGAACTTATCTGTTTTGTCAATGATTTGATTTGATTTATTATTGCCACACGTACCAAGATACAGTGAAAAGTGTTGTTTTGCATGCTAACCAGACAAATCATACTTTACATGAGTACATCAGGGTAATAGAACAGAATGTAGAATATAGTGTTATAGCTACAAAAAAAGGTGCAGAGAAAGGTGAACTATAATATATGACAAATCTGTTCAGAAGTCTGATAACAGCGGGGAAGAAGCTGTTCTTAAATCAGTTGGTACATGTTTTCAAACTTTTGTATCTTCTGCCCAATGAAAGAGGATGGAAGACAGTATAACCAGGGTGAAAGGGGTCTTTGATTATGTTGGCTATTTTCCCGAGGAATGGGAAGTGTAGTCGGAGTTAATGGAAGGAAGGTTGGTTTTCATGATGGGCTGGGCTACATTTGCAACTTCCTGCAATTTCTTGCTGTCTTGGCCAGAGCAGTTGCCATACCCAAGCTGTGATACTCTGAATAGGATGCTTTCTATGGTACATCTATACAAATTGGTCAGAGTCATCGTGGACATGTTGAATTTCCAGGCCAAATCCATAATGACATCTTGGAGTTGAATTGGCCCGGTAGAACCGAAACTGAACATTGGTGAGCAGATAATTGGTGAGTCTGCCTGATAAAACTGGCAACAATATTTTCCAATACTTTGCTAATAGCTGAGAGTTAGGCCTATGGGCTGATCCTCCAGGAATTGGCTGGAAGCTAGGGAAGCAGTGTACTAAGTGTCAGTCATCGTTCCAAAGTCATGCAATTTTATCACTTATAGTGCAGATAGATCAAGGCCATCCTACCCAGAAGTCAATTTGGGCATTTGGTGGCTACTTTAAGGGATTTTCACCATTTGGAAAGGCTACCCAGTAAAACTGGGTTCTCTCCCTGTAGGCTGAGCTGTCATCTGTGATCCATAGAAGGTTCCTGAAATTGTTTGGGGTATCGCTGACGATAGATGCTACTCCTGTATTTGTCAGTTTCACCCACATCCCTTGCTGGGACCTGCCTGGTTGACCAAATAATTACTGACCCCACTTACCTTGTGCAGAAATTGTTGCCCATTTTTGATAATTGTGGTCCCAACAGAGGCTATCACCCCTAGTGGCACTGAAGAGCTGCTACCTTGCAAATTTACTGACAGCTCTTGGGACAGACTTGAGTCTTTTAAAGAAACAGGAGTCCTAAATTCAAGCAGTTTATTGCCTGAGCAAGAAAGGCAAGATTGCCCCCTAGCTTTCCAGCTTGGCCTCAGGACCCCCAGTGCACCAACACAATTTAGGTTTTGAAATGTGGTTATTGTAGTGTGGCATACACAGTGCCCAATTTGTACTGTTTTGGGTTAAACACCTTTTGGATACGGTGAGAACGCGGGTAAGTGGATCTGAGTCCACGAAAAGATCAGCCATGATCTTATGGAATGGCGGAGCAGGCTCGAAGGGCCGGACGGCCTATCCTGCTCCTAGCTCTTATGTTGTTATGCTAGTTCGTCTCCATTACTTTAATTACACATACGACTTTCTGGAATTAAATGAATGAATCAATTATGTTTTCATATATAAAAAAATCAATACTCAAAATTAGATATATTGTATTTTTATTTAAACAATGTGACAACCTATTTAAAATTGAACATGGCATGAAGTATTGCTGTGTTCGATCCAGCAAGAACAGATTATTCACCACTAAGGATTAACCCCTATTATGGTTTTAAATTCATTAATTTAGATGTATTTTGATTCTTTACTTTGGGGGAGGAGGGTAAACAACACATTACCATTGTGGGTTTAAAGGGAGATACCAGTTTTGTGAGTTGAACAAGGAATCGGTCTACAGACAGTAGTATTGGAAACAAATTTTAGCTTTAAAGATTCATAGAATGCATGAAGTGAGACAGCAAGGCAGAATCAAATGCCCAATATGATAGAAAGCTACATATTAATGAGATGAGATCTGTAGTTAATATGATCATTAACAAGGAATAATCTACCTCAGTAGGCTGCCTGGGAAGAATCTTACCTCAATGCCAGGAACTTAGTTAAAAGCTGCAGAAAATCGTCCCTGATGTTGAGATAACCTCACTGTCCTCTCCCATAATTCTGCCACATTTTCTATCATAGCCTACATCATTCAGGCCCCAATAAGTTTCCATCCATAATGTTTGCATGCTGCAAGTCTGTACAATAAAAGTAAAGGTAAACAATTAAAAGGAAAAGTAAAAAGAGGGAGCAGCAAAGCCAGTGAGAAAAATAAACAAACAACGCACTGTGATCTACTTCCAATAAAAGGAGCTACAAAGAGAAATGGAAGGCAAACACTTAATTATGGACTGGGAAGTTTCCAATGACACATTGTCTGAACAGATGCAATGCACTCAATGTATGCAGTTCTATTTTACAGAAAAAAGAGATAGATGATCCCAAGAACAAAACTTTATACATTTTGTTTACAATCAGCAAGAAGGGGCTTCGCAGAATTAATATTACTTTTTTGGACTTCAGACTAAAACTGGGAATGATGCCACTTTAAATCAAGGAAACTCTGAAAGAAGATGTTGCAGTTTTAAAACAATTTGCTGGAATTCATTGTGAGTTGTGTGTTTGCCTCTTCAGGGCATTTTTTTCCAAAGATCCTTAAATTGTCTCTTTTTTTCAAATGATCAGCTGATGTGGGCTCAGAAGGGTTCTGTATCGTAATAAACAAAACCTACAAAGTGCTACATTGAAGTTTGAAGTGTTCGTCTTGCAAACACTGCTTCATCTGTTTGTGTAATTATTGAATTGACAGCCTTACCTATGTACAAACATATATATCTGTTTGAGACAGGTTTTATGTTTGGAAGAAGAGGAAATGTTGTATTATGACTCAATACTTCACTTTATCCATCCTTTTAAGAGGCACAGTATATCAGTATGCCTACTTACCAGGGAGTGTAGTTAGGACAGGAGCAGGTGGAGAAAGGGTGAGTATATGAACTTGAACTAGAGGATTTGCAGGAGCAGGTAAAGTAGGGATGAGAGCAGTGAGTACATTCCACTCATCCAGCTGCTCACAACTGAAAAATGTCAGAGTGGCATGACAAAAAAAAGCAGTGAGCTATTGGCTGGTAACAATCTATCTTTAGAGGAAAATAGTAAATTGCAATAATTTCAATAAAGTGTCATTATTCAGGGACTGACTGAGAAGTGATAATTAAAATATCTGAGAATTTAAGAGAGGGGACTGAAGTTAAGGTAAAGATATTATCTTTAAGATTTACACCAGGCAACAGTGGGAGCAGAATGAACCTGGGTGCTAAGTGGCCTCAAATGAACTATAAAAAAAATCAAATGAAAACTGAAAAGTAATGCCACAGGGAAATGGTGGGTTGATTAGCTGGTAATGAATCTACCCTTACAGATGAGCTTTAAAAGCATTCCATTTTGAAAATTGTATTATAATTAAGGGATGTTGAGAATAATATTTTAAATATAACCAAACTTAGATAACTAAAATAAAGTCGGCAGTGGATGTGTTGCAGCTATAATATATGTGAGCTAGTGAACCCTGTTGCAAACCACACTGACAACCTCAGCAGAAAATGTTTGTAGCTTGAGGAACTTTAACTCAGAGATGATGAGCTGGAGTCCAAGCTTTGGACATTGTGACAGATTAAGAGGGAGAGTGTTGCCTTGATTTTGTGTTTCAGGCAGTCACGCTCCAAAACAAAGTACTCATTCCCTGTGTGGATAAGGAAAAGGAGTTTCAGTAGGATAGGCTAATTGCATGATGGTATAGGAGGCCATTCAAATGGGGGAACAAAAAGAGAAGTGGTACGGGTTTATACAATTCAGTAGCATCCTTTGTGAACAGGATTGAGAGTCCCAGGTGATGTGTTGCCTACCTGACAACAGAGTAAGAGACATTTTGAACCAGCTTGAACAGATATTGGTGTGCGGAGGGGAAAATTCAGTTGGTGTGGTCCATGTTGGCACCAACAACATAAGCATGAGGTCCTGTTTGGAGGATGTCAGGAATTAGGAACAAAACTAAAGAGCGGGACCTCATGGGTTATAACCTCTGGATTACTACCTGAGTCACATGCAAATTGGAATAGAGATAAGAAAATGAGGGAAGTAAACACATGGCTAAAGGAGTGGTGCGGGAAAGAAGGGTTCCATTTTGTTGGGCACCTGCATCGGTATCGGGCTGGCATCAGTATCGGGACAGGAAGGAACTGTACCATTGGGAAAGTTACACCTGACCAGTCTGGCAGCAATAGAATCACAGAGTCATACAACACGGAAACGGACCCTTCAGTCAACCAGTCCATGCTAACCATAATCGCAAGATAAACTAGTCCCATCTGGCTGTGGTTGGCCCAAATCCCTCCACTTTTTATTCATGCACTTATCCAAATGTCTTTTAAACATTGTAACTGTACCCACATCTGCCTCTTCCTCTGGAAGTCCAGTCCACACACGAACCCCTCTCTGTGTAATATCCTAGCAGGAGGGCTAAATATGGTGGTCACAAGACTTCATACTGGTAAATGGGGTGGCTGGAGGCCTTGGGAGAAACAGTTTCAAAAACAAATACAGGAAAGAGAGTAAGGAAAAGTCAGGAATCTACTCCAGGTATGGCAGGTAGTGTTAAAACTAAAAGTATATTGTTTAAACCAGAAGAGAGAGATAATGAACAGGTGAATGAATCATCAGTAGTGAGGGACAGGTTAGAGTGTAGGGCCCAATTAAGAGTTCTATACACAAATACTTGGTATGTAAGGAAGAACTTAAATGAGCTGCAGGCATAAATTCAAATTGGAAGTTATGATACAGTAGTCACTACTGAGACATGATTGCAGGATGGTTGGGACTGGTTATAAGGTTTACAGGGCAGATAGGAAAAATGACAGAGAAGAAATTTTATACTTACATTGAGGGAAACGGGCAGATGGTCAGGAGAAATGTTGGCCCACTTAAGACCAAAAGAGGGGATATTATCAATGACTATGGGGAAATGGCAGACATGTTAAATATTTACTTTGGCTCAGTATTTACAATAGAAAAGGAAGATAGCTCAGCAAAAGTTCTGACAAAATTAATAGAGGATCAGGAGCAGGTAATAAATGAAATTAACATAAGTAAAACATTGATAATAAGGAAATTAATGGAATTGAAAAGCGACAAATATCTGGGACCTGACAATTTTCATTCGAGGGTGTTAATGGAAGCAGGGAAACACTTTGTGGATGCCCTAACTATAATGTTTCAGAGCTCTCCAGGTACAGGGTTCATCCCTCTCGATTGGAAAATTCCACATGTCACTTGGTTTCTTAAAAAGGGCAAAACAGGAACACCAGGTAATTACAGACCAGTTAGCTTAATATCTGTGGTAGGGAAATTGTTGGAATCTATATTCAAGGACAGGGTAATTGAAAATTTTCAGTTAATTAGGGAGAGCTAGCATGGATTTATGACATGTGGGTCATGCCCAACAAATTTCATTGAATTTTTTGAAGATGTGACTGAAGTAGTGGACATGAGGAATGTCTACAGATAGTGTTTATATGGAATTCCAGAAGGATTTTGATAAGGTTCCACATTAGAATCTGTTAACTAAGATGGAAACTTATGAAATTAAGAGCAAATCGCTGATATGGCTGGGAAATTGGTTGAGTGGCAAGTGACAAAAAATAGGGATAATGGGTAGGAACTCAAATTCGCAGGATGTGACTAGTAGTATCCCACAAGGATCTGTGTTAGGGCCTCAATTATTCACATCACCATCACCTAAGCATATAAATGTTACTTATTCCATCTAAACTGGATCAGTTGAAGTATCGAAAGCTACAAGAAGCATCCAACTCTGTGTAACTTTACAGATAATATCCAGCTGGACAGTCATTTGTCTGAGAAATGTAATGCTTGTATGTAATAGCCATCTGTAGTAAAGATCTGTTGAATTCTTCAATACCACAATGTCTATGCTTCATTTCTTGTTCACAAAGGATAACATAAGCATTTATGCATCAGGTAAAATTCCTTGTTGGAGGAAAAGAAAACCCATCACGAATAGTCTATTGACCACGTCTTATCACCATAATCCAATTATGGGACTTATCTGTTTGTTGCATTTCTTCTGATTAGTATCCAATTCACAGTGACATATTTCAAACAATCAACCAACAAATTGTAGTGTAAATTTGCATTCACTGCTTCAAAATAAACAGACAACTAAAATTCCCTTGCATTACATTGGACTTCAGGATTGTTAATTTTCACTTTCTGAAATTCAGTTTGTTTTACTTTGTACCCTCATGCATGACATTTGAAAAGAAGTTCCCAAGGCCTATGATCTTTTTCTAACATAAGAAACAGCTAAATCAAACTCTACATAGTTTTTTTTGAAGAAGAACGTAGGCTCTGATGATGAAAAAATTAATTTTCTACAACGACCTAGGGGCACAATGCTCTCCAAGAAATTTTGATGATGGTGATTGAAATGCATTAGGTCTCCCGATGAACCTGTCAACAGTACAAAACCATCTTTGAAAAGGAGCGCATTTCAGAAGAAACTGCCTGGGGTAGATTTTGACATTGTGTGATAGTGTAAAATGAACGGTAGTGAATTTTTAGCCTGATCTTCATCTCAATGGAAATAAAATTTAGGGAAGATGTAAAACAGACTGCCAACTGCCACAAACCTATATTCCACTATCACACAAATTCAAGATCTACCTCTTTGAATCATTATTTATGAGAACTCCAACATAAAATTAATGAAGAAATCAAATAAGGTTTGTGACAATTGACAACCTTGCTTTCCTTTCAGACAAAAAAAAATTGGCTCGTGAATATGCCATATATTCTAGCATTAGCTCTGGATACTTAAGTATACAGCCGATATAAAATCTAAACTTTGGTCTTGTAAACTCTTAGGTTTCCAGCATCTTCAGGGAGGTATTACGCAATAGCAGTCAAGACCTTATTGATGAATTGATGAAAGCAGTGTGAATGGGCACTGGCTGAGCCTTATAACTTTCTGAGATTTTGTAGAAAGATGGATCTGTTCAAATTTGGTCCATAATTGCAAGATGCTGCGCATTATTTACTGATCACTTGGGCAGGTCACCACAACATCAGACACAAGTACCACCTAGAGAGCCCCAGGTTTTAATGAAACTTCACACATGCACCCAAGCAAGTTTGTGACCATTCTGGAGTGAATGAACAATAAGTATCAGAAACAAAGTATTGATTTACATTAGCAAACTGAGACAAATTAGTCACAAATCAAGATTAATGCAAAATGCTAACAGCTTTTACATATTTGAATAATTGTCACTTGTTGAACTCTTGGAGAGGGACCAGAGATTTGGGAGTTATCTCCTCAGGCAGTGCCATCAGGTTTGAGGATAGCTTACTTCCAACCCAGTTCCATGGGTTTTTCGATGGCTGAGAAGTCCAAAAGCATGATCTGCAAATTCTGCCACATAATGGCAAAGTAGGAATGTTTGAAAGGTTGGGTTGATGAGATGTTTGGAGGCTTGCATGCTCCCTCCAATGCCTAAACTTTGCCTCTTCACATTTGTGATATAGTTTCTCAATATACTGAGTTCTTGAATGAGCTCTTCACCATTTTGGCCAGTCATAAGCCATGAATTAATGGGTCTGTTTGACCCTTTCATGGATACATTGAGTATATTCCTGAAGCATTTCTGCTGACCTCCTGGGAGTGTCCTGCCATGATTGAGTTGTGAATTGAGCAGTTTTTGGGGAGTTTTATGGCAGCAGGGAGTGAATGTTATCGCAAAGGTTGATAACTAGCAAGCAAGAGCCACTCTGCCAATTTTGGAATGTGATTCCCCAAAAAGTTGAATCTGGAAGGTAAAAGTTTGACAAGAGACTAGAAAGGCTCAAATCTCACAAAAAGATTCAATACTGTGACTATAAGTCCAGGACAAGAAAACAGTTCACAGGAAGTAAGTTCAAAGGCCTTTGAGTCCAATCATACCCTGAGAACAAAGCTCATTGTTTTGAATTGAAGAGGTAGTCAGTGGAACTGGTGTTAGCTTTTTGAAGCGTGGAAGAGACAAACAGACACACTTCACATTACCAATAGCATGCAGGGAAGTAAGGCCCCCAACCTTGATTTTCTTGGATGGTAAGCCCATTAGCAAAGCAAGATGTCCCTAGAGTCAAGCATCTTGCCAATCCTGTGCTTGGATTAACACATGAATACTACTTGAACAAAGCTATCAAAGTTTTGGAATTGCTCTCAGTCCCCTAATTTTTTTAAAAATTTAATCTGTTTTTCCCCAATCAACCTGTTCAGAGATGGCATGACGCACTTCTAGAGAAGGTGGGACTTGAACCCGGGTCTCTTAGATCAGGGTTAGGGATGCTATCACTGTGCCACAAAAGGGCTTCTTCATTCTCCTCGATGAAAGGAGGGAATTGCAAACACTTGCACATGCATGCACTTAAATGACAATGTTTAAACATTTGACTCTAATCATTCCTGTGGGTGTTGAAACGTACAGTTTAGTCAGGAACTGAATCACCACATACTAGAAGTACAGCATGGCCCACTGAAGCGTACAACTGCAACCATTATCCGGATATGTCTGCATCAGTCTAGATTTCACCCTGTGGTTGATTCAATCAGCCTGGATTTTTATCTACATACACACATTGATATCCCGGCAGATCCTCCCAAAATTGTTGGATTGGCTTCAAAAACAAGCCCTCATTCATGACACTGTTCCTGCATTTGACATGTTTTTGTGTTGACCACACTAGCAAATTTGCACAGTGCTGGTAAAGTTTACTGATCTTAAGTGCTTTGGAAATGACCCATAAACTTGTCCTTTCTGTGTATGGACAGTACAGCACAGGAGAGTTAAGTCACAAGATTTTCTCTGGCATTTTGACAGTTCATATTCATAGAATCCCTACAGTGTGGGGACAGGCCGTTCAGCCCAACAATTTCACACCGCCCGTCGGAAGAGTATCCCACCCAGAACCATTCCTCTACCCCTACATTTGTCCCCATGTCTAACCCACAATTCCCTGGACACTATAGCACAGCCAACCTACCTACCTGGCACATCTTTGGACTGTGGGAGGAAACCGAGCACCCAGAGGAAACACAGACATGGGGAAAATGTGCAAACTCGACACAGACAGTCATCCGAGGGTGGAATCAAACACAGGTCCCTGGCACTGTGAGGCAGCAGTGCTAACCACTGAGCCACCATGCTGTCCAATTCAGCTTTAAACAACTCACATACATGACATGGACTCAGAAGCTCAAAGCCATCATGCTCTGCATGGCTTGAATCACCTTTGAAAATGAAGAATTCTTTGAAAACTAATCTTACATATTTTGGCAAAGTAATTTTTGTAAACCTCATGAAGGGTTTCTCCCCACGAGGTCTAGCAAGTTTTGTTTTGGAATAGACTGACATCTGTGCTGTTGGCTCCATCTTTAAAAGGCTGTTGTGCAAATGGACATGTGTTGGCTGTCTGGAGTTACCCGGCACGTTTCAGTTCATTTGCCCTAGACTTTGCAGAGAGGGGAAAATTGGAACGCTGCTTTTTGGACAGAAAACTGAAAATCCCAATAGATGGGATGGTGCAGAGGGTGGATGTCCACTTTCCCTAGGACCAGCAGTGGAAGCCACAACACCAGACCCTGCCCTGCCCTGCCTTGATTTGCCCAGTCTGAGGCTGATACTCAGGTCACTGAAGTCTCAGCTGTCTGAAAGTACACACAGCAGTCAATGATCTTCTCCACTCTGTCAGGGTAAGTGTCACCATCTTTTCCCTGCTACCTCACACTCACTGTCACTCTGCTGCACCCACCTCCTGCCAAGGCTCAAGCTCTACCACTCTCACTATTGCCCGCGACATATTTCCTCACTCTTTCTTAAACACCCAAACTATTCAGCGTACAAATCCTCCTACTCATCTTTCCCCCACCTGCACCAGCACCAACGGCTGTGACAGCCACTTTCCTCTCACAAATCTCTCCCTTTTTCTCAATGCTGATAAAAACAGCCTGTAAAACAGCAGAAATAGCTTTGAAATGTGGTGGACTGCCCATCATTTGGCACCTCAAACCCTATAGGAGAGAATCCTGACCATGTCCATCCCAAATGGCTACCTAACTGTGGCCAAGGTCCAATATCAATCCAGGGCCCTCATCATGACTGACTGTACAAGGCCCCTGTGACTGAAGGCTGTCTCTCTTGACGTAACTGTGTGCTACACCCTCTTGGAGACACCAGGGCACAATCATTTTATTAAAGCACAGGCAGTATGTCAGTCACAACAGCTGTTGGTTCATGGTGCAGATTTAGTACTGACATAGCATGGTGATGCACAGCAATATGTTCACCCCATTACTGATGAGTGCTGACAGCAATAACAAGCTGCCTGGCTTTGTATTTCCACTAAAAGGCAATGCATGGTAAGGCAAGACATGAAATGAGAGACGCTGTGAGCAATCAAATAGGTTCCAGATGAGTGAGTGCTAAGAGAGCCAATAAGCAGCCCTGAGATACAGCCTGGTCCAATTGTATACTTTGTCCCTGTGAGAAGCGTCCATGCAACAGGATTGCAATGAGAGATGCCAGTGCACACTAAAGTGCAGCATGGAGTCAGAAACATAAGTAGATTGGAGCTTGCCATGGTGGTGCAGAGGCTGGCATGGATTGGATGCCAAGGTTCATGTGGACGTGGAGCACTGCATTGCCTTGAAGCATAACCCCAATTTTAGAATCATAGAATCCCTACAGTGTGGAAACAGGCCCTTCAGCCCAACAAGTCCACACCAACCCTCAGAGCATCCCACCCAGACCCATCCCCCTATAACCCACCTAATCTACACATCCCTGAACACTATGGGCAGTTTAGCATGGCCAGTCCACCTAACCTACATATCTTTGGACTGTGGGAGGAAACTGGAGCACTCGGAGGAAACCCGTGCAGACACGGGGAGAATGTGCAAACTCCACACAGTCAGTCGCCCAAGGGTGAAATCAAACCCGGGTCCCTAGCACTGTGAGGCAGCAGTGCTAATCACTGAGCCACCGTGCCGCCCCAAAAATACAAGCAGCGCTTCAGGACAGAATTCAATGCACCCCAGGCTGGACTTGAACCCACAATCCCTGCCTTGGGAGGGCAGTGGCTTATCCATTTTCTTAAGGGAAAGTGTAAAACAGACTTTACCAATGCATTGTCCCTCATTATGCACTTATGACAAAGACAATTTTCACCTCTTCTCTCCCTTTGCTTTCAGCAGAAAATTATAAATCTTGTGCTCACTGAGAGAAATTGCAGGAGCGGTGCTCTTGCTTGGGGCTATTACCCATGAACAAAACTCAGTGAAAATCTGAGCCAATGATTACAAGAAACTGAGAATGATGGAAAATGATAGAAAATTAAATTCAAAGCCCTCATCTGTGGCATAACTAAAGCACCTAAAGTGGGGGAGCAGGAAGACATGAACTTCTCATGACTCAAATAGACTGCAGCTAGACCCAAGCACATAACCATTGTCACAAAGAAAAGATGAGAATGTTTCAAAGGTAGATGTGAATATTGATGATGATACATTTATTTCCTAATGGATTTGAGGTATGTCTATGATGATTAACACTTTTTGGTATCTTTTAGCAGCATTTTGAAGCATACTGCAGTTTGCCATTAGAGGTCAAAATAGATTATTCAGCAGTGAAATACTGAAATAAAAGCAGTTGTTACTTGTCATGATTCATTATTTTCTGTCATTCAAGTGCAAATGCAGCATGCAAAGTACGGCAGTCCATGTTGGCTTCTCCATATTCATTTATTTCCTCCTCCAGGTTGTTCTGGGCATTCAGAGAGTGTTCCCTTATAGAACATTTTATTATTGGTAGACAATGGTCAGCCCATTCTAAACCTGCACTGATTTGTCACCTTGCCGATTCGCTAGTGACACAGTTGCTACGACCTCATACAAAACTTGAGAACGAATTTCTACACCTTCAAACCAAAGTCCTTAAATTTCTAGCTAATCTTTTCATTATCAACCTTAGATCAGGCATTGTCACAACTTAGAACTGCTTCTCTATCATTGTCTTCAATTGTTTTCCTAGAGAACAATAACACTACAGTAAAGATTTTGAAAACTGGAAAGAGCAGCAATATATTACAATACCTGAAAATGCAATGTAATGTAGATTTGTTGCACTTTCACAAGGACAGTGAAAATGAAAGAACCTAAATCACCAGAACATTCTTTTTTTCTCTATTAGAAGTGGAGTTGAAAGAATGGAAGTTATTTAGTCTAAAGGAAGATAAAGTATCCTTACCTGACAAGATACACTTTAGGATTCTAAAGGGCATAACAGAAAAAATTATTGCGTTCTAAGAAATTGTATTTCAGAATTCTGTGAGCTTTGAATGGGTGCCAGAGGACTGGAGAGTGAGTGTTCTACTGCTGATTCTTAAAAGTAAGAGTCAGATTGCTCTTCGTCATTACAAACCAGTCCGCTTCATTTCTTTGGTGTAGAAAATCTTAGGTTCTCTAAATCAGGAATGAAATTACTTTATATCTGGATGTGGAAAAATTGATGTAGGCAGCAGCAACTTCAAAAAGGACAATTGTATTTTGAAAACTACATAAATTCTTTATGATTGTGGCACATATGATAGATGAGACAAATGTACTAGGTACAAGGAATTTGGACACTAGCAAAGCCTTTGACAGAAGATTATGGAATTAAGAAACTTATAAGAATAAAAAGTTTAAGAATCAATGAAATATTTGAAAAGTACATCAATAAAATTAGAGCTTCTAAAAGTGAAGTGAGATCTGTGAGAAAAGAGGTCTATTATTTGTAAATGATCATAACGCTATATTTAGTAAGTATTTCGGAACAATCTTCATGCAAGAGCATGATTTCATGAGGAGGTGAACCATGGAGACTTGGCAGTGAGATGAAAATATCATGTTTGCTAAAATAATATTAGATGTGAGTTTAGTTGAAAAAGAGGAGAGTGAGAGCCCAATGGAATATATCTGAAGAACTGTAGGGAAGGAACTCTCAATGCCTAGAAATTAGACAGCTGAATTTAACTTGGACATCGAATCATAGGCTCATTGCAGGACAGAAGGCCAATCCACCCAAAGTGTCTATACGGCCCTTTTCACGGAACATTATGCATTCTCTGTTCCCACAATCCTCCTTAACAGTTTTTGGAATATTCAGAAACTGGATAAAAGTGTATAGCCCAAAAGGAGGCCACTCTACCAATCATCTTAATACCTATGAAGAAAAAAACATTAATTACACAGCCTAACAGATAGTAGGAACTGCCAATGCCGGAGTCTGAGATAACAAGGTATAGAGCTAGATGAACACAACAGGCCAGACAGCATCAGAGGAGCAGGAAAGCTGACATTTCGGGTCTGGACCCTTCTTCAGATTACACAGCCTAATCCCATTTTCCAACACCTGGTCTGTATTCCTGGCGTTTACAGGTCTTAGGCTGCATGCTCAGCCACATTTTAAATGAGTTGAGAGTTTCTCTCTTTCAGGAAGTGAGTCCCAGATTCCTTCCACTCTCCTCATCTTTTTTTTTTAATCTTTCTACCAATCGTTTTAAACCTATGATCCCTTTTGTCACTAACTCCTCTGTAAAGAGAAATAGGTCCTTCCCATCCATTCTATCCAGGTCCAACATTCCTTGGTTAACTTCAAACATTCTCCACTCAGCTTTCTCTGCTCAAAGAAAAACAACACCAGTTGATCCAAACTTTCCTCCTAGCTGCAATTTTCCAGACCTAGCAACATCCTCATAAATGTTCTCTGTACCTTCTCTGGTTCAATTACATCTTTTCTGTAATGAGTGAGTTAGCATGCAGTCCTAAAGTTGTGGCTGAACTTGTGTTTTACATGGCTCCCACCTAATCTCCTTGTTATTATATTCTCTGCCTCCAAAGGCAGAAATATTACATATGCCTGCTTAACTACCTTATTGACTGTCCCACTATTTTGAAACATTCACCTTTTTGAGTTTCCTTGTTGAGGTTTCACATCACTTCCCGACATTGGAAGAACATCCCACATAGTCTGCAAGACTATTGCAGACCAACCAGTAATATTTGACTTTTAGGAGGAGTGGGGGAAAATGGTCATTATCATTGAACATCGATGCCAGTCAATTATAGAGAGAGTACCTCACCAACAAGAACATGTGATCTAGAATGGATACTAGTTAGAGGCCTGAAGACCTACCCTTATCATCTGATCAGTTGCACATTTTAATTAGTTATAATATTAACAAGGAACCTCCAACTATAGTTAACAATAATTGCATGCAACACACAAACAACTAGACCAACCTGCCAAAACCAAAATGCCAAACTATGTCCCACTGACACAGCATCCCAAAATCAATTAGGGGTCAGACCTTAGTCTATGTTCACCAGAAGTCCTCTGGTTCCAACAAACCATGTCAGAAAGTTCACTCCAATGGACCTCCATAGATCTGTAACAGACATCAATTTCTGAGCTGATGCTGGACACTTGATGAATGGTCATTGACGTTTCTTTCTTCATGACTGATGAGGTGGACCAAGAACATACTTGTCCCTCAGCAGTCTTGTAGCTTGGCAACCTCCCTGGCAATCAAAGAATTTTTTCACTTGCTCCTTCTATGTCAGAAGGACAGACTTCTCAGCATTTTTGACAATGACGTTCCTGAGAATTTTTCTATTCTTGGCTAGTTAGATTTAACCTCCACCACATTTTTGCCAACATGTGATGTTGTTGCAGGAAGGACTGTTATTAAAATGGGATCCATTGTGGTATAGAATAGTAAAAGTTCCTACTGTTGATGAATCCAGCCATCTACTCTTTATCATTACAGATATGTGGAGGAGGCTTAACAGCAACCTTTGACCCAGGCTCCACTTTGATGCATGAAACAAAGTATTTGACAAAACATTTCAGTTTATACCTTCCCCCCTAAGTTGGAGATACGGGGTCAAAGAGGGTCATGGATATGCCCACCAATGGATATTGTCAACCAATAGCTTGAGTCGTCAAAAGATGCCTCTGGCTGGATAGGTGCTACTCACTGTGATTTAGAATGGCCAAAGTATCCACAATGACACTATCCAACTCACTCACTGTCCCTCAAAATAGTCATTGTTACTTCTACTACTTCAAGGATCTGTGGGTACTCTGTCCAAGAACCTCACCTCCTCTGTAACTCTCACTAAACTCCCACTTATTGGGTAATCCTTTGCCTTGTTTTCCCACCAAAAACATTATTATATAGAGTAATGATTCTGAGAAGGTTAATGTTGGAAATTGCATTAAGCTCCACCCAATTTGATGACGTTATATGCATGGAGGAATCAGGAGAATGGCTGTGAATAGGGCAGATGAGTGTTTCCCAATAGACTGAGTAACAATGTCCAACTAACTAATGTAACTTCTTACTAATTCCTCTCATGGAATAAACTATGTCTTGTTAAGACAAGAGCAACTTCTTGCTAAGACTTATCACTGTACCACTGTAAACCAAATAGGCCCTTTAGACCCTATAAAGGGAGTCTTTCTGCTTACAGATTTTTGGAATTCATAGAATCCCTACAGTGTGGAAACAGGCCCTTCTGCCCCACAAGTCTACACCAACCCCTGGAGCATCCCACCCAGACCCATCCCCCTATAACCCACCTAATCTACAGACCCCTGAACACTATAGGCAATTTAGCTTAGCCAATCCACCTAACCTGCACATCTTTGGACTGTGGGAGGAAACCAGAGTACCCGGAGGAAACCCACATAGACACGGGGAGAACGTGCAAATTCCACACAGACAGTCGCCTGAGGGTGGAATAGGACCCGCGCTGTGAGGCAGCAGTGCTAACCACTGAGCCACCATGCTGCCCCTAAGATACCATAGGGTGATCAGTGGTAGGAGTCAATGTTTAAGACCACAAGCTACATCGATGAAAAATCCATTGGATCGAAGAGAATAAATTTGCAGAAGACCAAGTGGTTTCACAGCTTTAAACACTTCACTACTTTAACACAGAGATGGTCAGCAGTTTCAAGTGCTTGAGCAAACAGTCAGTCAGCATGAATTCAGGGACAGGCCAACAAGGGAACAATAGTGCTATAGACTAAAACCTTCACTTCAGACCGGGTGAGAAACAAGTGTAGGAAGTAAAAAGCTAAAAGACTAATCACACCTGGCAGATATAGATTCCATCAAGAGGAATTACAGGACCCTTCTGAGTTAAAGGTTCAATGAAGAAATCAACATGTCGGAGTTCTTGAGTAAAGTTAATATCTTCTTTGGGAAAAGGGAGGAAGAACTTAAATTAAAGGTACAAGTACAGGCTGTGAAGGTAGAAGTGCTTTCAGCTCACAGGGAGTATTACCACCGGAGTGAGAGGGCAGCATAAGGCACAGCTACAGTACTTTAGAGTACCTTATACCAAAGTCACAGCATCAGGAACAGTGCAATACAGAACTAAGTCAACAAAAGGGATAAGTTAAAAGTAAAAGTAGTCATACCCTAACAGAAGGCACTTAGAAGTCTATGAGGTTATAATAAAAGAAGGAGACAATAATTTATCCATGGTTCTGGCAGGAGGAATTTATTAAGGTCGCAGGCACAAGGGTTTATTGAGAGAAGTTGTGGGAATGGACATGCTTTGTGCATTAAGCCATGGAAGATGAGATTTGGTCCAATTTACCTGCAGAAGGCAAGAATCCTCCCTTTTGACCGGATAAAGGGAATACTCCCAGTTAGCAGTACAGTGATACAACATTTCTAGTTACTCAACATTACTAGTCAACGGAAATAAACACTTTAAAAGAAGGAAAATAATTCAGCATTGTTATATTGTACAGTTTAAAAGTTTTAAGACAAGGAAAATAAAAAAGCTTTGCTATTTGTAAAAATAAAAGGCATTAAGGGAAAGAGATCATAGCAACATTAATATACTGCAGAAGTTTTAAAGTTAGAAAAATAAATGCTCATACAGAGGGAAGTAATGACTACCAGAGAAATTTTATGGGTGGAATTTTACCAGGCCCAGAACAATCAGGCAATCGCAAGAAATCTCGGAAAATCCTTTGGAAAACTCTTGCCAGATTTTGAGCCGGACAGATTTGTCTAAAATTTTCCCTAGTTGCTGGTAAAGCATTGGGTAGAACTGCAGAATTAAGACTCTACTTCTTCCACAAGAATAAGCTCTTTGTTTTCTGTTCAATCTACTGTTGCTCTTGAGAGTATATCTGCTTTTATTGTTCCTTGCCTGGAACATAGAATGTACTAGTACCATATGTCATCAGCCTCAGCCTGAACCTTTGAATAAGTAGAGGCATTTTTGAGATTTCCTTTGATTCCAATAATATTGTTGGAATTTCAGTCACATGAGCTAGTCCGCAAACCTTTCACTTCCCATGTAACTTCTAATGCTTCCTTCTCTGCAGTAATGTACCTCCGTTCAGGCTCTGTCAAAGCTCTTGACCTAAAATTGACCTATTGTCATGTTCCTTCAGTTTGTACTTGAATAAGGGTTGTAGCTATTCTTGTGGATGATGCATCTGCAGCTACTTTAGTGAACACGGCTGGACTGTAATGTATTAAAGCTTCTCTTTAATCTTTACAAAAGCTGCAGTCTGTTCCTGACCATTGCTGGCCTTTCTTCAACAGTTCTCTTGTGGGTGGAGTAAGACTGATTAAATTAAGAAGAAACTTTCCCACTAGATTTGCCATGCCTAAGAAGAACTGGACATCACTTATCTATTTTGGTGCCACAGATTTACTGATGGCTCGTGATTTCCTTGGACCGGCCATGCTGCCTTGCTTTTGGATAATGTCTCCAAGAAAGTAGCTGTTTCTTAAGGCCATTGGTAATTTTGCTTCCTTTCCAGGATTCAAAACATTGCCTTTTAGAAAATCTCTGCCAATTTTGTCAAGTTACCATCAACAAATGCAACAGAATGGACTTTTCTCCTGACTCCTTTGTTTAATTGAGGGGGATCCACATACAGTCCTAGTACTCCACTTGTCTTAGGAACAGTAGCCCTATTATGTCGGCTTGGTCCCTGATAGTACAGCCTCACTTTCAATGAGGCTGGCTAACCCAGATTTTAATTATCTCATCAAAGGATGACAAATTTTCCTGGGAATGCAAGCAGATGTGTTTAGCACCTTCCTCCACATTGATGAGACACTTCTGCTTCAATTTATTGAAACCTTTATGTCATTTTGGAACTCCTCAAAGCATCCCTATAGTGTGGAAGCAGATCATTCATCCCATCGAGTCCACACCAGCCCTCCGAAGAGCATCCTAAATGGACCTATTCTCCTACTCTGTCCCTGTAACCCTGCATTTCCCATGGAAAATCCACCTAACCTGTACATCTTTGGACTGTGGGAGGAAACCCACACAGACATGGGGAGAATGTGCAAACTCCACGCAGGTAGTCACCCAAGGGTGGAATCGAACACAGGACCCTAGCACTGTGAAGCAGCATGCTAACCACTGAGCTACCATGCTGACTCTTCCACCTTCTGAAGGTTTGTAACTATTCTCTCTCAGAGACTGAGATGAATCTTTGCATTTCTGCTCAGCCAGAGGTATTCTGATCCCTCAGCATACATAATGTCTCACTGACATTTCATGCTGTCTGACTGAGCATTATGGTGATTTGTTTGTGTATCTGAAAATCTGTGCCACCTAGATTTGGAGCTTTATGTTTGCTGATCTGCCTCTCACATACTTCAACCTTGGAAAGCTGTCTGCTAATGCTGGAACAGCAGCTCCTGTAGTGAGTTTAAATTCTCTTTCAAAGCCTTGTACTTTCAAGCTGATGTTTTGGCTGTCTTTGATCTCCCCCTGGAATGATGTCTTCACCTTTCATTTTGTGTTTTTAACTTCTTTAAACTTTTTCCTTACCTAATGATATCTACTTCTCTGTAAACTTTCCTTTTGCAATACCTTTTCTTTATTTTTAAGGTGATTAAGCTTTTAACTTACAATACATTCTAAAGTGCCCCACTGGCCACACTTAGATTATTCCATTGTCCCTGTTAGACATTTAATTGCTCCAGTGATTCAGATTGGAGCAATATCTTGTACAACATAACAGAATCAATGATATTGATTCCCATGCTTTTGACATTTTTGAAGGTATTCAGGAGGGCATGATGTCATCATAGTGCTTACACATCTGATGTGTCAGAAGGTATTCAATGTTTCCTTGCAGTACTCACTGACTTTGAGCCCTGATTTCTGCCAGTGTCCTGATTTGGAATGCATATTCCGGCATTAATTCCTTCTCAGATTGATGAAAGTCTGATAACTTCTAACCCTTGACGCTGACTACTATCTGGACTCCAATTATTTCACCTTCAAAGCTCTGTATCCATGTTATCTTACTAGATGATATAAATACATGACTAATCCTAATAATTCTCACACCCATGCTATCACTAAGTTTCCTTTGGGACTAAAGTACGCATTGAATGCTGCAGTCAATTCAGCACACTCCTTAGAGCTTGCTTCCATGATTTGTCTTACCAGAATGTCATTAGCTATTTGAACTATAACATATAAAAATGAGCTGACCTAAGGGTGCTGCTTCTATGTATGTTTTTTTAATTCATTCACAGGATGAGGGTGTTGCTGGCTGGACCAGCATTTATTGCCCATCCCTAATTGTCCAGAGGGCAGTTAAGAGCCAACCACATTGCATTGGGTCTGGAGTCACATGTAGGCCAGACCAGGTAAGGATAGCTGTTTATTTTCCTGACAATTGGCAATGGATTCATAGTCATGTCAGACTCTTAATTCCAGATTTTGAATTCAAATTCCAACATCTGCCATGGTAGGAATCAAACCCTGGTCTCCAGAACATTGTCTGGGTCTCAGGATTAACCATCAAGCAATAATGCAACTCGGCCATTGTCTCCCCACGTAATCCTGAAGCTATTCTGTTGCACTGAAATTGTTGCTCCAGAGCAGCCATTTCTGGTCTCATATTGAGCTTCCCACATTATCAAATGGGTAAGTTAATGGTGAGTCCTCTACCAGTTCCATTCCTATTGACTGTTGTGCCTAACTGACTTGGATGAGTACTTGGAACTTTTCTTGTCACTGTCTGATCTTATTTCTTTCATTCTCCAGCATATTACCAGTTCGTGGCTAGACTTTGAAGTCTTCTGAAGTTCAGAGTTTTTCTGACTTTCAGAGTTTTACCACATGGTAGCCATTTTTCCATCTTTCAGAACCTTGTTACCAAAGTTTTCCAAGATTTTGGCCTGCCTTTGGTGTCTTTCCACTTTGTACTCAGTTGCACCGTTAAAGTTTCTGTGGTCTTGTTCTGCCTTTGCAGTCTCCCTTTTACATCTGTGTCCTTTGGACTCTAATTTAACTTCAAATTCTGAATCTGGAAGTTTTTTGCTTCCTCCCCATTTGCCTTAGTTTTAAGAAAATACCACTTTCTGCACATTGAGATGCTACTCTGCAGTATTTCTTTGCTGTTGCTACTTGTTCCTTACTCCTAGGTAAAGCTCTTCAATAACGTATGTACTGCATTAGTTCTTCATTTGCATCCTAACATTACGCAAATGTTCATTCTAGGCTGAAACCTTTTCTCTGACTGATGTTATACTCAGGTGAGCAGATACATCACCACGATTTCTATTGATTTCAATATAACACACACATCATGGTTGCGGAAAAAAATGCTTCAGTTTCCTACTCCATTTTAATTATGAAAATCTTTCACTCCTAGCAGGTCAGTAAGGGGGTCAAACTGCAGGAGTGACCTATTCTTTATCGATTAAACTATTATGCTCAAACCAGTAGTGTAGTATTAGAGACTGATGAAGAAATCAACCCTGTATTATGCTGTACAATTGAGGAACATATTTTATACTTGCGCTTCCATCAAGACTAGTTGGAAAGAATGTGGAATGCATGAAATTAGGATGAGAAATATGCTCACAAAATTACAATTCAATCAACTTCCTGCTAGATCTTTCTTGCTTGAGATTTCTGAACACAATTTTTGTTTTAAAAGTGAGCTTGAAAACAAATTCATGCCAACTCCTCAGGCAGTGGGATTCAAAGGTTGATGATTTATTCCTCTACCGAGGAGAGGTAAGCCAAATTAAATAAATTGATTAACCATCAATCACAATCCATCCACATAATAAAGCCAGTGCCCCAATTTAAGCAGGGCTAAGAGAAACTCCAATTTTTGACAATCTGCAAGGTTCTGATTAGCACTAAATCAAATGTAATGAGATCTCATTAAGTTTTACAGCGCTGAAGCTAATGGCAAAATGAAACAAACAATTAAGTTGCATCTCTAGAGTTAGGAAAACGCACTTCCTTACTTGCAGGCAAATAATTTAAAGAAGACCTGTCACAGTAAAAATAAACATCACAGTACTTCATTATTAACTGCTTGGTTTTGGAAGATCATTTGGGATGTTACTTTCTGTAGGTGGGGAGATAAATCAGAATTTGGCCTACAGTAACAGTAAAGTAATCCATTCCCACTGATGATTGCAATTTTCCAGCACGATTATATTTCAGGGATAGAGATAAGAAACAATTTATACTCCTGACTGTTGTTTGCAGTCTGCAATCTCTTACAGTACCTGAAAATCCTGAGCAATACAATCATATTGAGCAAAAGAAAACACTCTATTAGGATAATTGGCTTGAGTACTCCAATTGTATTGTGCATGCAGTTGAAGTAAAATTCTGCTCACAGAGAGACAAAATAAAAGAAACTTGGAATTGCAGTAACACAAGCATAGATATCATTCTAGATAGTGGCCTCAATTTTTGCCACAGTGGAGAATCTCTCCATCACACTGTAAGAGGCAGATGAGCCAGAAACTGCAAACATGGTGCCAACTGCAATGGCACTTGCCATTTTCATGGGGGGAGAATGGGGTCTCCTTAGGATTAGTGCATACGTGTATCACAGAGTTAGCGCTCCATATAAATCATCAGCTACCTCCATCCTTTGTGATTTCTGTATCCCAAAAGTGTGAAGCCCAAACGGTGCAGGGTAGACCTAGTAAGAGCAGGACTGAACTTCAAGAATATATCTGTGTAGCCAGTGTATCCCTTTGCAGAAGTAAGGTATAAGTTTGCATATGGTATGATGACACCTTTGGAATGAAAATAAGTAAGCGTAATTGTATGTATAAAGTGCACAAACTCATTAGCTGTCAAGCTGATTGGAACTGTCAAGAGATTAGAAAAATCAATTGTTAACACTGTCAAAAATAACTGTCAAAGGGAGGCATCATGCTGTCAAGGCACTTAACTTTAACTCTTTGAAAAAAAATTGTCTGGAATGTTAAACAAAAACATTGCTTGTTATTTCATCCTATCTGTTGACATAAGACTGAGAGTTTCCAAAACTGGATTACTGTTTATGATTTATTGCACATCCATCCATTATCACAGTAGGGTGTTTGCTATTACATAGTTTAATTGACACCTGCAAGTCATTATAAATTCTTTAATTGTGACTTAAAATCTATCCCAATATTGGTTGTGATACAAGATGTGCATTAGAATAAAATGTTTGCTTTTATAAAGCATTGTATAGCTGAAGGAATGTAGATGTATGACTTTTTTATGAAGGAGATTCTTTTTCTTCAATATAGCGGAGTCTAAAATACACAAGCATAACTTAATTCAATAGAATTTTATTTCATCTCTGCATTGTCCCTGAAGTCTAACTATGGTGGAAACTAGATGAGTTTGCGTGATATGTCAAAGGGCAAAGGGTTGTAGATGGGGACATGGGTCGGCATTCAGCCTACAAAAGGCCACTGGATGTAAATAAATGAGCATAATTTAGTATGAGGCTATAAAGAGCCATTGCGGTAGATAGAGGAATAGAGGATATGAGATATGGGTGGTTATGGGTGGTGTATATAGGGCATGAGGTAGCATGGGTTGGATGGATGAGGTAAGCGGACTTTGAAGGGGATGAAGGAGGGTGGGGTGAGAACTGGAGGGATGGTTCATATTTTATTGTATTTTCTGCATCTTTGATATAGTGCCAGGGCACAGAGTTGGATGCTTTGTCCAATCCACTTCTGTACCTGACATCTTCTGTTCTCAAGTTCAAATATAGCTCACACTCATCCCACTCTCTACCACCTCCACACATCCTTGCACATCTCCCCCCCCAACCCTGATCAAAAATCCAACATCTAGTAGTCATTTTAAACGGTCAAGTTCACAGATTTGTGATTGTCCCAACTTTGGGCTCTTGAATGATAGCCCATGTACCCATGAAGGCAGTATATGTGTAATTGCTTTCAGTCAGTATAGTAAATACCTGAACACTGTATCCTAAATGGCAAGGTTAAAATAAATGCACATATTGACCGATATTTTAATAAGTAATCATTATTCCAATGTGAATATGTTCAATTCATCTTAATGAGGCAGAAGTATTATGAGCTTGTACAATATATTGAGGTGCAGTTTCCTCAACCACATTGAGAGAGATGGTCTGCGTTGAAACTATCAAGATTTTTTTTGGAAGTCAAGTTAATCTGGACGAATTATTCATTCTGAGAGAATAAGTTTAATGAATAAGTTTAAAAAAAATGTGAGAGCAATCAGGGCAAGCTATAGAAGAGTTAAGTTACTGTGTTTTTGTTGGGGCGGTTGATAATACATAAGTATAAATCTATCATTCTATTAATGGGCCTGTGATACAACATTTTCTGTTTTCACTCACAAAATTAATCACCAAGAAAATACACTGAAGCAGAAAGCTTTATTTTTCCAAAATTATAAGTAACCTGCCATCCTATCCTGGCATCCAGAGCACTGAGTACCATTCTCACGTGTTAAAGTCACCTTCAAGCCTGATGTTATTCTTAAGAATTTGTTTATAGGTTCTAAGATTTGAAGAATTAAAACACTTCATTTGTTTTCTTTTCCTCATTAATCCGTCTGACAGAAAATAGTACGAAACAAATTAAAATGCACTGAGCTAAACACCCTTAATTTGTATTTGGATTTGTGATAACCACAATGCACCAAGCTGATTAAAAGCATGCATAAAACAGTAGAGAAAATTAAGATATTAGCTTATTTGAATATTCATGCTGCTAAACAGAGTAAATTACTGCATGGATGTTTTTCTCAATTTTGTATTTTGTATTTTCTATTTTTAAGCCCTTTGCCCCAAGTTGAATTTTGTTGGTGGAGCGTCTCATATGATTTCCGAACAATTGCTGGATATTACATGCCCCCAGGTCTGTTTTCAGCAGGGAGCAGCCCAGTCTCCCCATCCCTTCCCATCCGCAACAAAGTGCATTCCTGTTAGACAGAGGCTGGGCAGATGCTGAATCCGTCAGCTTAAACCCCAATAATTGAGGGCAAATTAAGTTTATAAGACCACAAATATGTGACTGGGCTAATGAACGGAAGCAGACAGGTTGTTTCTAAAGGCCTCCAGAGCAGCTCGTCGATCAAGAGTCCAGCAGCTCTCCATTGCAGGCCACTCTGCCAGCACCAGTGGCTGCTATTCCTATTACAGTGGGACACTCCTCAGGGATCATGGTGTGATCCCTGGGGAGAGGTGA
This sequence comes from Rhincodon typus, assembly GCF_021869965.1. NCBI lineage: Eukaryota > Metazoa > Chordata > Chondrichthyes > Orectolobiformes > Rhincodontidae > Rhincodon > Rhincodon typus. Next base: position 32,112,140 of record NC_063352.1, read on the forward strand.
CCAGAGCGGGTTTTGAGTTGGTGAGAAAGGGGGTCACCGAGGAGAGCAAAAGAAAGTCGATGGCTCTCAGTCGGTGCCCCCTCACCTGCTTCCCAATGTCACACCTCTGCATCAGTGTATTGCTTGTGGAAAAGGGAATCCCTTGAATGCTGGTGGCAATCTCAGGCTTGTCTGGGCCCGAATAGACAAGAATAGAGGCAGAATCAAGAAGGAAATGGCCGCTAAGCTGCACAGCCCCTCAAAAGGAAGGATAGACTAACACTAACACTGGCTGAGTTTTTCTAATACTTTTTCTTTATTTCAGAATTTCAGCAGAAAGTTTTTTACTTTCAGTCCAATTTGAGTATTCTTCAACGCAATTAGGTTATCATCATAAACGAACGCAGAAAGAAGTTTGCTAAATAAGAAAATGTCATTTGATGCAGCAAGCCTGGAAGTTTTTCACAGTGCCATTGACTGACCGTATCTCTAAATCCCTGGGCTGCTTCTATGTCAGTATCATGTCTCCTGAGAGGAACATGACTAATCTTCAGTTTTATTGGAGCTCAGCCTTTTCTCTTGGGGAGGGGTAACGTGTCTCCTGTCCAATTGCACACAGGGAGTGAATGCAGACAAGTTTCAGTTTCCTGGTCAATCACTGAGGCTGCTGCTTGTCCTATAGGAGAGCATTCCTGCTACAACCTACCACCTCACCATGGGGACCTACAAAAACAAACTCGAGCTGGAGGCCTGGCACAGATGAGGAAAAGGGGGCAATACAACAGGGGCACCTTGCTCTTCAACGTCATCTCCTTCTGACTCAGGGTAATGCATCAGCTGACTGCTCCAGGCACTGGACTCAGTGTCCACTGAGCCTGCGACATTTATTAGTAATTATTCCATTGCATTGTCCAGCATTGGTATAGAGAGCATTAGTACTCTGCACTGAAGTTTGTTGACTGTTGAAATACTGTCAATATTTAAGTTACTGTATGACCGTAAGATGGAAAGCCAAACGTTCTGAGATCTTTGCCATTAATCACAGCATTACTCTTTCAGCCAAACCAACTTCTGTTACTTTAAACAACCGCTTTTAATTTGAAAGTTACAAATAAATGGAAAAACAGCATTGAACATTCACGATAGATGCAAAAATATTAAGTCCTTCTCTTAAATGTTCACCTTTTCCACAGCAGTGTAATTAGATCCCTAAGCAATCCTTGTATAGATGCAAAGTTAAAAGACTGTTTATGTCTTAATCATGTATTCATTCACCTCATATCCAAGAACATAAAAAAGGCTGAAGATATTTTCATCGTTGGTGAGATAAAAGGCAGGGACCAGAGTGTTTAACTTCCTTATACATTACTGTAACAATTTTCAATAAACATTTTACATTATTAGTACACAGGCCTTCACTTCTGCTTGTCATTTTTCAGGACACATATTTTGTTTAAACAATTCTAAGAGCTTCAACTCTTATCTCAATATTGTGCTTCCCATGTACACTAATGATTATTTCAGAAAGAAGAATTTTGTCATTGGCTGTAAAATAATACATCAAAGTGAAATATTACAGTCTTGGATTAAATGCACTGTTTAAGGATTCAAAATGAATGCAGTTAGAATTTGTACTGATTCAGAAATTATTGTTCCATTTCCTGTGAGGAAGCCTTTTCAAATTCTGTGTGTCAATGTTAGAAATTGCAAAATTCAGCTCCAAAGCATCAGATTTTCAGAACCAGGAGTAACATTTTTCAACCAAAATGTCAAATGTGACAGATACACTCATAAAGAGACACACACAGACACAGGCACACACACGCATGCGCGCACACACACATGCACGCACGCACACACACAGACACGCACACACACACACAGACACACATGCACGCACCACACGCACACACACACGGACACATAGACACACACAGACACACACACACACGCACACACTCACTCTTTCTCTATCTCTCTCTGTCTCTGTCTCTCTCTCTTCTAATGCAAATCTTGTGAAATACCATTTTGCATGCTTCTAAGGAGCATCCACTGGAAGTGTACAGAGTCGTAGCATAAATCACTGTGTAATGCTGATTTGATATCAATACTCATATTTTGAAGTTCAACATTTCAGCTGTAGTGTCTTCTCTTAAACAGTTGTATTCAGCAACAGAAAGATTTCCCTTCCCTAATGAAAGGGATTGTCAAGCACCTTCAGATAGGTCCTGAATTACTACTGCTCTCGTTGCATTTGAAGAAGTGTTTACTAGCTCCCACAGTTGCTTAAATGTTGCTGAACTATACAGCATGTGTGTATACTGTATGTTCAATAGATACAAAATGAAAGATGCAAAGTTGTTTGTCTATGTTTGCTCCGAAGTCAAGGATCCTCTGCAAACATGGATGCAGAAGTGTGTTTTCTCATTTCTGACAGTATCACAGGAAGAACGAGAGAAGGCTGCTTGGATGGAAAGCCAATAATGTGTTAATGTGTCGTCATAGTCATAGAGTTTTACATTTGGAAAGAGGTCCTTTGGCCTATTGTGTTCATGCTGATTGCCACGCACTTATCTACTCTGATCCCAATTTCCAGCATTGGTCCTGTAGGCCTGTATGCTGTGGCAAATCAAATGTTTATCTAAATACTACTTCAATGTTGCGAGAGTTCCTGCCTCTACCTCTCTTTCAGGCAGTGAGTTCCAGATATGCACCACCCTCTGATTGAATTTCTTTTTCCACAAGTCTCCTCTAAATCTTCTGTTCCTTCTCCCAAATCCTTGGTTATTAACCTCTATGAATGGGGAAACTTTCTTCCTGTCTACTCTATCTGTGTCACTCATAATTTTGTATAGCACCAATCAGGTCCCCACTCAGTCCTTTCTGCTCTAAGAAAAATAATCCTAGCAAAAGTAATCATAGCTAAAATGCTCCAGCTAAGGCAACATCATGGTGAATCACTTCTGTTCCCTCGCTAGTGCAAAGACATTCCTTCCTATCGTGTGGTGACTGGAACTGCACACAGTACTCCAGACATGGACAAACTAATATTTTACACGGCGCCATCATGACTTTCATGCTCGTGTGTTCAATCCCTCAAACAATATTTGGAAATTTGTTCAGAAAACATTGGGCTTTTAAAGATAATCAATCTTAGAGGGATCAATTATATATCTTCTCCATAGCCTCATATGAGCTCTCAATAGATGTAGATGGTGATCAGGGAGGAATTCCAAGGATAAACTGGAAATTGTCCAAGCAAAACCACCGAAGTTATCATCTTATAACAAAGAAGGTTGGAGACCTGAAAAACACCCACCATTTTCAGGCAATGTATAGAGGTTGCTGAATGAGGAAACCTCACAGAACTAGATCCCATCCTAATTTAGAGACCCCACTGTTCCCCATGGGATCAACATCTACATCTCTAGCTTCCTCTGCCACCTCGACTTGGAAACCTGAAATGTCCTTCTCAAAAACCTAAACATATTTTCTAAGCTCTCAGGTGTAACTGGAAGTGCATTTGAAAAAGCCAAGTAATGTTAAAGCAAAACCAAGCACTCATCATACACAACAATGTATTACTTTTCATTAGTCAATAAAGAATATATTTCTGATTTCTATAAAATGAGCGAGCAAAGAAAACATCACAAAAGAACTGACAATATTAGAACAAAAGTCCGCTTTGGAGGCTTTCCTTTTTACGGAACGACATGAGATTGCATTTTATCTGGGGTTTGGTTAACTGTAGCTGGTGTAACTGTGCACAAGGGTGGTGTTCATTACTTAATCATTTAACAGCAACTTTGGATGAAACACAAATAAATTGATTTGCATCATTATGTCTCCCACCACAGGCTGGAATAGGACATCCTCCACCAGAACATGGTCTTCAGACTGTATCTTAATATTTCAATCAAGCTGCCAACAGATGGCATCATAACAGTCACCCTGCCCACATTGAGGGATCAAATTCTGGGCACCAACACTCACAATTTTCCATCTTTGGAGGGGTGGGGCTGTTTGTCTGGCTTGGTTAGAGTCAGGTCAAACAGCAGACAGCCTATGATGACAAAAAGGAGTAGCTAGATCCCATGCTGGGCTTGATGGAAAAATCTGCCATGGGTCTCCAACACTGTGTTTAAAGTTAAAATTTAACACTGAAGCAGGAAACGTCCTTCGTGCTCTGGACCCTCTCTTTATGCCCTGCTCCCACCACCCTATTCCTATCTACCCAATACAATTGCCCTTCATATCCCTATTCCAAACTCTGCCTCTGTATCCATACTCTATGGTCCCTCAAACATCCCAATTGCCCTTTGGAGCCTCAATGCCAAAAGTGCCACCTCACACACACACCCACAACACTTTGTCCTTCCTTTTCCATACTAACACACTCATTATATAGCATGAGCATAACTCAAGAGGCTGACTGATGGAAAATAATCTTCCAAGTCTATTGATGACGGTGTCCTTATTGAAAAACAAGCATTCTCATCAATATAAAACGACATCAATTTGTTGTAAAGTGCAAAATGTGTCAATGTACCTTGACCAATCGTGACCAGTTTGCAGTAACCATTTTGAGCTCAGACACGTTATGCAGTAAGATAGACAAAGGGGACAAGAGTTAGGGAAAGGTCCAACACAACTTTATTGAAGTTCTGAGGAAAGGTCACCAGATTTGTAATGTTAACTCTGATGTTTTCTTCACAAATGCTGCCAGACCTGTTGAGCTTTTCCAGCAAATTTGTTTTTGTACGACCTTATTGAACACTTGGTCAAGAAGAAACATTATTTATCACACTTTACCATTGTACTTTAATTAAGTTCTCTTCGGGTCTATCAATCTCTTCGTAGGGCAATCTCAAATCTCTAAGTAAACAGCCTTAAATCCCTATTAGCAATCTACTTCCAAAATACACTTCCAAGGATTTGATACACCCTTCCCATCGGTCCATACTGCTGTATTTGAACTGTTTGTCTGAAAAAACTGGTAACACTCCTTCAATAAGACTGAGACAGGCTGTTTCCTGTTGTTGAGGTTTGGCTGATGTTTCAGGATCAACAGTCATCAATTTTGGGTTCCCCTCTTGTCTATGGCTGGTCTGGTCTCCTGGCCATTTCACCGAGGTGGTCTCTCTGCATCTGGTCAGTCTGATGATGCTCACCATGAGGTCCAATAGCTGGAGATGCTGTGCTGCTCAGCTGCCAGTTGAAGGCACTCTCTGGAGACACTGTTGAAGAAGGTGCAAAAAACAGACTGAGCTGGGACTCCAGGTTACCCCTTTTATCCCCCTCTTCTTGCCTTTCCTGTGGCCTGTGTCCCATACTCCCCAATAGGGGGAGGCAATGGCCTAGCGGTATTATCACTGGACTGTTAATCCAGGGCCCCAGGTAATGTTCTGGGGACCTCCTGTGTTTGAATCCCGCCATGGCAAATGGTGGAATTTGAAATCAACAAATATCTGGAATTAAGAATCTAGTGATGACCATGAATCCATTGTTGATTGTCAGGGAAAAACCCATCTGGTTCACTAATGTCCTTTAGGGAAGGAAACTACCGTCCTTACCTGGTCTGACCTACATGTGACTCTGGACGCACAGCAATGTGGTTGATTCTTAACTACATCTGGGCAGTTAGGGATGGGCAATAAATGCTGCCTAACCAGCGACACCCCTCATCCTGTGAATGAATAAAGGAAAAAACATACAAGCATCGGGTGGGGACAGGAAGATCCGAGGAAGTGGCTAGTTGGACGTCGCAGAACATGGTTTTGAACCTTCAGCTGTCAAGTGCTGTCTTTTCACACTGTGCCTCTGGCCTCCTACTGACCTGGGGGACACCAAGTCTGTGTAACATTCTTCGAACAAAACAGCTTCACTGCGGGTGGAAACGGTGGGTCATTCTGAAACAATGTGGCTGTTAGCACCAGGTAGGCAGTTCCAGGCCTGTCTGGTTTTGATGGGAAGTTAATTGCCCAAGGCCTGGCTATATGAATACTGTCTATTCCAGCTCTGCAGTTTGCAAATTGCAGAGTCCGGCTAGGTTTAAACCTGGCTTCAATATTTGAGTTTTTATCCATGCTTGTGAAAAAATGTCAATATTTCTGGTGACAATCCTGGAGGTCATGGATCACCTGATCACATACTACATTGAAAATTCTTCAACTAATCCCTTATGGCAACAAACATTTTACTTAAGTGCTCAATGGTTCAATCCTTTATGTTAACAAACATTTCCATGCAATAAGTAGTTACAGCTGTCCATCATTTGTCAAGCCATTGTGAAAATCATAGTTTGAGAAATCAGTCTTGCTTTACAAATTCTATAAACCTAAATTCATCTAAAATTCTGCCTCACATGAACAAACTAGCTCCAAATTCTATCCACATCTTTGTATTTATCATTGACATTCATTGATTCCTAATTAAGTAATGTCCAATTTTAACTTTGTCCTCCATCGATGCACACCATGGCCTCACTTTTTGTTACCGACTCCATGCAGTGTTGTGACCCATTGAGAGATCTGGACTCCCCTGATTCCGATCGCTTGCACATCACCAACTTTAATTGCCCCATGTAGCCCAATTTTCCAGAAGAAAACTATGTACTAGACCCCTTATTAGAATGTGGAATGCCTGGTTTGGCGCTCACTTATAGATGCCTTAAAAAAAAGGGAAACCTTCAATTAAAATAAAAAATATATAATGCTGGGAATTCTGAACAAGTCTATCTGGTAGATGTCTGGAAATTGAAACAGGTTTAAAGTTTAGGACAAAATAACCTCTAGAACCTAACCAACATTGGATTGCATGTCTTTCAGGCACCTTAGAAATAAGTAATATTTGTCCCTGAAATTTCCCATCGTTGCAATTCATTTTACACGCGACAAATGAATGCAAAAAGATGTAATTTCTATCCCTCAAAATATTAACGTTGAAGAGTAATTTCTGACAACTTTAATCAACTTTTATCAATTGATCCAGAATTTTCTTACTTAACATGATCTGGACAGAAATAATCAATTAATATCAAAGTAAAAAGTGATTACAGCTTATTATTATGACATTGATTTTCTCTGGCAATTTATTGTTGCAACTTCTGTTTTCATTGTTTGACATGGTAACTATATATCCAGAGCTAATATATAGACCAGTGAGTCCTACGTTATTTTATTTTCAGTTGATGAGAACATTTCCCCTGGTGTAAAAGCTGACTTACGTAACTAAAGTGGAGAATATAGGAGTCTACAGATTAATAAATGCAAAATAAACATTTAATGCATTTTACAAATTGATAACTGTTTTCTTTCTTAGTATGGGCTTGAACTAGAGTACTGTGCTTGCTTATTCACCCATTCAGTATTTTCTTTGGATGCTCACCACAACCTTCTCAAGGGCAATTTGGGATGGCCAATAAATGCTAGTCTAGCCTTCAATTAAATTACAGATTAATAAAGATCAGTTACCTTAATTTTAGCATTATTGAATTGATGACAATAGTCAATTCTCTGACCACCTCAGATGCCTAATTGAATGAAACAAGTACTTTAGAAATAACTATTTCAAACCACACCAATGGTAATACTTTTGTTTCCCAATGGAAACAATATTTATATACCTGATAATTAATCGGGTCCCTTGAAAGGAGCTGCAGGAAGAATACAGCTACAGGGATTCTGCTCAAATGTTTTTTTCCAGCATTTCTGGTCCAGTGGGAAAGTGAGTAAATCTGACAGTTCATTCTAAATTTTCCTGAAGTCTTTTCCTCAACATCTTGCAATTCACTTGACCTCCCTTGTTACTAATTATTTTTCCACCTGAGTGTCAGTTATTTGGCTTTAGGCGAATGAGGCAATGAAATTCAGATCAGAAGTCAAAAACAGTTCTTCATTCTTTCCTTGTTGCTTTTCCAATATTATGCTTGTATATTAGCCATTAATATTGCAATGCTTTTCTAAATATTTCCACAGAAATTGTTATGCTAATGCAATGGTTCAATATAATTCCTGATCGTACTTCTCGTTTTATATATTGTAAATCAATGCTCCAGCCTGTATTCCATTCTTGTATTAACATTTATTTATCACATGCTTTCATCTTGCCTTAAGCAAGGTTAAATGCTTTGCCCTTACATATGAACTAGATTTGCTTCATTTCCTAACATACACATTTGTGCTGTGCTGTTAAAAATATGAAAGATCAAATACGTAGGAGATATAATTTACTACCTAAAATATCACTATGGATCGTGTTAATAAAGCTTAGTAAAACACCATGGATAAAAATAAACCACCTAGTAAAGACAGTAAGTTTTAAATGCTGATTCTATTATACAGATCAAACAAATATACAATCAAATATGGTTTGTACGTAGATATACATCGATGGTTTATCAAACAAAGACCAATAGACTGAAGTTGATTCTATTTACAGCATTTATCTGTGTAAGATCTCAGCAAGTTAAATATTAAGCAGGCATTTCCAACTCGATATCAGAATTGAGACATGAAGCCCCTACATGCAGGTGCCATAGTTTACTTTTCATCCAGCTCTACTTTTTGCAAGTTTGCCACGTTTCGCTGACCTTTGTATTGTCAGCTGAACATTTTCCACATCTTAACTGGCTGATGAAGATGATACAAATTCTGTATCAACATTTGTACAACTTCTGTTTCAACAAATTGTCATGGAATCATGGGTCTAGATATTTGCAGATGTTGCTCCTGTTTTACATGCATAAAATGATGCTCAAGTGTTCAATATGATGGTGTGCCAATGCTTTCCACATCAGGAGTGAATTTTAGCTCCTCTAAGCGTTCCCAGCTTTATGTTTAAATGGGATTCTAAACTTTACAAAACTAAATTACTGTGGTGCATGACTCATCATGTGATACACCTGCTTGATTAGGAACTCTAATCGCTAACCAAGGCAGCATGGACACATTCAGGTTAATTGTTGATTCACCCTGGCAGCTTGTAAACTTTTAGGTGATGTCTGTTTTTGCAATTTCAGTGCTGAGTTTTTCCTTCTCCTATCAATGATTTTATTCTGTTTGCCTGCCCTCAAAAGTGATTTTTTGTTGGAGGAGCAGAAATGAAGAGAGGAGCAAACAATGAGAAGTTTGGGGCAATGGGCTCTGAGATGTCCATAATGCTTCTCAAGCCTCAATATCACTCAGGGATAACATGTTTTACCAAGCAAGCTATCACCAAGTAAGCAATGACTGGAACCACAAGCCAAGGCATCAACTGCACTATCTGTGTATCTTAAGATTGTTTGGGTCCTTACCCTTTTGCAGGAGTGTCATTGCTATAGGCAGGGACCATGACTCTGGTCAGGAATTCAGACATAACCACAGAGAGCTGGCCTACAATGAGAGCCACTCAGTCAACATAAGTATCATTGAGCAGATGATTGGCATGGACATGCAATGTTTCTGTTGTCAGGACCATTTCAGAGGAGTTATGCATTATAGTCTTGATGATGTTGGTTGAGCTCTGTATTCTGAACGGCATCACAACAATAGTCCCAACCATCCCTTGAGCTATAAGAATGGCGGAGGAGAAGCAATACAATTAACGTGAGTAGCATCAAGCACCAGTGCCCCTAGCTTGCCACACCTCTAGGGGAGCAGCTTTATATGAATGATTGTTTCTTCTTTCTTCAACAATTTCTGATTTTTTTTCAGATCTCTAGCACCTGCTGTTCTTTGTTTTATTTTATTAGCTATCCCTAGTTGCCCTTGCGAAGGTAATGGTAACACCATTGAATGCCAATGGGGCAATGGTTAGATCATCTCTTATTGGAGACAGTCATTGCTTAGCATTTGTGTGGCATAAATGTTACTTGGTGTTTTCAGCTCAAGCCTGGATCTTGTGCTGGTCTTGCTACATTTGGATGTGGACTGGTTCAGAGGAGTTGTGAATGGTGCTGAACACTTATTTATCTGTAAGTAGAATCTATTTATTTTGTAATAAGTAGCAATTCCATTTAACTACAGACAACTGGTTTGTGGTTTCTGTTTGCCTGGGTCTAAACAAGCAGGTAAATTGGGGAATATTCGCGTAGTTTGATAAAATCTTTATCTTTTGTGACAACTGCAGGGACTTGATTTCCAATATGCTACACCAGTGAGATATGACAGTCCACATTGTTCAGGTACTGGGCAAATTCCATGCATTGACTTTTTTCACTGTTAAATACAATGTTGCTTAAAGGGGTAACTTTGAAAGGGGATTTTAAATAAATGAGAAGATGTTTGGGAAGGGAATTCCAGAAGTTTGAGGTCAAATGGATGAAGCCACAGCTGCTTTGGATTGAATCAGTGCAACAGATCATTACTATTCTCATGTCATCGGTACATATGGGCAGATCTGCCATGTTGTGGCTTACTGCGTTGAATGATATGAAATTTTATGACATCAAGCACATTATACCAATCAACAAGAAGGGCACATATTTTCTCAGAGCTGCTTTTGTTGAAATATTGCTGGAATGCCATTTCTGTTTCAGCTGCAATCCCAACAAAGTGATGACAATAGAATGATAGCAAATCTGAAGAAATTCAGTCAATTGGGTAAAAGTTCATTTTGGGCAGGACTGTAAAATCGACTGTCTTCCTGTTATGAGCTCTACTTGCTATTCCCTTCCACTTACTGCTTTTAAATTTTTACCCCATATGTTTCACTTGCTGCTAAAATTTACATGTTTAAGTGATTAAGTGGCCAGACTCTTAAGGGTTATGATAAGAATATCAAGTAGTTTACTGATGGTGAAATAGCTGACAAACTTTTGTGCCCCTAAGCTGCCATTGAGTATTTCACAGAAGAGAAACCTAACATCAAATGTTTGCATTATTTTTCTGCCGAGTTTTATATTCTCACCAGTTGAGTGGTGATCTGGTGAAGGATTGCTGTCCAATTTTAACTCCATTTGTGTGTTAAATCCATTTGTTTTGGGGTGGGTTTTATAATAGATAGACAATCAGCTCTGTTAGATAACCAGCCAGGGAACAAAAAGACAAAATCTACAGCATGGTGTCTGAAAGAGACGTGTTATGTACCTTCATGTTTTAATGCTTCAATGTTCTTTTTGTTTTCTATTAGATTTGAAGCTTGTTTGTGTACTATAAGCACTGGAAACTTGTGATTTTGAAGTCTTTTCACACCAGCATGCCACTGCCACAATATCAGGAACAAAGATTATTTAGCTTTCTGTCACAAAAAAGCTTATTTTATAAATAGGAACATACATCATATGTTTTAGACATTAGCTTTATTGTGCATAATCAGATGTAGAAAAGAAAACCACTCCTGGTTTCATAAATATTAGAACTGTGAAACACTTTCCCTTAACTGGGATAATTTCTCCACAAAAAAAGCAATTTACTTTAATGGAAACATTTGTTCCACTGACAGAAGGCAGTTAAAGGGAACTGGCTTGGCATAAAGTATTTGTCAAACTTTTGTTTTATTCTGAAAAGGAGAAGTCAGAAGAGCCAGTTCTGACTTCCTTCACAAAGACAATTGCGTGGAAGTGACACAATGATGTGTCTGAGTCTCTTCACTGATGTGCTCTGGCATGATTTACATCACTGTTCAATAAACAAAAAGAACAAGATCTGAGAGATAACTCCTTACTGATGATTTAATAAAAATGGTATAAATCACATTTAAAGGACTGATTTGCTTTTCAAATTATTGGTATTTTTCTGCATAACTTTACTAAGAGTTTGGAAAACTTAGGACATATATATAACCTCGAGAGAAAATTTACAAGATTAAAATAGGTGTGTAGTATATATTGGCACCTTATTTTGTTTTTCCCACTGAGATTTCATGTTCCTAATGACTCAGATAGTAAAGCCTTTTGTACATCGATCAGTTAGATCATCAGTGATCTTTTCACTGTCCAGATAGTAATTGCAGTGAGGGCAAGTATAATGTCGAAGAGCAGTTAGCATTTTCAATACTTCGTGGCATTTTTCAAAACTGTTTCCAGACTTTGCTGAGAAAGTAAAACTAGCCTGTCAGGTTTTTCATTTTTTATTTACATCCAAGGCCTTTATTTGCAACACATAGAGCCTTTATTTCCTATCCCACAGGTGTAATAACAATGTTTGGAGTTGGTTAGTGGTGTGAGAATAATGGATGACCAGAAAGGCAGCTCACTGAGAAAAACAACGGTACATTTAATAACTAAATGTTTTATTGTGGAAAGAGGACAGATATTTAGAAAATTATGTATGATTCATGTCATTGCATCTATCAATTTGCAACTTTTTTGTAGCTCAAAAAGGCTGTCACATTTTTCTGATTTCACACTGAGATCTGGAACAGACAATGGAAATTATGTGATGTGTTTACTTATATTTTGCATTGCAGCGTGAGCCCGTGAGAGTTCAATGTAAAACTAAGGAATTGATTGAAGGAGGAGAAAGCTGGGGTTGATTTGCAATCAGGACTCCAACTAAGTGAACTTCTAGTAACTGAGGACATTTTTGTGGAACAGTCCAAATTGTGAACATAGTATTTAGGGGAAGAATTAGGCCATTTGGTCTATCGGGACTGCTCCACCATTCAATCATGGCAAAAATGTTTCTCAATCCCATTCTCCTGCCTTTTTTCCCATAATCTTTGATTCACTTAGTAACCAAGAACCTTTCTTTCTTTGTTTAAAATACACTCAATAACTTGGTCTCAACATCTCTCTGCTGCAATGCGTTGCACAGCTTAACCACCCTCTGGCCAAAGAAATTCCTCCACATCTCAGTTCTCAAGGGATGTCCCTTCACTCTGAGGCTGTGTCCATGAGTCCTAATCTCTAAAACTACTGGAAATATTTTCTCATTGTCCACTCTATCCAGGCCATTCAGTACTCTGTAAGTTTCAATTAGATCCTCCCTCACCCTTTTAAATTCCATCAAGTATAGCCCTAGAGTCCTCAACCACTCTTCATATGACAAGCCCTTCATCCCTGGAATCATTCTGCAAATTTCCTCTGGACCTCCTCCAACATCAGCACATCCTTCCATAGATACAGGCCCAAAACTGCACATAATATTCCAAATGCAGTCTGACGTGAGACTTATACAGCCTCAGCAGGACATCCCTTGTCTTGTATTCTAGCCCTCTTGAAATTAATGTTAACATTGCATCTGCCTTCCTAACAGCTAACTGAATCTGCATGTTAACCTTCAGAGAGTCATGAACTAGGACCCCTAAATCCCTTTGTGCTTCAGATTTCCAAAGCCTTTCCCCATTTGAAAATAGTTTACACCTGTATTCTTTATACCAAAATGCATAACCTTACACTTACCCACATTGTATTTGATCTGCCACTTCTTTGTCCACTCTCCTGGCCTGTCCAATACCTTTTGCAGCCTCCCTACTTCCTCAACACTAACCATTCCTCCAACTATCTTTGTGTCATCTATAAACTTAGCAACAAGACCCTCACTTCCTTTATCCAATTTGTTAATGCATAACATGAATAGTTGTGGTCCCAACACTGACCCCTGTGGAACTTAACTATTCACTAGCTGCCATCCTGAAAAAGGCCCCTTTATCCTCATTCTTTGCCTTCTGCCTGTCAGCCAATCCTCTATCCATGCCAGTGCCTTGCCTGTAACTGCATGGACACATCTTATTTAGCAGCCTCCTGTGCAGTACCTTGTCAAAGGCCTTGTGGAAACCGAAATAGATCATGTCCAATTGCTCTCTTTTATCTAACCAGGGAACACATTCTGGTCTAACTGAGAATAGCAGACAGGGGCCTGAGGCTGAAGATCCTGTAGGATGCCCTCCAGCCAGGACACTTCTATTGGTACTTCCTTCATCTGATGCTGAGCTACACATGCAGGTACAAAAGGGAGTGAGCACTTCATGATGGTGACACTCTCTGAACAGAAGGGAAAGACTTTTCAAATTGAAAAGACCACAGTTCCCACATCTTCATCATGAAAAGGCAACCTCTCCAATGGATGGTTAGCAACCTCAGATATGGATCCTCGGGCTTTTGGCAAGTGCAAGTTGGTGACCATAACTGGAGGGAGCGTTAAGCTTCCCTTCCTCTGCTCACAATCTACCAGAGAGATGCCACCTCCTTCATTTGGCCATGTGCTAGTGTCATGGAAGGGGACTGCAAGCTGACATTCCAACTGACTTCTCCTGAGTGACCTAAATAGACCATTTAATTGGCCAAAGAGACTATCTGCTACTTGCAGGTGGTATCGTCACTACCACCCACCACCCTGAAGTGAAAATGGTCCAATGGTAAGAATGTGCTGGAAACCTCACAACCCATTCTCAGATGACACTTTCTAGTTCTTCCCACCTCTGATGGGAATAGTAATATTTTCCCTGGATGTTAGATAGAGGAGTGATGACCTGCAGTTGAAGTGAAGACTGAATATAGTGCCCCAGAATTCAGTGCTGCAAGCAATAAAAGTTCCCAAGCAACTAATTGACTTTGACCTAAACTCCACGCAAACTAATCAAGGTCATAAATGATACAAAGTGAGGTGCTTTTGAAATTGGTAATTCATTTGTGATGTCAAAAGGAAGTGAAGAAATGGCAATTGTAAAGTACAATATCTACGAATAAAGTTGTCTACAAAGCACTTGAAGATGAAGGTGAATGCAAATAAGTGAAAGATACTTCATGGGTAAAGTGATTACTGTATCTATTCTTTGGATGGTGTAGACATAGGGAACATTGAAAGGATAAAATATTCAACAATTAAAATGTTAAATCACTGGTCAGAAACAATTAATGAACCAATTGCCTTTCTGAATTATATCAACTCATCAAATAAGTCTAAGTTCTCAAGTCATAATTCTGTAGTTGCAAGCCAGAAAGCTCTTTAGTGTCCACAATTTTACATATTAGGGTAAGTGGAACATGTTTATTTTGTGCAGAAATGCCCACACTGAAGAAATGGTAGAAAGTTGTGTTGTAGAACCCCTTAACAAATTGATGTATTGATAATTTTATCCCTCCAATGGGCCATCATTATTTGGATCATATCATGGTTTCCAATTTGGGAACTGTTTCCAAGTCTGATCTCAAATTTTGTCCATTTCACGCCTGGATTTCAAGACCTACTAAATCCAAATATTAAACAATGAGGAAGTGAAGTCCTTTAGCCCTCAAAGGACAAAACTGAGTGGGAGTGAAAAACAAACAAGGTATCATAAGGATGCATTCTAGAGCACTACTTCAAGTTACACCAGTCTATGCGAATGGAGGATTGGCATTAAAACTACTGAAAGAAATATTGTAGTCGCAGATCAGAAATAATATTTTCATTATAAGAATTCTCCCCACTTGCAGTTACTTTCTAGATTGAATGATGGAGATGAAGTATCAACAGTAGCAAGAAAGATATGTCAAGATTGCCAGGTCTTTGCAAAACTGACCAAATCAATCATTGGCATTTTTTACAATCATTCTAGCAATAGCAGAAAGTTCAAATAAAGTTCACAATATAAACTGCAGCAATCCCTGCAAAGTAGATCAAGAAATCCTGGAACAAAAATGGAAGATGCTGGTTCCAGATATGGGCTGGGAAACAGGCCTGCCTTCAGAACCAGCACTGTGTGGAACAGTAATAACATCTGAACAAAACTAAAACAGCCCTCCAGCCATTGCACTTCAAATCCTGTCTCTAAAATATGCACTGCCCATGCCTCATATATGCTAACAAATGCTACCTAATGCTCTGTACAAGCTCTGTGGCCCACAAAACCCCATGCCAGCCTGTTTCAACTCATCCCATGGCTCTTTACAACCACTATACCGCCCTATCTCCTCTACCCATTTCCCAGGGTCACTCATCCCACTTATGTGAATCTACACCCTCAGTCATCCCTATGGCTCTTTATCACCCATAACCTCCTCATAGGGCCCCTTGTATCTCCTATGCTAACTTATGAAACCCTACACATCCTCACAGTTCTTTATAGCCTTTATGCAAAGTTGTTGCCAACTCATTCCACTGCTTGCTCACCACTCTTGGGGATTCTTTGCTCCTCCCTCCCCCACCAACTTACCAAGGGTGGTCACCAGGAACCATCATCATATACTATGAAGTATTAAGTCTACTGATGATGTCACTATTAAAAAAACACTCTTACTGACAAAGAAATATTCAACACATTGAAATTCCTACAACTAATGCTTTATGAAAACAAACATTTCTATTCTATAAGCATTTCGAGCTTTCCATCAAATTGCTCAGTTACCAGGCATCCAATGTGAAAAAAACAGGTTGGGAAATCAGTCATGCAGCACAAATCCTAAAATCTCTTACATGCACGTAGAAATGTCAAGTTCAGATTGTTTTTAAATCCACCCTTTCTTTTGACAGTTCTTTGATAATATGACAGATTTTTGACAGCTTGACAGCTCTTTGATAGGTTGACAGTTTCAATGAACATGTGCACTTTTTAGGCAAATTCATGTACACTTTTAACTATCCTAAAGAGAACGAGACTCCTTCAAATAGTACCTGACGTCTCCTTAGCCTACATGAAACCCCCAACTCCCAAGGGTAACTGAACACCACATGCAGGTCCTCCTCAGCCTTCCATCACCACCACGATATGTCAATGTATCAATTCCACATCTACAAAGACACCTTACAACTCCAAAAGAGTACCGTGATTATCAAAATGAATTCAACAATTTCGGAACACCTCTTAGCAGATTGAATGTACACGCTTTGGGTTCTATTCTACATGGATGGTGAAATACCTGCGAATGGAGGCAGCTGATGAATTAAACAGCTGGTTCTGTAAAATGCCCAAGTGCAAAACCCAGTCTGACTCCTCTCCCAACTCCCACAGAAATAGGAAGTGCCGTGCTTAGGCTTGTGACTTCTAATTTCTGGCCAACTCCGCTATTTTCACCCATGGCAGAAACTTGATTTGATTTGATTTGATTTATTATTGTCAAATATACCTAAGTATAGTGAAAAGTTTTGTCTTGCGTGCAGTACTGGCCGATCATAACATACGCAGACCGTAAAGTGATTGAACAGCGTGAGGAATACAAAGGTTCTGCTGCAGAGAAGGTGCACAAAAAGCAAGATCAACATTAGATTTAAAATCTGAGAAGTCCATTCAGAAGTCCAGTAACAGCAGGGAAGAAGCTGTTTTTGAAACTGGTGGTATATATGTTTAAGCTTTTGTATCTTCTATCTGGTTGAAGAGCTTGAAAGAGATTACTACTGGGATGGGAGAGGTATTTGATGATGTTGGCTGCCTTTCCACGGCAACAAGAAATGCCATCCATCATGGCAGAAATCTGGACCTTCAGTGTGTATGCCTTTGTTCTCATTAGATTGCAGACAGAAGCTTGGGTCATCTGACAGTCCTTTCCAAATCTTCAGAGGTCAAAAGACAAGATTCTAGTGAATCAATGAATGATTTCAATCAATGAAGCAGGCAGCTTTAGCTTCTCTTCCCACTGTGTAATGCCCAACCCAAATCTCTCCATCCCTGGCTCTGAGCAATATCATCGGAATTGGGAATGGAAATGGCAAACTAGCAGGTCAGCTGTTGGAAAAGTTTTTTTTCTGTCATCCTACATTCTCTTTAAATTTGAGAAGGAATAACCATGTCTGAAGAAATCACCAAAGTCATTCTCTGTATGTTACTCTAGTGAACTGAAATCAGATTGACTTTATGCAAGGCACATAAAGTGTCCTGTTACAATAACATGAAAGTCCTGAAATAATGGACATCAAAATGTTACATGATAGGGATTATAATGGGAGATGGGGATTACAGCTTCATGTGACACATTGTTTAAATTAAAGAATGAAAACTGAAACCAGGGCATATGTTACCTAAAAATGAAGGAAGGCACAACATAAATTATACAAGATATTTGTAGAACTAAAAGATTCAATGTTATTAAACATCAACTTACAAAGACAAAATACAAACTATGACCATAAATTTATTCCTGTATACTAAACATAAATATTTAACTATTAAGAAAAGATGGCCTTCCTTCAGAACACTTCACAGTATTAAATGACATTACTCAAGCCTAAAAATCAATATTTATGATATTAAATATTTTGTCAATGAGTAACTACAAATCAGCAACTTATACTTCTGTTGTTGAACCATGGAGGAAAGTATGAAAATTAAATGGCATTTAAAAGTTCACAATCTCCATTGTTCTCATATGGCCCATAGCTACAAGTATAATATAAAAGTTGATTTGATACTATGTTTAACAGTCTGAGTAAAACTGTGACCTTTCTGAAGGGCTTGAAGTGGAGATTGAAGTCAGGATGTCTGATCACAAATATACAAATATGAGTTTCAGAAGCCATTGGTTGAACTTTATCCTTAAATGGCAACGATGCTAACCCTACATAAAACCATGGATTGGGAATTGCACATTCACCCTTTGTTGGCCAAGTATCTCTAGTAAAAACGGAATGAAATAGGGTTCATTGAATCACAGAATCATAGAAACATACAGCAAATGAAGAGGCATTTTGACCTGTTGTGTCCTTCCAGATATTTGAAAGAAAACTAGTGCTTTGTCCCACACTCCATAACATTTTGTCCATAACACTCTCGAACGCGCATCCTAATTCCTTTTGATATTATTTACCCCCCTTTCCTGTATAGCATTCCAGATCCCAGCAAATCTTTGATTGAAAACATTTCTCCTCATCTCCCCTCAGATCTTCTCCCAATTATGTTAAATCTACAGTAACACAACAGAAGGAATATTGTTTTTTTCTCTACCGATTGTACTAATATTTGGTATTATCTTAAAGACCTTGATTAATTCACCTCTTAATATCCTCTATTCCAAGGAAAATAGTTCTAAACTTTTGCTTCCAGTGACTTTAGGGGCTGAATCTTGTTTTTTTGTGGTGAAGTCCAAACTGCAATAAGTTAGTTGGAGGACTTGTCACCTCAAGATATATCATGTTCCAAACTGGTCTCATTTACCCCTACAATGTCTCTCATGTCAGATTTCCACCCCATCTTACCACGTGCCCTTTGCACAACAATTCACCGCTCAGCAGATAGCTGCCAAAATACTGGCATCACTTGTACCCGCGCTGCGCCCAGACAAGCACTGGTATTCTGAATCTTCCCTGCTCATTGAGGAATGTTCCACAAGATATCAGAGAAGGGGAAGATGGCACTGTATTTCACCATTTCTGCGGGAGGTGCTGGTGGATGGAGTGGTGCAGAGGAGAGCCGTCTCTTTCTGAAGGACTATCAGAAGAGGTCACACTGCTAGACCCAAACCAGCCTGGCCGGAAGTCACCACCTGGGTCAAAGCCATCTCCACAGTGTAGGAGGAACAGCCTGCAGTGTTACAAAAAAGCTCAATGACCTTCTCCGCTCTGTCAGGGTAACACACTATTTCTACCAGCTGTAAGGTTTGCACTGTACACAGCAAGATGTGTGCCCCCTAGCTGCTGAGCAGCAAAACAAGTTGCATGGTTGTGTGACTGCATTAACTGCAAAGTATGGCAAGATAAGGCAAGTTGAGGTGCTATGAACAAGCAGGTAGGTACTAAGTGAGTGAGCGCTAAGGGAGAGCACATCTGAGATGCAGTCCAGTCTAGCCAATGGTCTGTCCTTGAATACAAAAATGTCCCAACTGCAGCCTTTCTATGCTAGTTGCTAGTGTACACCCTGCAATGCAAGAGTATGCTTCTGATCACAGTGTACAATAGAAATGCCAGGATGGTAGTAATGGGCTGACAGATGTCAGATGCCAATGTCCACGTACAAGGAGTGAGTCTGGCTGGTGTCACTATACTTTGCCATGAACTCCAGTTTGGTTGCAAGCAACATGGAGGTCATTTGGAGCAATCAGTGAGCTGAATCCTCCAGATACATGCTCCAGTTTTCTGCCATGTTCCCCAATGTTGAACATGTTTAGTGATGGGACTGTGAATCTTGATGAGGTGAGTTGTGATATGAACAAGGCCTTTAACCAGCACTAATCTCTGTCAATTGACATTTTGTTGCTGCTGAGTGAGAATCTCACCAGTTGGGAAAAGTATAAAAGGTGGAGCAAGGTGATCTTGACACCAAGCTGGACTTCACTGAACTTGTCGTCTGATTCTGCTACACATCTGGCCTTAGCCCACATTGCTCAGACCCCTACAGAGGCCCTGTATCTGTCCCAGTGTCCATAATAATTCACAGCATTCCAGCTAAGATTTAACTAGTGATTTATAAAGTTCTAGAGTGATCTTTTTGCCTTTAATTTCAATTCTTCTACTTATAAGCCCAAGTAACGATATGCTGCATTAATCATTTTATCAACTTGCTGTGTCATGATTAAGGATTTATGTATAAAGACGTCAAGGTCTCTCAGATTATTTACGCTTTTCAAAATTGTGTCATTTATAATATGCTGTCTTTCCACATTCATCCTGCTGAAGTGCATCACTTCATATTTCTCTGCATTGAATTCCGCCTGTCATGCCTCTGTCCACTTCACCATGCTGTCTAGGTCATACCAGAACCGAAAACAATTCTCATCACACTTTACCAATATATCTGGAATGCTTTCATCTGAAAAGGTTGAAAATACTGAATCCAGGTAGCTCAGAAAAATAAAAAACGAAAAATGGGCACAAAAATGACCTTTGGGCAACACCGCTCAGGACACAAACACCTCTCTGCCTGAAAGATATATGTCCATCACCATCCTCTACTTTTTGTGACTGAGCCAGTAATCAGGGGGGTAGCATAGTGGTAATGTCAATAGACTTATAATCTGGATAAAGCAGACCCTCGGGAAACAGGTTCAATTTTCACTACAATAACAAGGGAATTTAAATTAAATCAATTAAATCTGAAATACAAAGCTCATTTTACTAATGGTTCCATGAAGCCTGCAGTAAGAGCCTAGAAATTACCTCCTGACCATTAGGGGAGGAATTTACCATCCTTACCCAGTGTGGCCAATGTGCATTTGCCACTCCACAGTCATGTAGTTGTATCTAAATTGCCCTCTGAAGTGGCCAGGCAAGCCATCCATCTCCAGGTAGTTTCGGAGTGGGCAGAAAATACTGACGTTACCTTCATGTATGAATTTCTCTGCAATTTTGGTTATACCACTGTAGTGAATATAGAAAATATTTACTGTCATCAGAATATTTTCACTCGTGATTCCTTGGTGCTTTGCATCATCAACATTCTATCCTTCTGACAAATGTTTCCTGCCTTGCTGTGTCCCATTCAATGGATATTGACCACAGTCTATTATCTATTTCTATGTCAGTACAGTTCTAATATACATCCAAGCTATTCTTGCAATATTTATCAAGCTCTGGAATAATATTACATTTCAGATTGAGAACAGGACAATATCAATAGATGTAGTATAATTGGGCACGTACTCTTCATTTTTGTGACAAACTACCCATTGCAAGGGAAGCCCTACCTATGGTATAAAGACTTAGGAAGTTTCACCATTATAATGATCCCAGCTGATGGTACTACTGAGCAAGTCAAATCCCAGAATAAAGCCTGACTTGATGGATCATGTGTTATTGTCTGTTTAGTTAGTTAATGTGGTGGTTAGTCACTGAAACATATCCACATGAGGCTGCAGTTTTTATTTTGGAAAATGAAAGATGATGAACCACAAAGATGAAACAATATCTAACTATTGAAGACAGAACGATCTTAAAAGACATGGCAAATCAAAGTTTCAACCTGTTTTCTGATGCTATCTGTTAGAGACACTCAAATCCAGAGAAATTATACCCCTATCTCAATTATTTTAGTTTCTGCTTAACTGACTCGATGCAGTTTATTTGTCATGGAACGTAAAGAAAATTCAATGAGTCCTTTCCAAATGTGCTGACATGAACTTTTTAGTTTTAATCAACTGAAGATTTCTAACTGAACTCTCTTGTTTTGGATATTTCAAAGCATAAACCTTTCTTTTGAAATGACTTGTTTCCCAAACTCTTCCTAGAACAAAAAATAAACTTGCTCTGCACCAAACTCCTTCTTTTCTGAACAACATGTGAAAAAATCTTGCTCCATCCTAGATTCTTCAGAACTGAAAGCAAATCAAATGACTTTAAATGTTTACTGTACCTGTTATGAACACAACAGTATAAACACTACCTTCCATTAACACTGCAGGGGTCTATAGTCACCTGTTTCATGACACATGATGGATTTAGATCACTGTCTCAGAAGGATTCTCTGAAGTTGCTTTATTTTTAAAACAAATTCCTTCACAGAAGTAACTGACACGCGTTTGCTTCAAAAATTTGAAATCCAAATTTCAAAAATAATAAAAACCTTTCATCACCCCATTTGTCTAGATCTTCAGGAATTGGTGGGATTTAAAATGAATGATCTTCAAGGTTAACATATCCTGACTGTTAAGCCAAAATATGAGCAAATCACATGGAAGTCATCACATTTACCATCTCAGGTATTGATATCTTACATCTCTTCTAACTTTTTAAGACTGGATATTCTAAAGTAGGACCTAGAATGCTGGGACTCATTCAGCAGTATTTGCAATGCCGCATTTTTAGCTTCCTTTAGAAAAGAGGACAAGAACACCACTTAAATTGGAGATAGTAAGAACTGCTGATGCTAGAGTCAGAGATAACACAGTGTGGAGCTGGAGGAACTTAGCAGGCCAGGCAGCATCAGAGGAGCAGGAA